>NW_004567114.1:37666642-37744433 GCF_000260355.1 Condylura cristata | reverse complement strand
GAATTAATTTATGTGTATGATATTAAACAATGTTTAACAGTTAAACAATGTTTAACTATTTTGCAGATGGTTCTCCACGTTTGCCAGCACTATTTGATAAAAAGACTTCCTTTCTCCTTTCTGGTCTTGGCTTTTTTGTCATGAACTGTTTCTATTTCTCTTTATATAGAGATAGAAGAGAGCTATAAATAAAAAGACAACTTACTAATTGGGAGAAGATACTTACTTGTACATTGTACATCTAACAATGGTTACTATCCAAAATCAACAGAGAATTCATACAACTAGACAATTATATATATAAATCTATCTATCTATCTATCTATTTCTGACCTTTTGATTCTATTCTTTTGGTCTGTGAGTCTATTTTTGTTCTAATTCCATTCTATTTTGTAAACATTTCCATTTATAAACTCAATTCTCCTATTTCCATGATTTTTTGGTACCAATTCTTCTATTTTCTTTCTATCTTCTCCAGTTATAGTTATTCATACAATTATTAAATTTTGTTTATAGTCAAGCTTATTCACTATTATATGCTGCTACTTGTTTGTGATTGCATCTTTTATCACCTTTAAATGCCGGTTGAACTAAATTTCTTTACTGATGAAGATTTTAGTAGATATTTGGTGAGAATTTTTTTTAGGTTAAATACTCTGTTTTTGTTCATAAATGTCTTCAGTTTGCTCTCAAAATACTTTCTTGAATTTTGGCTTTATAGGTACAGGGTTCTAGGGCAGTCATTTCCACACTGTTATATAAGATACTGTATCTCCAGAACACTATGGGATATATTGTGGCTGATAGGAAGTCAGCTGTCAGTCATTCCCTTGAAGATTATTGTTTATATGTTTGCTTGAAACATTTTTTGTTGTTTTGATATTCTGTAATTTTACCACAAAGTCTCAAGTAACAGTTTTATTTTTACTTATCCTCTTCAGCAACTTGGGTGGTTTTTCTTTCAAAGGAATTATACATTCAATTGTCAAAATATCTTAACTATTGTCTTGCTAACTTGCCTTCATTCTTCCCCATCCGCACCCTCCTTTCTGGAATGTATTTTGGAGCTTCATATTCTGGTCTTTATATCTCTTACCTAGTTCTACATGTCCCATTTTTTTATTCCTTTGTATTACATTCTGGATAATTTCTTTAGCTCTAGCTCTAGATAAACAATATTTAATACTCTTTTCAATTGTTTGACCTGCCACTTGTCTTGTTCTTTTAATTCTAAATACTACATTGTTCATTCCTAATAATTCTATATTTAAAAAACAAACTTTTCATACTTTTTGAAAATTGATTTCTATCCTTTTAAAAGTATCTTCATGACTTAAAATATAGTAGTTGTGTAGTATGTTGCAAAAACTTAGAATGATAAGTAATTCCAAGTATTGCATCTGCTGCCATTCCCTCTTGGTAGTTTATTCATTTCCTTTATTGATTGTCATAATTTCTTTTGAGTTCATTATCAGTAGGGTTTTCTTTTCTTGTTAGATGTCTGTGACCCCAGTTGGCTTAAGTGGTCCTACAAGGAATGGCTAAGACATGGTTTTCAAAAAGTTACATGTATCTTATACTAGAAGATTTAGGTCTGGTTACACTAAGAGGACAGAGCTAGCAGCTACCGAGAGACAAATTTCAAGTGAATGAGGACCACTTAGGTAGAGCCATATTCTAGGAAAGATGAGAAACTGGGTGATGAGGAACCCTGGTCTGAATTTTTATAAAAAGATGGTGGGTTATTTCTTTTTTTGAAACAGGAGGAAAGGCAAAACAAATGAAAAATGCAGAGTAAATTTGAATAAAGAATTGAGAGAATACCAAGCAATGGCCCACTCTTTTCAGAAAGACAAGGAATGAACTTGTCTTCATAGGTAAAGCAATTAATCAGAGAGGTGTCAGGCAATTAGCAGTGGTGAACAGCAAAGGGAAAATTTAACGAAAAGGATTGTCAATAAGAAATGAGTCCCCAGCCAGGGTTTAGAGAAAATGGATACATACGATGCAATCTGCTTGCTTTGGTGATTTATCCCACACTACCTGGCAGCTATAGAGTTGGCCAAGGAAAAGGAAGGTTGTTCTAGATTTGATGATTGACAATACAGTCATTGCTTCCAAGAAGGGAGCAATTCTAAGGTCTGGGCAAACTTCCCATTAAAATTATTTCTGATGGAGTCCAGGCTAACTAGGTTGCAAAGGAAGCCAGAGAACTGGTGAATAAGTATACAAAAGAAGGATGTAAAGAGTAGAGTGCTAGAGAAGGTAAGGGCAGATTCAGCAGGAATGAGAGAGTTGTAGGGTAGGAACAGAAATTTTTTCAGCTTTAGGACTAGAGAATGGTCTGGCTCTCAGTGCTGAGCATGCCAATAATTCTTTGTGAATTGATTATTTCCTAGATATATTTTCAGGAGAAGTTAGTCACTCTGAGCTACAACACAGGGGTTCTTAATTCCAGTTTCCTCTCCTATAAATGGAAATAATCAGCCCTGCAGAACTATTACCCAATATTTAAAAAAAAAAGGGGGGGGGACATATCCCCTACTCAACAATTTACAAAAAACCCTCAACCCCCAAAGTTGTGTATAAAATTGTCCTACTCTGAATCCTGTTTCTTCAAGTACTTGCCCATAACTCCTGACCTTTGCTTTCTGGCTGAGATCTTGGTTCAGGACATGCAGCAGATAGAAAACACCCACTCTCTCTGCCATTACTGACCTTTACCTGGGTGAACCAGCTGCAGGCTTCGGCAGCTGCCCTGGAAGGAACTCTCCAGAGCAGTGACTGTCATTAATAACACGGTGGCCTGGTTGTTTCCAGCACTGACTGTGGTCACCTCTACCCTTCTTTTCCATAAACCATACTGGCTAGCTTGGTTCTTAACCAAATTGCAGTGGGAACCAAATTGCAGTGGGCTCTGTGGGTCTCTGTCAGCATTTCTCCTGTTGTCTTCCTGGTCTCAGTTGTTTCTAAAAGAGAAAACTTTGCCTTGCTGCTGAGTCATCAATGGCTGTAATGTGAGAAATCAGAACAGCTCTTAATCTTTTCCTGTTAATTTGTGCTCCCCTTTTCCTTTCTCCATCCCCTCACTGCCTACCCTGACTCCCCATCTCACCTCCGAGGGTATCTTGAGGCAGAAAACTTACAGGACTGGATCGCTAAGTAGGGGATTGTAGACTGGGATGGGACATAATTCCTAATAGTCTAGCCTGTCTTCCTGCCTGCCTCCATGTGGCAGGAGGGGCCATTCATGGTGCATTTCCTAGGACTTTGGCATCTATGTACTGAGGGAAATACTGGAAATGCAATGATGGGATTGCATTCACTCTTGAAAAAGTGCTTATGTGTGACTGGCCTACTTAGAAAAATGGAGTGGAAAAAGAAGGAAAGTTTCAGTGCAGAAATAAAAAATAAGAGTGAAAGGCTAAAATAGAGGACCATAGACAATAACCAAGCAGCTCTAAAATGGCCAGGGGTGGTCCTCTTCTTGTCCCTGCCCTGGAGTTTCTGTTCCTGCTGACATTTCTGAGTTTGAAGTCAAGGGGACATATTCAAAGAACATTGTGATTGTGTTGGATTGCGAGTGTCTGGGAGTCCCTCTGGGTGAATGAGGTCTGCAGGTGCTGAGGGGGTCAGAAGGAGAGATGGCAGCAAGCAAAGACACTGGACTGAGTGATCACAGCCTGTGGTGTCTAAGCTTTCTCCTTTTTCAAAGAAACTTAAGGGTTTTGGTCCACAAAGGGCAGTCCATTAAATTTCTTTTGCTGAGCTAGGATGGGAAATTCTAGGTTTTGCTCTTATGATTCCAGAATTCTGTCATACATATGCAACCATTAGTTTTATATCTTCTCTTTTTTGCTTTTGAAAACCTACCCCTCTCCAGGGAAGGGGCCAAATCCCTTTTCTCTCATTTACCCCCATAATCCTGAGCACTGGGTACTGTTCAATTGAGGAATCTATAGAGTGGTCAAATCTGTTTTCTCTCATTTACCCCCATAGTCCTGAGCATGAGTACTTTTCAGTTGAGGAATCTGTAGAGTGGTCAAATCCATTTTCTCTCATTTACCCCCATAATCCTGAGCATGGGTACTTTTCAGTTCAGGAATCTGTGGCTTTCTCCAAATGGCAGCTTTTCTCAAAATTCAGGACTAATTCCTGATAAACTGCTTCATATTTTTAGGACAGAAGTGGCTTCACTTTTGTCTGGGATCTCACATTTGAGGATGTTTAGTTAAGTACTTACTTTCTGGGTCTTTTTAAGGACTCTCCTTACTTGCTTGATGCCACAGTGTTTGGGTTGTCTCTATGTGATATACTGACCTCTAGACACCCATAATTGCATTTAACTTTTCCATCCTTATGAAGTAGGACTACTATCACTTGTGTTTTGTAGAGAAATGAAGTTCAGAGGAGTTACGTAAGGTAGCCCAAAATAATGGAGTTGGAAAGTAGCTGAGTTAAGGTTTGAACCAAAGCCTGACCTACTCTAAATCCTAAGCTCTTCATCAGTGTGGACCAAAAAAAAGAAAATTCTACATTTCACCTTGTTGGAAAATATCTTTCTCATCCTGATTAGGATTGCGTCAGAGGTTGGAGTCAGTTGAAGGATGGCTCATTTGCTGTGAAGAGCCCTGTAGTGAGAAACAAGGGAAACTTCTGAAAAGTCTACAGAGTGAACCCCTGGTGTGTTTGTGAAATGCAGGAAGCAAGAACATGAGATAATAGTCTGATTATGCCCTCACATCTATAATGACACCTGTAGGGTAAGAGATTCAAATAAATATATCTTCCTAATCATAGATAGGTTGCACTAAATTAACTCTGTAAGATCAAAGAATTGCTTTGAAGTTATGAATAGTGTTTCTCCTTTATCATTCAACTATATTGGTTAGAACAGGCCTCTTTTAGTTAACCGAATGTGTTAGAAATTAACTAGATATCTTCTAGAAAGTAAATCACCTAGGTATCTTCATAGAAATAGTCAATTTCTATGATGTGTGTAATTTGCCTATATAACCAAGGTTCACAACTCTAAGAATCTGATATCTCCGAGGCCCAGATTCTCAGTTTGATTCTGAATAACTGCTTTGAGAAATTTCCCTTTTACTAAACTTAAGATTTGCTTCTCAGCAGTTATTATGTCAGTTGACACTGGCCTTCTAATAATTTGCTTCAGTCCAGCTCTTGTCCCCACTAAAATCTCTGTAAACTTTTATGTGTGTGCTTTTTTCTGGCAAGAAAAATCATGATCCACATCGACTTTTCATCCACATCCACTATGTATGGTCCCATGTAACTCCGAGCTGTCAAGCTGGTGGATCACCTCTCTGACTGTGTGTTAGTTTTCTCACATAGATTAATCAGGATTCCTGCATCCTTTTTCTGGTATATACTTGGTTTCACTCTTCTTAATGTATTGTCTCTGTCCTTGAGCTTCCTTTATTGATCATAAAATGCTAGCAACAGTTCCAGGTACAATGTCCTTCACTTCATATCCAGAAAGAGAGTACTTTCCATCTCTTCACCAAGGACCATGTGAGTTACACTCTGATTTGACCAACTGAGAGCATTAATCCTGTTCCTGACTGACCACTGAGCCTGGGGTATGCTAGAAAGTGATCTTCTGAGGCCTGTGTTTCTGGCCCACTCCTGAAACAATTTCAACTGTAAGGAGGATCAGGTTACACAGAATGACTTAAGCCACGGGGGACCTAGTTCCTGGGTTGGAGTAAGTGTCACTTTTGCTCAGACGACATGGTTATTTCATAACTGTCAGGGGCAGGACAGAATGTGTGATAGGAAGGTGTCCGACAATGCCCAATATAATAGTGTCCTCCTGGATATTTAATGACTTTAGAACAAAGTCTATATCTTAATGAAACAAGATGAAAGCAAATTCAGCTACTAGAAGGAAGCTTCTTGGTATTCATTGTTTTCTTTGATTTGAGAAGTTTAATATCCTGTCTTCCCCCCACCCCCCAATCCGAGTCTATTTAGTGAGGCAGGATGTCCTATCAACTAAGAGACATTTTCTTTAGATGTAGTTCTAATTAGAATTGCTGCTTTGGGGAAATCTTTTATGTCCTGAGTTACAGGTTTCCTTGGAATAGTTTCCACTTGTTTAAGAGTGTATAGTCTCAGACTGCAAGTGTGGGTGGGGAAGAGGAAGAACATTTGAAAATGAGAATATGAAGGAAGACAGAAGTCTTTTTTATGAGAAACCAAGCAGAGTGATGACTGCATGTGTCTGAAAATATAATTATCCTCTTTTGTTTGCTTGATAGAGTTTTGATAGATATAATCTTGACAGCTCTGTTATGAAATGTTAAAATGTAATTTAGGTTAAAAAATCTTAATTATCTTAAATTATAGTCTGAAGTCATATCCCAGGCTTTGATCCTTTTATCGTGTGCGACACAGCAGGGGCTGCAGGTGCAGCTAATCCAGCTGCTGTGTTTGCATAAAAGAATGAAAGAGGTGGCTGAGTGGTTCACTGGACTCCCCTGGGGGAGATGTGTGTGTGCACAGAGGGAAACCAGGAGGATTTGCCTCTGCCTGAAAGTTCCTAGACGATGCTCTTAATAGAGTAGAGGGGAATTGTGGGTAGTCCCATCCACGAGAACTCACCCTTTGGGACCACATTAAGACTCTTTAAGATGTGGCCTTCAATCACTTTCTCTGATTCAGGGAGACTGAAGGTGCAGTGCAGAGAGTGTGGTCTTCAGAGATACTAGCTCTGAGGTCTTCTTCGTGGATTTGCTGAGCCATCCAGGATTTACTATTTAAGTTGAGTTTCAGTTTCTTCAGATCAGTATGAAAGGAAAGAAGACACACCGACCTTCTTTCCAAATGATCCCATCACCCCTCATCCAGTGTCTTCTTCCTTCACCTGTCGTTTCCCTAGGGGCCTCTCTCCCTCACTTCCTTGCCCAACAAGAAGGCCCAGCTTTCATGGGCACATAGACTGTTTGTCTACCCTTGCATTCCCAGTAGCTGCAGTATGGCTTACAGCATGATTCACAGCGAAGCATGACCTAAAACATTGCTAAAATGGGTGTTCACTAACAGTGTTCATCATTCATTTGACCTTCTTAACAAATGTCAGTGAAAAGAAATAAAACACTGGAGTGAGGCAGGAAACCTTTTTGGTTAAATTGGGGCATAGTTTTGTAGTAGAGGTGGTGCAGTTGGAAACTCTAGATTCAAATCTTGACTGTTACTTTGGGCAGGTTACTGTTCTGTGCCTGTACAATGTGGGTGATACTGGGGCCACTTTTTTGGGTGATAAAAGTGAACATTTGAATTCAGATTCAATTCCAATTTAAAACCCCTTTTAAGCCCTGATTCTCCCTGTGAAATGATAGCCACAGGCACTAACATCCGAAGACACATTACCTTTTATTACCATGTAATAGAGGGTCAGAGATGGAGTCTGTCAACTGAGGAGACATGTACCCAGATGTGAAAGGCAGCCTGTGGGTATCAGGGACTTGACAGCAGTGAGAAAAAGATAAGATCATAAATATAAAATGCATGTAGAAGAGTACTTCATATGAATTATGATCCTTCCCCTGGAAGTTTCCTTCTGCAGGTAAGCGTTGTACTGTATACTTGTGGAATTCAGTGATGTGCTGAAGCTCTCTAAAATGAAAACCGAGCAACAGTAGAGAAAGGCTAAAGTGGAGACCAAGGTAGTAAGCAGGGCCACATGCTATTTCTCTCTGGCAATCTGAGTATTACCGGTGGTGGGGGGGGGCGGTGAGGGGGCGGTGAAGGGGGGCGACTCTGGGCCTGGCCCGGTGCCACGGCCAACTGTCTCGCCATGCCTGGAAATGGCCAGTTATAGCAGTGCTGTCCCTGTCAACATCTCCAGAAGGCACTCCCAGCCCTATCTAGGGACTAACCCTACATACATTTCTCTAGCATCAGAAACCAGCATTTATTAAACATTCACTTTGTGATGATTGTTTTTATGTCATTTAATTTTTCTCAGCAGGCCCCTAAAGGAGTGCCTGTCTTTATTCCTGTCTCATGGAGGTAGAAACAGAAACACAAGCCATCAAGGAATAGGCCAAGCTGAGGTGGTGAGGGGGTGTAGAGATGTGTGTACCTCACTCTGGACCCCATGCTCTGCTTTGGCTTGCTGCTGCCTCTGCCGATGATGTCAGCATCCCAGGTGTCTAGATGCTGTCAAGTCCCTGATACCCACAGGATGCCTTTCCCACCTGGGTGCATGTTGACAGACTGCTCAGTTGACAGATTCTGTTTCTGACCCTCTATTGCATGGTGACAAAAGGTAATGTGCCTTTGGACTTTAGTGCCGGTGGCTAGGAGAATCAGGATTTAAAAACGACTTACTGAAGTTTAATGAATTCAGTTGTCAGAAAGATGACTCTCACCAGGCTTGGGGTGAGTTGAAAGAGAATCCAATACAAGCCGATGTATGCAATGTCCTTGCATAGAGCCTGCAAAGATGCAGTATGAGGGCAGATGAAGAGGCCCCTGTGCACAGGGGGCTCACATGTCCTCTCCTCCGCCAGGGTGTGTCCTTACTCCCCGTCTTCCCAGGTGCTCATCCCTCTCCAAGACCCTCTGCCAGCTAAGAAGCCCTGTATAGCCACAAGAAAACAAGAACTGGTTTTTCAATAAGCTCATTGAATATGTTTATTATGAGCCCCAGGGTAGAATCAAACTTTGGAAGAGGAAAGAGAACTTGATACATTTTATTATTCCATTGCAGCATGTTGGACTCCTATCTACTGGTCAGGGAGGAAACACCAATTGAACTCTGGGCTTGCTCCTTTGCCTGGGAAGCATTCATAACCTCAGCTCTGGGAGCTCTCCAGAGAATATTTCTTTCATTTGATCCAAGCTCTTCCTGAAGAGGGGATTCTAATTATGCTGAGAGACCTTAAACAAGGTTCTCTGTTTGGAGACTTGAGATTTAGCATGCACTCTGAGACAAGGTTTTTGTTTTTTGTTTGTTTGTTTGTTTGTTTTGTTTTTTTTTTAACTTATTAACTAGTAGTTGTTTACCCCACAAAGTTGTCATGTGCAAACAGGATGGGCATTAATAAGGCTGCAGAGGTTGTTGTGGAAACTGCTTGTCCTCAGGCCTCTGTGTACAACAAGCTAAGACACAGAAGGGTTACTCAGCCTCAGTGCCAGCAGGGTCCAGGCTGCCAAGATGCTTTCCCCACCTCTGTCCTGACTGTTTGGTCTTCTGTTTTCTTAATTTTGACATGGGAGGCTATAAATTTGAGAGGGTATTGAGCTGTCAGCTATAAGACACCAGGTTCTGTACAGTGCTGCATATGTAGTATTCTAGACTTAAAACCTCTAAACAAGTCAGATGTATAAGTACTTGAAAGGCGGAACAAGGAAAACTATGCACTAAAAAAAGACTGAAACATGCTGCAACAAGCCTCATACAAATTGTTCATAATTCCATACTGATTCATAGCAGAAGTACAAATGGCCCGTAAGCCCAAGATTGCAGCTGGTGAAGTGAGAGCTCTCTGGAGGTTGATATCCTTCCTCCAAAGAGAGCAGGCCAAAAGGAGGCCCCTCAGAGGGAGAGCATGCAGATAAAAATGATCCTTTGAGGCCAAATGGTCTTTTGGCTGAAGGTCTCAGAGGTTTAGTAACCAGTATTGGACTATCACCAAGGAAGAGGCTGAGGAAATTCTCAGCCAGAGGCCACCTGTATAGAATCTGGTGGTGGGGGTAGGGTGTGGGATTGTCTGTTTCTGCCTACATGCTCCAGATTGTCTCTGGAAATTGAGGTTCCCATGACTCTGTTTTCCTCAGAGTAGGGGTGACAAGCTAAATGCATCAAAATTCTATGGCCCTCTCATTCAATGCACATTTCAGGTCTCCTTTCTGTGGCGTTTCCTCTGAGATAGAAGATGAGAGTTCTTGCTTCAGAAGCTGTGCCAGTGAGCAGGGTTAGTGCAGCTGAATGAATTCTGTCCTTCTAGAAAATACTCCAGATAATTCTTTGTACTCAAACATCTGAAAAGCTTATGAGGCAAATACTTTCTTGGTCCTGCATAATCTAACCTTTAACTCAGAGAAGGCTCTGTGATGGCACAGAATAAACACAGAAGGCCAGGAATTTGATGCACCTGACTAGACTCTCTCGGTGGTCAGAATAATGAATGAGAAAGTATTTACCAAGTTCTTCTGTCACAGAAGAGGTGTTCAGTTTCGTGATGTTGCCGGCAAGAAACACCTAGGTCACAGAAAGTTGCCCTCTGAGAACTGTCACTGTAGTTGAGAAGTGAAGGCCAATGTTGACCAAATATTTGTAAATCTCACAAAGTTACATAGTATTCAGCATTACATGGTTTAGTGTATAAGATAGAAGTTAGGTGAAAACTGAGGGCAGGCCTATTAGGAGAAGCCTCCTTCAGAGAGGAGGTAGACTGTAAGCTGTATTGTGAAGATATGGTAGATTTGGAACCTGTGGAAAGAGAACAGGACATTTCCGTTAAGGGGGACATAATGTCTGAATCCTAGAGGGAGAAGTGGGTTTTGGGGCTAAGAGTAGGGGAATGTGCTGGAAGGTGCATAGATGAGCTGGATCATAAAGGGTCTCAGAAATCAGGTAGAGGGATGGAGATAGGAAAAGTGCCCTACTGAAGCCATGGAAAGCAGTTAAATGGCAGAGATAACACTTTCATGGCCCAGGAGAGTAGTGGCCATTTCTGCGGGTTCCCAAAGCTGCATATCTCTTACATACTAGTAGGGAAAGTGATGAGAAGACATACATCTGTGGAGAATCCGTTTGGATTCTGTGTTTAACATGCATGGCCTAGGGTAGCCAGGGCAACAGGGGGAGTTGTGGGGTTCTCAGGTCCTGACTGGTAGAGGAATGGGACACCACATCAGCCCAAGACAACTGGAGTCAGATACAGAGTTCAGCTGAGGTCATGGTCTGTGGAATCTACAGTGGTGAGGGCCAGGCTTCTCAGGCAGGGCAGGAGGCCAAAGCGGACATTGATGCTAGCAAATAAGGAAAGACTTGGCACTGCAAGATCAGAGGAATTTGTCTGATTATCCATGGTGAAACGAGGCTCATGGGGTATGTTCTTTGGAAATTCCAACAGAAAGTCCATGCTGGCCTTAAAGGGATACCCCCGATATTGCACGGGTGCTGCTGGAGCAAAGTTCCTCTCAACTGCAGGTCATGGCTGGTTTTCCCTGCATGCCGTACTGGTCAGACTGTTCCAGAGTCTGCTGAGAGCTACAGGGCATTAGTGCAGGGATGCCTGGCTGATTTCTAGAAAGTCATGATGCCCCACTTCCTGGTGGTGCTCATCAGTCAGCAGACATGTACTTTGAAGAAAAAATCTGTGTCACAGGAACAGGGAATGTGCACACAATAATGGTGGTATTAGATGGTAACTAAGGGGCAACAAAGAGATCCTGCCTCCTGGGCCAACTCCAGTTGTTTGCTGGTGGTGGCCTACATGGCTGGGTCTCATTTGGGTTCCACAGAGAAGAGGGTCCTGAGCCATGAGGGGTGTTTGCTCTGAGCTGGGAAGGGTGCGTGAATGACAGCCCCAGTACTATTATTTGCCTCTCTGATTTGCTTCTGACCTCTTGACTTTGTGAGGATACTGAAGCCCACAGCTACCGAGTGTGACCCAGGCCACAGAACCCAAGGGTAGACTGGCGCTGCGGCTGGCTCCTGGGTCCCCTCTGGGCCACACAGTCGTCCCACCTCCCACTCGCTGTGCAGCCGTCACATTAACTTCATTTTCCCAGTCCTGCCTTGGCTTCTGTGAGACTTTGCATGAGGAACTTGGCCACAGAACTGATTTGCACATTGGCTAACCTTGTTTCACATGGGATCAGGACTCTCGGGGAAAGGATTCTAGGAAGAGGAGTTGCAGATTGATTCAGAGTTCGCAATTGCTGGAAAATGCAGTTAGGTAGGGGGAGGGCAAAGTGGTCGGGGGGAGGGAGGATTAATGAGGAAAGATGTGAGGTAGCAGCGGTAGATTGTCATGACTTCTACAGAACTGAGGACCCAAAGTTGCCATCTCTGGGTTGTGAACAGCTCCCAGCATGGGATGCACACCATGGGAGGACCGAACCTCATGCTATTCAACAGCTGCTGTGGGAGGTGATGTGGGGTCTCTGAGAGCCTGGTGACATAATGCAGGCACAAGCTGTGAGCCAGAAACCCCCAGCTGTGCTTTCAGCTTTTCCTCCTCACATAACCCTGGGGGTAGATGTGATTAGCCCAGTTTTCAAGAAGTAGGAAGCAAGTAGGGTCTCACAATGGTTAACTCATCCAGACCTGCGAGGCACTAATCTCCTTACAGTTCCAAATCCCTTCCTTTCCCTCAGGAGCTAGAATGCCTCCTCAGGGAAACTACTATTTAAGAGAGAGAGGAAAGGGCTCTCTCTCTCTCTTTTTTTTCCTGCTCACTATCCTGCACTCAGGTGAGAATCTGTCAGTTTCTAGTCTGTGGGGCAGAAATCCAACCCAGTCCTTACTCCCACAGCAGAGCTGAGTTATGTGGGCTGTGTTTGTTCTGAGTTGTGTGCATGTTTTATTGAAGAATGAACTACGGAAAAAAAGGGGATGTTGAACTTTAATAACCGTATCTGACTTTTCAGTTATTGAACGTCTTCTCTCCCTTACTCCACTTCTTGGTTTAAAAAAAAAAATTCAGTGATAAGTTATTTGTTTGAAGAAATGTGCAGCCTCTGAGTCCAGACTGCCCTCAATTGCTTGTGGTATTTTGAGACATAAAATGTTATTTGAAGCTGTTCAAAGAGGCTCCCTGCACATGCCCAGGCAAGGCCTTGGGGTGGGCAGAGCCCAGTTCAACTGCTGGCTCCAGCGGGCTAATAATAGGGTAATGTGGCTTCAGAAAGTAAACCTGCACTTCTGGTGCTTGGCTGGAAACCACCAGCTCCTTCCCTGCCAAGGAGGAGCTGTGCCCTGGGGCACCACCATCTGTGAGGTAGTGGGGCCGCCATGGACATTAAAAGCATGCTGACTAGTTTAAGCTGTCTACTCTGCTCACCTTGGCTGCTGGCAGTGAAGCCAGGGCTACCCGGGCTGGTGACGAGTTGCTCTACCATCTCTGCAGCCTCACAGCTATACTAGGTCTAATTTAGTTTAAAGTCTACAGCCACACTAGAAGGTGGGGGAAGGATCCACCAATAGCATGTAACAGACAAGAAAACCAAGGCACTGACCTTGAAGTTCAAAGTTACCTTCACCTTTATTTATTAATTTTTAAATTTTGTTTTCTAGTATTATTATGAGCTAGGTGACCCTTATTGGAAGCTCTACAGCATAATGGTTTGATGGGTAATATATTGCAAAATGACTACCATACTTGGGTAAGACCCTTCACCTGATATAGTTACAGTGCTTTTTTCTTGGGGTGAGAACTGTTAAGATCTTCTTTCTCTCCCAGGAACATTTCAACACAAATTTTGACTTCTAACCTAACTATCGTGAAAAAGAAAAGAAAAAAGAAAAACACAACCTCCAAATCCCTGCCTCCTGGCTGCTGAAATCAACTGATACCCATGACTACTCATCTTGACGCTCTTTCCAACCCCTTAGTTTAGGATTTCTTCTCTTCCCTGTGATCCTGGTACAGGGTAGCCCAGAGTGGACTAGGCGCCTGTCTGTGGGGCCACACCCATGTGCTCACAATTCCATTATATTGCAGGTACACACAAAAGGGTCAATAATGGGTTTATTTACAAAAGGGGAAAGGAATAGGAAACACAAAAGGGTCAATAATGGGTTTATTTACAAAAGGGGAAAGGAATAGGAAACCACCCCTGGAAAGAGAGCAGGATACAAAGTAGCTGGAATACCTACGGCTAGGCTGACTGAACACACAGAGTTCACGGGGTCCGGAGAGCTGTTTCCGGAGCGAGTGAGCGAGAGATGCAATCGCGCCCTATATTTATCCCCCAAATGTCCCAGAATTCCTGCTACCTCTGCCCTTGGGTCCTCGCAGTTCTTTCCCAGGTACTGCTGGGAGTTGTAGTTTCCAATCACTGGAGTAGGGGATAGTGTCCAGAAAGCTGGAGTAGGGGGTGGAGTCCATAAGACTCTGCAGAGTTCCTTTAGGACATCCTTCCCCTTAACAATCCTACTTATTTTCCCCTCCAGTTTCAAAATCTTTTTCTCTTCTCAGTAAAAGATCCATTTTTCTTCCTACTGTATTAGCCCATGTTAGTCTTCTAGGCTCCCCAAACAGAAAGCCATTGCCTAGGGAGCTTCAACATCAGCAGGAAGCTGGAAGCCCGAGTTCAAGTTGCCAGTGTGGTTGGTTTCAGGTGAAGATTCTCTTCTGGTTAGTAGGTGTCCTTATGTGGTGGAAGGAGGCACCCCGGGGACCCCTTCTAATCCTAAAAGTCATTACCATCAAAACATCAAGAATCATGACTTGAACATATACATTTTGTAGAGGCCACAATCCTGTGTATAGTCCTGACTATCCCATAATTAACTGATTTTGTAGGAGTCTGTCCGTGGTTCTCTCTTCATGCTACTCCCAGGGCTTCAGAGAACAGCAATCACATTATAGTTCCATGTTTTCACTAAGTTGTTCTCTTTCTCTCTCTCTTTATATAGATATACATATACACATATACAGACACTAAAATTGTGTATATTATATGTTTTAAATACAAATATATATATACACTATTTTATACATATTTTATACTACTATATCTATCTATCTATCTATATATATAGATATATACACACACATATACTTTTTCTTGTTTTATGCCACTGATCCCTTATTACTAGACATTAAATTGCTTCTGTTTGGGGGCTATTATAAATAATAGTATAATATATCTTCAAGCATAGAATATTTTTCTCCCATGTTGACTTTTTTTTCCTTTAGGGTAAATTCTCAAGAGTCATAGATTTAAAGATATTTCATCATGTATATTTATGTAAAATACACTCCCATAGCTAGTGTCCCTACCCTGGACTGTGGCCTGCAGATGTGTCTCTTCACTCACCTCCTGTCCAGTGAATCCTGAATCGTCTTCGTGTTTCCCCTGGGCAGTCTGTGTTGGTCTCTGATGTGCAAGGGGGTGTTTCAGCACTACTGTAAACTGCAGGACACTCTCTGTGTTTACCTGTTAATGGTTCCTCCTGGAAGCTGACCTCTCAGCTTGTGGATGTTGTCCCAGGCTCTCTGGGACAGTATAGTCGCCTACTCCCTTGATCACCTGCTGGGCCTGGGTCAGACTGAGAAACTCAAGGCTATGCTGTAAGAGTGTGATATGGAGGAACCAGTCATTCTTAGGAGGTTGGGAGAGATGCTACAGATAAAGTCTTCCAAATCACTAAGTGATTAAATAGAATATTTAATAGAATAGTGTATTCTATTTAAAAAAATCAATAAATTTAAGATGACCAAAGAGTATCACTCAGTTTAAGGCTGTTGATCCATGTGGTGCAATAGTGAGCAAGTAACGCTTATTTTTGTTTATTTTTTTGAGTTAGAATAGCATTGGTTTAAAATATTATATGGATTTTTGGCTTAAGTGCCATAATTCAGCTTCTGTACATACTCCATCATGAGCCAAAGCTTAGTTTTCTTCTTCCTTCATACAGTTGATCCTTCTAAGAGGCACTGATTATTTATGAAGCTGACTACATTTCAGTTGGCCAGTTGAAGTCTCTGAGTGTCTGTGCTGCTGACAGTTAATAACTTCTTTTGCTGAGGCTTCTTTTGGTTCTCTGTAGTAAATTTTAATGTTTGTTAATAATTTGTACACACATACTCCTTATAACCCTGAAGCACTTAGTTAGCAAATCCAGTAGCTGCCTTGAAAAAGGAGTATCTCTTGACAATTCACCAATAGTGATGCCTGTGGGCATAGCACTGGCTTAACAAGTGGGTCACCACAACCTTAACATTTTTAGAGGTTGTCATAAAAATCTATTCCTGGGGAATTAGTTCAATGATTGTAAAATGGTAAGTCAGTGTTGTTTCATTTGATTGTTAGAAAAACTCATAGTTTAGTGGCCCTTATTGTAAAATGAAGTTCACCAGTAAAGAAACTGGCTTCTGCAGAATGAGTTGTTAGTATTATGTGCTAAATAACAGTCTTTATTTCCTGAGGATTCAGCTAACATAGTATCTCAAGTTCAACAGTGAATCACAGATTTACTATTAGCACATAAGTCTTCAGACTTGAAGAGTTTGGGGACAAATGTTACCTGCTTAATTCTGTTTGATTTCTGCTGTTGCTAGGTGTATGAATTCTGGCCAACCCAAATGCTTTTATGCTTCTCTTTGGTGTTGAACCCTATGCAAAGACAGTAGCTATCAGTTAAAAAAAATAATAATAATAGTTAAGCACAGAACGCTGGTATCTGTAGTAGGGATTACTTTAAAATGAGCCTCAGTGAGTCACATCCTGTATAACTCCTTTCCCTGAATGCAGGGGAGTTTCTCTTAGTAAACAGAAAATGGCAAAGGTGGTGGGATAGTCTTCCCCTCCTGGCTATGTAAATCACTCAGCATGGTCAATTTGCTACAAACTGGGAGCCTTGGGAGAGACATTCTCTTCCTGGCCTTGGAGAAGTAAGCCACCACAAAGCAGGAAATTTGAGCCAGTCCCCTGGCTGACATTAGCCCCTCGCTGAGAGCCAGCACTAAAACTGGGTTTTGCAGATGCAAAGAACTGAATTCTGCTTAAAAACCACATGAACATGAAAAGGGTCCCCAAACTCTAAGAAACCAGTGCAGTTGAGCTGACACCCAGAAGGCAGCTTTGGGAGAGAGATCCTGAACAGGGGACCCAGCTAAGCCAGGCCTCATCTCCTGACCTACAAAAATGAAGATAATATATGGCTGTGGTGACCACAAAGTTGGTAATTTATTAGTCAGCAGCAGAAAATTAATAGTCTCCTTATCAGGGTAGTGTGTAAGAGGGTGTGTTTAAGTTTCAGCTCTGCTTATTTGTTTCCTATATAGCCTTGGCAAATTACTTAGCCCCTATGAATCTGTTACCATAACTACAAAAATAGACCTATTTTAGGATGTTGAGGGTTGGATGAAATAATGGATGTAAGTCACTCAGCATGGCACCTGATGCATACTAAGTGTTCAGCCCATGTTTTTCATTACCAGCAGATGTTGGACATTTTTAGTTCAATAACACTAAACTTTTTTTATCATTTCTTTGTTCCATATAACTCATATTTTTATCATTTTTGTCTATCATAAAAAGTGATTTTTTTTAGTAGTTATTCATTTCCCCATATATTTCTAATTACACGAAGCTTCTGACCTTAATAGAGTCAATATAGTTAACACAATTTGGCTAAAAGCAAAGCCATTTGGAGTTAATGCAGTTTCAATTAGTTTTTGGAATATCAGGAATGAGTGGCTGAATCTTTTTAAACCACCAGATTTGGAACCAAGATATAAGTCGAGTGGTGGGGGTACACATTGGGTCTCTTTCTATAGTTAACCAAGGTAAGCATAAGTTGCCTTTTTATTCTACAATAGTGCTCAGATATTGTTAGAGCAGTGAGATTAATTGAAAAGAAATCTATAAATTCAAGTGGAAAAAAAAAAAGCACCAAGGTGGCCCTCCCTGGTGGCACAGTGGGTTAAAGCACAGCACTGAGAAGCTGAAGCCACTTCCACATGAGTTCGATCCCTGCCTGCCACCGGAGATGACCCACATGGCGTGGCAGACCTCTCCTGACCCGCCCACTGCTCCCCTCAGCAGTTGATCTGCCTGTTCTGCTCCCCACTCTGTCCCTGGTGAATCTTCTCACCCTCCACATCTCTGGCCTGTTCCATATGAATAAATAAATAAATCTTTAAAAAAAAAAAGTACCAAGAGAGGAAAGGGAAGATAATGTATATACAATCAAAAATTATTTAGGTACTTAATTCTTGGAATTTAGCTTGAGAATGACTAAGTTTTAGGAATTATGCAATGTCACATTTGAGCTTTAGGAAAGTGAATATTCTATTGCTTATCTGCATCTATATTTATATGTCTTATTTTATATTTTGTTGATGACACTAATATTTGAAGTATTATCCTACACACTCATTAATATTTTATTTCCTCTGAAGATTGCCTTAAGATTTCATTTTGTATTTAGTTTTTAGCTGAACATTTTCAACTTGATTGTATTTCAATAGAAGCTTCTTTTATACAAAGTTAGCAAATTCCTGATTAACAAGAAATATTAGTCTTACTAGAGTATATTGGTTTTATTAAATGCAAAAACAAATATAAAGCTTAAGAAGTACATTGGAAAAGGTGAGGTTAAATAAATAGGATTTTCCAAGTTATATTCTGTGTATATTCTGAAAACCCTGGTTCTGTAATACAACATACCAGTAACATATATGCACACAACACATTCAACAGGCACACGATACATATAATGCCCACACTGCACACACACACAGAGCACATAAATGGTGACCACACAGGCATATTAAGGGAAAGGCACTGAGCAATCATGCAGTGTAGACCCATTGAACTTGGGTCATTTGTTCCTCAAATCAACAATCCAAGCATCTTCCTCTCTCTCCTCACTCAAAGAACTCCAATTCCTGATGGTTTAGTGCTTCGTGGAACATAGTTCGCGAATGACTGCTCCATGAGAGTTTCCCCACGGAGTTAACTATATAAAGTGGCTCAAGATTTGTGGGCAGATGATACCTATAGATCAGAAGCACCCCCAAACAAGGTAAAAGAATTCTGAGGAGGTGGCAGGTACCGAAACCCTTGTTATGTCTTTGGGAGTCCAGTTTCTTTCTTTTATAGGGTTTAATTTCAGGCAGTCACTACACACCATTTTGTCTAAGCTAGGCAGACAGATCCTGAGGGGCGGTAAAGGCGGTCCTCTCTTGTAAACTGAGTCAGATTCCCAAGGCTGGAAGCTGGGTACCCAAGGTTGGAAGAGGTACCACCTCACGCTGTAGCCGTTGCCTGGAGAGACTGGTACTGCGCATTCTGCTCTCTGCAGAATGACCCAGGGCCAAAGGCAACTCCTTACCAGCATGGCCCCTGCTCTGCTTCTTTATGGGGAGGGAGGAGCACATATTTCAGCATTTCGAGGACGCATGGTAAGGCATAGTCTGAAGATTGAAAATTTTTATTTTCATAAGGAAACTTTGACATTTAATGCAAGCTAGCAGATCACAATACTGTGGAAGCTTTCCCTAAGATCTAAGTAACAATTGCTGAGATAGTGGGAACCTCTATTGCCAAAATACGAATGGAAGGTCTGCACTGTCTAATGTATCAATATTTTAGATTTTGAATGAAACTATAACTTTCTAGAGTGATTTCCACTCTTGTATAGAAATGAATACTCTGGCAACTCCTGGATAAACATTTTGTTAGTAAATTCCTATTTATTAAGGTACAGAACAGTGAAAGAATTGGCTAAGAATTATTGATATTTTGACCAGTTCTCTCAGTGTTTTGACATGTGAGGTATTTTGCTGTGTGCTTTATATGTTCCACAAGCAGGAAATAAATATGAGATAATTTCATTCTTTCAGTATTATTTTGTATGCATGTATGTACGTATGCTTTATTTATTTATTTCCTTATATCTTTTTTAGTTTTGTATGGTGCTTTACCTCTTCTTTCCCATGGGGTCCCTGTAGTTCTCTACCACCACAGCTCCCCTGATCCATCACCACAGTCTGTTGTGCTCTTTCCTTGCCTATGTTCACCCCTCCCCCACTCCTCCACCTACTGTATATCTCAGGCCTAATCCCTTCCAGCTCCATCCACTTAGCTGCAAATGACATGAGTTTATCGTTTTGATCACTGAGTAGCAGGTCATTGTGTAATAGACCACAACTTCTTGACCTATTCTTCTGTTTTGGGACATTTAGGTTGTTTCATATCTTAGCTATTGTGTTGAATAAATAGTGCTGCAATAAGCACAAGTTGGTGTACAAGTGCTGCAATAAGCACAATAAGGTGTACAAGTTTCCTTTCAAGTTAGTGTCTTATGTCCTTTGGCTAGATTACTAGGAGTGGGATTGTTGGATTAGATGATAGGCTACTTTTAGTGTTTTGAGGAGCCTCTATCTTACAATATTATTTCCCCTTAGTGAAAGTTTTTGATGGAAATTTGTACACTGCACACATACCAGAATTAGCCTATCTTCCTTCTAAAATATCTATAAAAACCAGGCGGGAAGGTGGCAAGTAGCACCAAACTAGGCCAATTTCATAGGAATTTTAAATGCTAAAGGGTAATATCTATTTAGAAATTAGTTTATGATAAGCTTAATTTTTCCCCTGTGTCACCAGAGCTTAGTTGACATTTCCCTAGCCTTTTCTAGCTTTTTTAGTGTGGTATCTTGAGCAGACCCAGCAGACTCAACACTTGGAAATACACACATGGCTGAGGAAGCTGTGCTGCTGATAGGATATTTTTTCCCTCTCAAAAGTTCAGGCAGGAGTCTCCTTCGCTCTTCTGCTTGTTGTCATTTCTGGAGACTTAGAAAGTTTCTGAAGACTCAAGCCTGGTGTTGGGATTTACAAGGCTGCCTCTTAATTATGAGGGCTCTAATGACTGATTTTTCTGTCAACTTGACTAAGTTACAATACCTAGATATCTGCTCAAACATTCTAGATGTTTCAGTGAAGGTATTTTTAGATGTGACTAATATTTAAATCAGTAAACTTTAGCTAAAACATTTTATGTTGGCTGATACAGATTATCTTCCATGATGAGCCTCATCCAATCAATTGAAGGCCTTTATAGAAAAAGGAATTCTCCCTGGACTAAAGAAGAATTCTGCCACATCTGTTCTTCCCTGGATCTCCAACTTGCCAGTCTATGTAACCATGTGACCTTAAATCTCGCTCTCATTTTCTCTCATCCCCGTGTAAATAAACAGATAGATATACAGTTAGCAACACACAATACGTCCTTGATTCTATTTCACTGAAGAACCCTGACAATACATAGGTGGAGACTTTAATAAGCCTCATGGTCAGATTTGTGAGCTGGCTCATAATATGTATCTTGGGTGACAAATAAGCCTTTGGCAATATTTTGATATTTAAATTTGCCTGTGATCTTTCCCTGGACTTTATTTAGCTTCTGAGTACTTCCCTAAAAATTCTGGGACTGACCCTCAAGCTGGTCTGTTATATCATGACTGATTTTGTCTTTTTTTTTTTTAAGATTTATTATGCATACAGAACTGAGGTACAGGCCAGAGGTGCAGGAGCAGTGAGAGGATTCACCAGAGTCAGAGGGGAGCAGAACAGCCAGATTGACGAAGTACACTTCTGAGGGGAGTAGCGGGTGGGTCAGGAGAGGTCTGCAGTGCCATGTGGGTCACCTCGGGGGTGGGATCGAATACACACTGAAATGGCTGCAGCCAGCTTGCAGTGCTGCGGCCTAATCTATTGTGCCACCAGGGAGCGCCTTGATTTTGTCTTTGGAGGAACAAGCAGGGCTTCCTTTAACTGGTATCTGAGGTCTTTGGCAGTTTTAATTTTCAGCTAAAATTACATGTGGCATATGTCTAACTTTGTATAATTTTATAACACTCAGTTTTGTTTTCATTTCTTTAAATTTTAAAGATTTGTTTTTATTGATGCATACAGGAACAGGGGAATAGGTCAGAGGTATTGGCTATGAGAGGATTCACTAGAAACAGTGGGGACCAGAACAGTGGAGGTCTACTGAAATACACTGCTGAGGGGAGCAGTGGGGTGAGAAAGGAGAGGTCTGCTGTGCCACGTGGGTTACCTTCCTGGCTGGGGACTAAACTCAGGCTGCAGTGGCTGCTGATAGCTTGATAGTACTGACTTAACCACTTGCTCCATGAGGGAGGACTACACTCCAAATATTAGAAGTAAGCATATCTGAGATGTACTATCATTCAAGTTAATCAATTGGTAATGCTCAAACATCATCTTTTCATTGGTTGCCCCATTGAATCATATAGCGATGACCCTATTATAGCACTATTTTATATATCTTTTATACATTTGTGCTCATTGCTTTCTACTAGATCATATATTATAGAAAAGAACCTTAATACACCTAACACATAGTGTCACTTGTGTAACACACTACATTATATAGATGGTCTAGCTCTGTATGGTGGTAATACAACTGTAGTAAATACTATAGTTGAGTTATACACCTATATCTAGTTACATAATGCAGTAATTATAGACATGAGTGCTTACTATGTGCCAGACACTATTCTACTCAACCAAAAACCTTTAGTCCTCACAATTTAACCAAGGTAGGTGCTCTTATGAGCTCATTCTGCAGATGGGGTAACTGAACTGCATGCACTGAAGCCAGTGGCTACTTTCCATGAGTGGCCCCTGTTTTTCTGGGTTTCTGTCTCCTGACCCTTCCCAGTAAATGTCCCTGGGGCTAAGTGTGCTGCGGGCTGCACTGTACTAACAGAGAGCTGGCTCTTCACCTTTTGGACTTCTTTGTTTGACCTGTTCTGCAGGTCTGAGAACTTTAGTTAGTTGGAGTTTTCCAGCCAAACAAAAATGACTCCTCTTTCCTCACTTGCATGTAAAACTATTTAGGCTCCTTTCATGTACATTGTTCTTTAATCAAAGTTGGCCCCTGCTTATTTTATTTAAGTAATGTTTCAGTGAACTTATTACAAGTTCTCAGTGGTCCTGGAAGATCCTTTCTTATCTTTGAGAGGCCAGCCTTTGTGCTGTAAGACACTGGAGAAATCTTCCTAGAGTTGAACGAGGCTTTCTAAACTTCTGTCTCTGGAGCATGTTTCCATTGCTCATTGCTCATATTCCCTCCCTTTGACCCTATCAGGCTGCTCCTCTGTGTGCCCGTATATTCTTGCACCCCAGGAATCCATCACACAGAAGCCCGTGGCATGATGACTGGGGTAGCTTAAAAACTTTTACGAAAGAGTGACTGCGAATAACCCAACACATTAACTCCTGTTAGAACGGCAAGGGGTGTATTCTGTTAGGGCTGGGCTGGACAGGAGGCTGCAACTGGCAGGAAATTGCTGATGACCTAGGAGCTTTGAGACCTGAGAACGGGACCTGAGAGCCAGAAACAGATGGTCGGTCGCCTGAGGGTGGCGGCCACAGACTCTGAGGACTTCACAATTACGGGCAACCAGGAGGGAGGTGGCTAGAGGCAGCAGCTGAGGTTTCAGTGCTGAAGGGGATTGTTGAGGAGAGACTAGACTTGTATCCTAAGCCCAGGCTGAGGAGACACCCAGTTACAAAACCAAGCTTCCATGCTGATGTTTCCTTGAAGACGAACAGCTCTTCTGAAGTGACAGGGAGACCTGTGATTTCTGGGGACTAATGGGTTCAATTGAACTGAAATCAGGACAGAGGAGCTCTGTATACTGTCAGTGGCATTTCTGATAGTACATTTATGTCCTTTTTTATAGAAGAAATGTGGATGATTCTGGAACATGGAAGTAAGCTGATGAGAGTGAGAGCGAGCGAGCGAGAGAGCGTGCTGCAGTCTAATTGAGGCCACCTCTCTCTGAAGTGCATATTTTTAGATTGGAGCATTTGTTTATCTGTTTCCAATCATAACATCTATAAGAAAGGAAGGGGGTCTGTTTTATGAGTCAATATATTGTAGTTTAACTGCTTCCTTTGTTATTCCTCTCACAGCAGAGGAAAGCAAAGTGAATGTATAAATGGAATAATTATATTTCCTGTTCTTGGGCGGCATATTTACCAATTATTTTTTAATAGCATTGAAAATTTCAGTAAAAGCTTTGTGTGTGAGTGAGAAAGGCAGCACAAAGGGGAAAGAGTACACCTAGTCATGCGGGAAGAGCCCACAGGCTGTAGGTGAGGGGTGAAAGAGCCTACAGGCTGTAGGTGAGAGGTTCGTATCTAGAAAATGCGATTTTTGAGGTTTCTTTAAAGATAGGATTCCTGCTTGATCCATAAACAGAAATATGGTATTCCCCACTTATTCTTCAGGTACTACATCATTCCTTTCCCTCCAGAGAAGAATCTTCTCTTTGATAGAATGACTTTTATTTACCTCCAGTGTGGCTGGGATTCCCACATGTAAATCTGCATAATTAGAGGCTCACTGGATATCTGCATTCCTTCCTTGAGCATGTCTCTTAAAACCACTCATTCATTTTCAATTTTCCTGAAACAGCACACATATTCTTGCCTTCCTGACTTTTTAGATGGGACCGCTGTACTCTGCCTCAAGGCACCACACTTTCTGGAACTTTCCTGAGGCACAGCACTTCTATCTAAGCACCCTGTGGCCTGACTTCTGGTAAACAATCAAGGGCATGTATGGACTTGTGAACATATGAAGATTTTTGTCTTTGTGCTTTTTGTCAGTGGGAAACCCAGGCCCTGTTTCAACCTCCAGATCTTTCTTTTTATGAAGATAATGATGATCACAGAGTCATATTATTGGCCTCCCTGCGGGCACTCAGAGGCGCTGACCTGATATGTTCATGTTCCTCTGCCTTTCATTTGAAAATGACGTGTCAGGGCACATAGACTTGGTCAAGGTCATTTTAAAAGAAGAATTTTTTAATTTAATTAAATAACATGTAATAATAATATAGTTAGTCCATTTGTGTGGTGTGTAATGGACATATTGCAGCATCCAAAAGGCTTTCACATGTAAAACTTCCAATGTTGGGTCTGTCATAATGATCACAAATATTAAAGAATATGTTTTCCTCTCTTTCTGCTGGAAAGCATAACAAACTTAAGTTTGTCCTTGACTCTCCAGCACAGCTATTCTATTTCATTCTTTTCAGCCTAGACTAAATCCTTTCTCAGTGTAGGGCTTTTCAAAAGCCCCATAGATGTCTCCTTTTAGAACCTCGTATTCAAACTAAAATTAGGATCCAGGACCATATTCTTATTAATTCCTGTTGCAAAAAGGCATGTTGTTAGCAATACGTGCAGTGCATTCTTCAGTCTGGACTTGGCAATGAGCAAACTCACGGAGTGCAACAAGCACAGGTGGCCTGGCCTGCAGGACTGTATTTTCTCTTCTGCACCAGCTTACATCCCACCCAAACAGTGCTCCAAGAGGACTATTTGATAAAATTTTGGCTTTTGGAAAATATAAACAGACTTTGTAAAATGGCAGGGACAAACAGACTTTTTTCTTTTCTGAACCAATATATGAGAGAAAATAAGATTGCAAATTCAATGAAATGGGAGCTGAATCTCTAAATTCAAATTGAAAAAACTATTTTGTATTTCCCTAAAAGCCTGCAAAATATTGAGATGGGCTTTGTGCCAGTAGCCCCACAGTGGCTATGTTGTTGGGAGTCGAGGCAAGCAAGTTGAGGGAGAAAATATAGCATTTTAAACAAAAACCCTTCTAACTGAATAGACAGAAATGTACATTGTGCCTGTCTAGTGTGTGTGTATGTCTGTACATGTGTGTACACCCCCTATTTGCTAGCTCTGTTCACTGATAAGTTCTAGAACAATGACCAACCCCATAGCATCCCAATCCCCCACAATGTGGTCTTGAACTTCCATTTCCCACTAAACGAATCTAGAGAAATGGCGATTCCCAGAGGTAGGAAATGTCTGGGTTGGGTTGTGTCTGGAACAGCCTATCATACTGGGTAGTGAAGGAACTATATATCAAAGACCATAGAGTTATGTCAGGACACTCTGAAACCCACTTGAACAGACTTCTGTTGGCAATGGAGACAATTTGAATTTGAAAAGGATAATTGAAGTTACCTAAAGCCCATGAAATAAGTTTAAATCCATGACTTCATAATGGTATTTTAAAAAATCAGTCTTTGGACCATCCCTGGTGGCACAGTGGGTTTAATCACAGCACTAAGGACCTAAAGCCACTTCAGCATGAGTTCCATCCCAGCCCCAGAGGTGACCCACATGACACGGCAGACCTCTCCTGACCCGCCCGCTGCTCCCCTCAGCAGTGTACTTCCTTAGCAAGCCTGTTCTGCACCCCACTGTCTCTGGTGAATCCTCTCACCGCCCCTGCACGTCTGGCCTGTTCTGTATGCATAAATAAATAAATCTTTTTTTAAAAATCCATCTTCTCCAGAGAATGTTAGGAAACCAATTTTTTCGATAAATGGAGGGAAAGACCCATTTATTCTACTTGCTTTTAGAAATGGAATCATTGAGTATCCAAATAGGAGATGATGGAGAACATATATTTATTAAAGTATTGCAATGAATGGATGAATAAATGGAATAGACACGATAGACCTGAAGTAACATCACTTTGCAGCTCCCTTTGAATGAAAGATTTCAGCATTAGCATCAAAAGCAGCCATCATCATGGGGAGACAGACAGCACGTGAGTCCTCAGGAGAAAACCAGCTAGTACTTAGACTATTGTCTTAGATCAATCTGGAGTGACCAGGCCTCTGGACTTGAGGGCCCATCGGCAGGGGATGTAGGAGGCAGAGGAATTGCCCAGTGATTGTATCAGTACAGTTCCCGTGCGGTCCAGGGGTCAAATACATTGTAAGGAAAACAAAGGGATGGAGGAAGGAACCTAGAGAATCTAAGGGATTTAAAGACCCCTCCATTTACAAAAGGTACTGTTATGCTGTCTATCTAGGCCTACCTAGTGATTACTACAAAGAAACCCAAAATAGGGTTACTTTTAGTCATGTTAGTGATTGTCTCTGAAAGGAAAGGCACATTTAGCAGGAGGAGACACATTGGGGGGCTTTGGGGCAGGAACTGTTCTATTTCTGAATCCTGGTGGTTGTTGCTGAGGTAAGAGCTGGTCACGTTTTGCTTTCAATAAATCAAGTTTTGATTTATTGTATCATGACAAGGTTGAGAGAGAGAAGAGCATGGGACTCATGGTTTTTAATTTTCCATTTGATGAATGTCATAAAAGGGGCTTTGACGGTCAAGTGCAGCTTGGGTCAGGAGCAGTAAAGTGGAATGAGAGCATGTGCTCCAGAGCCCACCTGGACAAGGTCTAAATCCCAGCCTGACTACTTGCCAGCTCCGTAACTCTGGGCAGACTCACTTGTAAAACCATCATAGTTCCTTTCTCCTGGTGCCATCATGAGTTTCAAATAACACATGGGAATCTTTAGACTGTTAGCTATGTAAGTCCTTGTTTCTTAAAACTTGCCTTTCTGTCCTATTTGTTTTCCCTCCACTGTTGTAACTTCTCTTTCTTAAAGGTCCTTGGTCGGGTGGCCCTAACCCTAGTCTTCACCTCCCGTGTCCTTCTATCATGTGCTCCCTGTTCATTTTGTATTTAAAGACCCCAAAGAAGGACCTTGGCAAGTCAGGGAAGCAAAGATTCCAGCTGGGCAGGGTCAGACTCTGTTGAGTGATGAAAGGAGAGAAAGGGGTTCAGATTTGCCCCTGGCTCCCTAGAGTCTAGAACAGCACCTGGTACCACGCAGGCACTTGACAGACATCTGCTTCAAGGATAGTAGAAGAACTTTTAAAATAAGCTGTGGGAAGTGTTTTTGCATGAAGCATTTGAAGTGGCCTATGGCATTTGCGGGTTTTCCTCCCTGTTGCCTCATCTTGGTGTTTGTGGCTTTGTATCAATCAATTGTTCAAAATGTAGTATCTTGGGAAAATGTGTCGATCACACTTGTTCTTCCATCAGAAAGCCACAGTTGGACCCAGCCCATGCCTTCCAGTGGCAGTGTGAGCAGGATTTCTGGCAGTTCTTGTGCTGCTGACTCCAGTGGGTATTTCTGGAGTTTTCCACAGTGACCAGTGATTAGGTACTACACTGGCTTCAGCCTGACCTGTCCCTGTCCATGAACTTTAAAACTTGGGGTAGCCTGTACCTACAGATAGAAATTAGCTTAGCAAGGCTTGAATTCGAATCTTCATCTGTCACTTTGTGAGTTGACTACCTTAGGCAACTTCTCTGAGACTTGATTTTATCATCTATAAAATAAGATCAAAATACCTACCTTTGTGGCTGATGTGAAGATAAAATGAGATAACATCAGGTGCCTTGGTCAGGGATGTCATACCTGGCTGAACAGCAGAATGGTCCTGGGAGAGTTTGAACAATGTCCACTTGTCTGGGCCCAGCCATTGGAGTGAATCATTGTGCTGGGATGGGTTCCAAGCAGCTGGGGTTTTAGAAAACTTCCAGATGATTACAAAGCTTAGGGTGAGTTGAGCAACACTATCACAATATGTAAGGCAACAAGAAATGGTCATTTTTCATCCACCTCCTCCATCACCATCTCGTCTTTCTTATCCTTTTCTTCATGGACTCAGTCATGAGGTGCTTGGGGAGGCAGAGACATGGAAAAACAAGCAAAGACTGACAGCACTCATGTTGGACATCGAGTCCAGCAAATGGCTAGATGAAGGCTACAAGATTGAGATGTTGTACTAAGTAGTCACCTTGAGAGATCTGGAACAGCAGTTGTGATGGTGTGAAAGATGGACTGCCAGTACTTCATCGCATGACATAACTCTTACACTTATCCAGTTTTCTATATTTTTAAAAATAATTCTCTGCTAGTGAGCTTTAGACATTCTCAAAGTGTTTTCAAATAAAGGTTATAGAGTGTTTTAATTGACTCGCACAATTAAAGTTATCAAGTGCCTACTGGGTGCATAGCACTGGGCTAAGAACCATGATTTCATTTATTTATGTGCACAACAAATATGTTATGAACATGCTCTAGGAGTTAGGATGCTAGTGGGAAAAAAAGTTTAGATTTCTTATTTTCATGGAGCTTACATTCTAATGGGAGGACATCCAGGACTTCTGCTTTTATGTTGAGTGAGATAGGAAGTCACTTGGGGTTTGTATTATAACAGGATCATTCTGCATGCACCATTGAGAGTAGGTTGTAAGGGAGCGAAAGTACAAAAGAGAAGACAAGAGAGGAGGGCCCTGTAGGAATCCAGGGGAGACACTCAGTGACTTGGGCTAAGATGGTGAAAATAGTGAGAAGAGAATGAATATAATTTGGAGGAAAATTCAGCAGAATTCCTGACAAGGTGAACTGGGTGTAAGAGAAGGAGTAGAATTAATTCTTTTTGTTTGTTTTAGATTTTGAGTTTTGGTGTATGTTTGTTTTCTCAGTTTTCTTGACCCACTGACATATTAGAGTTGCTTTGATGATGGAAAGAGTGAAGCCAGTTTGGAAAGGACTACTAATGTTTGCTTTTGATCATTTGAGTTTGACTACCAAGTGGAGCTATCCTGGAGGCTCTGTCTCTAAGGGTATGGAGCTCAGAGAAGCACTTGGGATGAAGGGGCAGTGTGGAGGCCTTTAAAACATTGCTGGCGCCTGCAACTACTGGGGAGAGCAGATGGAGAATCGGATGAGTATGACGATTGAGGTCCATGGCTCCCCAAGGAGCCTGGAGACAGGAAGGGACTAGCCAATGGGAATAATGAGAACTACCAGTGAGATGGAAGGGAATTCAAGACTGTGGTGTCTTAGAAGCTGAGGCAGCAGTGTGGGGAGAAGAGGACTAGACGATCTATGCCAAGTGATGCTAGTGCGTCATATAGCGGAGGACTGAGAAAGCACCATAAGATTTAGTGATGGGAAAGCCTGACAACTGTCTGTGGTCTATAGGGAAAGGCAGCTTGGGGGAGTAGAGAGAGAAAGGGAAGGGAAGAGTTGGAGCTAGGGAATTCTATGGACTGTAACTAGTAGGGGAAATGGGATCAAAAGATTAAACAAACAAACAAACAAACAAACCATGAGTGACTTAGAGCATTTTGTGTAGTGAGAATAATTGAATAAGGAGAGGAGGGATTCTTGATGTGTGTGTGTGTGTGAAGGTTAGGCTGGAGGGATGTTGCTACAACCATGACTGAGCTGGTGTGAGAGGATGGAGCTGGAGCAGAGGGGAGGGCTTGATAGCTACATGGACACCAGTTATCTGTGGCTGCTCTGCTGGTGTGTGGGTAGTGACATAGTGGGGTGAGCATGTGGATTTCTTTTCTGATGACTTCACTTTTCTCAGTGAAGTAGGAAGCAAAGTTATCACCTGGTTAGGAGGGCCAAGAAAATGTCAGGGGCTTAAGAGAGTAGATAAGAGATACTACAGGTTGCTTAGGAGAGCAGGGAGCAGACATGGTTACCTGGCAGAGAGCTCACTGAGAACATGAGGTAGGATTGGGAGTGTGGTTGTTAGTTTTTCCTCGACTGTGTTTTGCTGTTTTGCTAAAACATAGTTTGCTAGATTTATCCAGGATTGAGGTTTTGCCAACAGGGGAAGCTAGACAGAGGAATAGTGACTAGATGAAGGGAGTCTGAAGGCAATGCCCAAGTAACTTTCTTTATTTTAATATAATAATTTATTTACATCATTTTGTGCATTTTTCCATCTCAGTTGTAATTCCTGTGGACTTCCCATCACCAAATCACCTGTGTGCCATCACCATAGTCCAGTGTACTTCCCCCTCCCCCCACACTCCACTTTTCATCCCATTTCCCACACCACCCCCATAAAATGTATATAGTTGTTCATCATTATTATTTTTCCCATGGTCCTTTATGCTCCTGCTGTGAGTGAAACCATCTGGTATTTTCTTTTTCTTTCTGGCTTCTTTCACTAAGCATGATCCCTTCCAGCTCCATCCATGTTGCTGCAAAAGGCATGTGTTTTATCTTTTTTGATCACTGAGTACCATTCCATTGTGTATATGTACCACATCTTTCTAATCCAGTCATCTACATTTGAATGCCCAGGTAATTTTAGTGGGCTACTAGGAAGGGGATGAGGGACAAAAGGTGGGGGCATTGATGTGTTGGTGAGCCCAGTGGCTGAGGTTTTTCTGGAGTTGGGCAAGAGGTAGAATGACCTGGAGAGTTGGGAGGAAAGGGATCAGAGACCGGGATGAAAGAAAACGAGAACCTGGGTGGTGTGGCAGTTGGTCACTAGACGTGTCTGGGCTACATTTCTCCTGGTACACATGGTCAGTGACTCCTTCTGGCAAAGGGACTGTAGGTGAAAGTGATACTGTGTCTTGGCCTACCCCACAAAAACCCTCTGTGAAATCCTATACCTTCCCTCTAGTCTGTTTGTCACCTAGTTGCCAAGAATGCAGCTAAGGACATGAAGGTCTGGGAATGGCTGAACCTGGGTCAGAGGGGCTGAGGTCCCGGAATGCTCATGTGGAAGGCTCTCCATCTGACCCCAATGGGTGATGTGCTGTCAGCCAAAGTAAGTTAGAGTTTGTGTATTTTATTAGATTGTGTGATATTTTAGAAATCACCTTCAAAATGTCCTAACTGTTGGTCTGAGAGGAAATGTCTGGGGAGAGAGTGACAGAGGTAGGGGAAGGTTGGGATGTCAAACCAGATGTCAGAGGAGTTCAGGTCACTAAGAAAAGGTGTTGGTGTTTCACTTGCACAAGTGTTAAAATATCCCTACTTGAGGTCAGTAGTAGTTTTGTTATAACATTAATAAGAAAAACTGTCCCAGCCAGTTTTCACTGAATGAAATAGTGTTATTTGAAGACCTGCTTTCAGTATAAGTTGTCTCACTTCAAGTGGCCACTTCAAGGATCTATTGAGAAGCTTCCATGAAGGCTTACTGTACAGGAGAGAGTAACAGCAAGTCTGGAACTGAGGAGTTCAATGAGCAAGAGCAATCCAGGAAGCAAGTGACAAGGCAATGGCATGAGAGAGATGGCTGAGGGCGTTTAGCAAGGAAGAAGGGAGGATGGCATGGAAGCAATATGTGGGAAAGGGGGATGCCACTCCATCTCCAGCCCAGTGATTGGAAGGATGAGGGGAAAACATTTTTTAGAATCCCAAGGGGGAAAGGAATATTCAGAGAAAAGGCTGAAGATACAACAGATTTCTGGGAAACATGGAATGAAGGGTGTGCAGAGCCTTATGGGGAGTGGAGAATGTGAGAAGTGAGGCAACCTGGAGCCTGAGTGTCCTGTGGCTCCTGAAGCAGACAGGGATGAAAAGCACCATGCCATCAGATAGGGGCCCAAGGTGGGTCTGGTGGCTAGACGGCTGAGCAGGAAAGGTAGGGAATGGTTTGGGTTCCCCGGACTCAGTTTTAAGTCTTGGTAGCTACAGAGAAGCCTGGAGAAATAGAGAGTTTGTCCTACTCCAAGGCCTTCTCTGAACCTACAGGCTCCTTCTGCAACACTGAGTGGAAGGCAGGGGGTCCAGGAGTTGGTGTAATAGACCTGAAGAGACTGCCCTACTCAGGATGCTAACTTTTCTACAAAAAGAAAAATCAGTGCCCACGTAACTCCTTCAAAAAACAATTAGAGACTTTGAAAAGGTGCTCTTTGAGGGCCCTCTCTAGTGGCGCAAGGGGTTAAAGCACCTCACTATGAAACTCTCCAAAGCCACTGCAGCATGAGTTCAATCCCTGGCCAGGAAGGTGATCCACATGGCACAGCAGACCTCTCCTGACCTGCCCGCTGCTCCCCTCAGCAGTGTACTTTGTCGATCTGCCTGTTCTGCTCCCCACTCTGTCTCTGGTGAATCCTCTCACTCACCAGAGTCAGTTCTGACCTGTCCCCCAATTCTGTAAGCATAAATAAATAATAAAATCTTGAGCACATGTCTTGTCAGTGGCTAGACAGCTAAACACAAGCTTAGGTAATTCCCTAAGCCCCGAGGCCTTGCTTCTCATTCTTGGTTCATGGGACAGAGCAGTGGCCTCCCGTGGACACTGTTAGAACTGTAGAAATCACCATAACCCAGAGCTACTCAATCAGCGTCTGCATTTTCATCAGGTGATTTTTCAGTATATTCAAGCGTGCTTTTCTTTTTAGTAATTGAGGATGGATTTCCAGGCTGTTGTCTCTGCACGTATTGAAGTAATCTGTAGGGCACAAGAGACCAGTTCCACTAGACTCAGGAGGTCAACTTCCTCCTGTGCTGTGGCTGCCAGTGGTGTGTTGCTGGGGCCCACAGCGGCCCCTCCTCCTGGCCAGCTCCTAGGTCTTAATGTCTCTAAAGTCCTGTGTCCTGTTCCACTCAGATGAAAGACTACTTGTAAGTACCAGATTTGTAAGCAGCACTGGGCATGGACTGTCACCGACCTGTTAGCAACAGGAACAAAGCAATTACTTTCAAGAAGAAAAGAGCGAGTATAAGAATCCCCAGAAAAGATTACATCTTATTAATCGACCTTAAAATCCCAAGTTCAGTGCATTTTCTTCCAGCCCTGGGAGTGTATTGGATTCATGTGAACTTCATTAAAATATAAAACAAGAGTCTAAATTGCATGACTGGAGAAACATTGCATTGTTTCTTTAGAGAGAAATAGATCAAAACAAAGTTGATTATACAGAAGGAAAAACACAACTCTGAACTTTTAACCTGTGCAAGTAGTCATTAGAGTCTTAGAATCATAGAATTCCAAAATGTAGAGCAGTAGTTCTTCATGTTGACTATACATTAGCATCACAAAAAAATTAAAAAAAAATAACACTGATGCTGAATCCCAACCCAAGATCTTTTATTTAAATGCTTTGGGTTGGCATCATATAGTTTTAAAAAGCTTAGAGTGACTCTAATATGAAACAAGAGTGAAGCCTCATTGCTAGAAATAGAACACCAGGCACATGTATAATTTAAAATAATCTAATATCTGATTAAAGGGGTAGGGATAGGTTTAATTAATTTTAGTAAAATATCTTAATCCAATATATCCCAAATATTCTGATTTCAATGTGTAAATAATATCAAAGACTAATATTTTATACTCTTTTTTTCTTAGCTCCCAAGTTGGTATGTAGTCTACACTTTACAGCATATCTCCATTCAGATTAGTCACATTTCAAGAATTTAACAGGCAAGAACTCAGTGGCTATCATATTGAATGGTGCAGCTTCAAGGAAAAACATTTCCAGCTCTGAAAAGCAAAATGATTACCCATTTAATGCAAAAGAGATGGTTCAGGAGACAGTGAAGTCTAATTCTCTATTATTTTCTGTTTGCAGACATCCTCCTAAAGATCACTGTGGAAGCTCAATGAGAAGGTAGCATTTAGAAAGCTTGCAATATTTCTTTCAAAAAGGGGATTGTCTGAGATTTAAATGACACAGGCAATTCCTCTGTGAGGCCATATTTAGGTGCACTAATTGTGCTGAGTTTTTCAGCACTCTATGATCTTGGGAATTACTACGCTACTACTGATCTTGACCTAGGGAAAGATCATTTCTTTTTCTCTTGTACCAGCTTAGGTACAAGGTACAACTTGGGGAGTTTGGTATCTTCAGAGCTGAGTCAATGCTGGAATCAGGGTTAGTAAGCATAAAATTGCAGCTGACCCAATCCCCCTCTTCATTAGAACTCACAGATCTTCTCCCAAACCAGCTGTTGAGTATAATAAAGATCTTCTTCCTTGTATTAGCATCATATTGAGTTCCTAGCATCTGATTTTTACCATGGTTTGTTATTACCATAAAAGAATTAGAGAAACCATGTATCTATTGGCCAGGTAGCTGCAACCAGGTCATGTAGCTTTTCTGAGCTTGAGGCATATAGCAGAAATTCTTAGTGACATGTGCTGAGAACTCATTATACACTTAAACACTTTTTTACTCCACTCAGGGTAGACTGAAGAAAAATTCCCTAATGCTGATAGTGAAGTGTAGAGGAAATCAGGAGGGATGATTTCCTTCCTGCCCAACTGCTCATTTAAACACTCCTTTCCACATTTTGTCAAAAATGTCTTTGCTTCTACCAGATAGACTCCTTCCCCAAGTTGACCATGTTTGAAAAAAGAAAGCAACAATGGACAGCATTCAACTTTTGTCTATCTTATACCCCTGCTCCATTTTACCCCCATTTCTCTCTTTTGCTTCTAATACCCTATTTTCTAATGCAGGACCTAAAGGGTTCAATAAAGAGCCACGGACTTACCCACATCAGGAAGTAATTTGTTTATAACAAATGATACATGGGTTCTCCCCTTAATACTGTTATGATAGGAATAAAGGACCACTAGAAGAGCATCAGGCCTTGGATTGATGGTGGAAATTATTTAAAGATAGGTAGGAAATTATATAAAGATAGGTAGGCCTTGGATTGATGGTGGAAATTATTTAAAGTTGTTCTTGAACTGGCACTGTGTGGCAATAGCATCTCTGTAGAACTGAAGAAAGGCTGTCATATGAACTTGCAATAATGATAGCTTGCCACCAGGGGGCACTTCAGTGCCTTAGTTGTATGGCCAAATTATCAGGCTTTAGACAGAAGATAAACAAAATAAGGTAAGTTTTACTTCTTTAAAAATGTAGAATTTAAATAGCACTACCAGAATTAGATTTCAAGATGATTCATATGAAAAAATTTCTTTTAAAAAATCAATGCTAAAAAAAACCCCATTTGCTACCTGTCTCATCCCTCTTGCGCTGCTTTCATCATTCAGGGTGACCTGCTCATTGCCCCGGATGTCATGACTACAGTCTTCTGACTCACACTGACTTCGTATGTGGGAGCCATGCTCTTTTATCAAGACGAGGGAGAACACTGAAAGGGGATTTTCACGATTTCTGTAGCCCACGGTATTGTGTAGCTTTCTCTTTTCCTTTTCCATTACTGTAATGAATGGGAGGAACAGCTCTCTGTGTAAAATGTGGGGATTTTTTTAGAAATTTGCTTGTGGAGAAGTTACATGAATAACTTTTTTAAAAGTTAAGTGATCTTGGTGGATACCTACAAGGTGTTATGAGGTCTTAGGTCAAATTATTCTGTAGTCAGCAGTAAGAGAAATCTGACATTTATAAAATGGTATGTGAAGGACGTGATCTGTCTGAAACTTTGGAATAGTCCCCTTTGCTGAAAGATGATATATACATATTTTCTAATGTGATTGGCTGTAGGAAACAAAATAAGGATTCATTTAATGTCGAAGGTCATCATGTTAAAGAACTCTTGATGTTGACTCAGGAAATTGCATTTATTTTTGTTAGATAATAGGGAGCCATTGGAGATTTTTGAGTATGGAGAATAATATTTTCAGGATGGCACTTTAGCTACAGGAGAAATGGAAAGGAGGAAGAAAGCTCAAAAGCTTGGTAGAAATAGAAGTTGTAGAACTGAGAAGCAAATCAAGTGTAGAGACTGAAGAACAAAGAGGAGTTAAGGATGGCTCAGGTTTTGAGACCAGGAGGGAGATAGCACAATGAAGATCAGGAAAGCCAAAAGTTTTTGAGCAGAAATATAATAAACTTGATCTTAAATATACAGAGTTTGAGAATCAAATGAAAAAAAAAATGCATTGAAATACTTTCAAGAGTGTAAAGCACTATACTTATCTAATAAAATGATAATAGTATTTATTAAACACTGGGCAAGTATTTTACATGTATAATATCAGGTATAGGCTGAGCCCTGTTTTTCATAAAAATGATCTTTAAGTTCAGGAGAAAGAACCACTGGACAGAGGGCAGCTAGGTCATGGGCTTATTTATCGGGGGTGGGGGCTATGAAAAGAAGCAGTGAAAAAATATCAAGGATGAATGCTAAGTGATAGACTAAGAGGTCACTCCACGCAGCGTTGGAGATGATGGTTGACTTGGTGGCTAAGACCATGGACTTTTTGGGAATGACTGACTGAGTTCAGATTCAGAGTCCAGAACTTAAAAGTGTGGGTTACCTTCTGCAATGTGACCACATTGTGTGCCTCAGTGTCCCCATCTAGAAAATGGGACTATTAAAACTACCTCCTCATTGGGTTATTGTGAGGATTAAATGTGACATGCTGGGACATATTAAGACCAGAAGCTCAAATAGCAGTCGTTCTGAAACTATTAATGATTCCAAGTGCTGTCCAAGCCACCATGCAAAGAAGGGAGAAGCAGGCCATTCTTTGCACTTGGCACAGGGAAGTGCAACAATGTTTTGGAAGAAAGTTTCTGGTGAGTAGTGGGGAGTGGGAAGGTAAAGTTTGTCTTCCAATGTTAAATTTCAGTTGCAGTGCTAGAGTAACAGTAACAGCAGGAACAACAACAGCAATAACTAACGCTTCCTTCCCTCAGAGTGGCCTTCTGATCAACTTGTACACATTGGGGGAATTGTTTTCAGTCTTACGCACATGAACAAGGTCTGGTAAAGAGTCATATGTGAAAGAGTAGATGTTCAATATTTATAACTCTTAGTAGTATGTTTGCTTTCTCTCAGAAGAAAACTTTACAGTATAATTTGCCAAAAGGAAGTAATCTAATTATCATGTCCATGCAGAATAGCATATTATCCTGCCTTGGAACATTCAAAGTATTTTCTTGAAGCACAACTTCTAAAACACATAATTGTCTTCCCTAGTTTAATTCTTTCCTCAGGACTTAGGTATATAGATTACATTTTTTAACAGATGCTTTTCAAAGGGATCCTCTAAGTCTTTAAATCTAGTTGCTGCATATTAATATACAAATTTGGCTTCTTGGTGTATAAATCAAGAAAATGTAAAATTGGAAAAGTAATCACATTAAAAAAATAACAAGGCAATTATACTAACATTCAATGAATCCCTGTAAGCAATTTGGAATATTTCTTTCAGTATTTTTTCATATATTTTGTTCATGGTTGTAAATATCCAATATATGCAATGTTAAAACTCATAAATATAAGGTAATTAGTGGTTTTTAACTGAGTATGTAATCTCTACCATCATTGCTTTGTTATATAACAATTTATCAATGACATCTGCTATAATTTACTTCTTTATTCCCCCTCTAAGTGGACATTAGTTTCTCATTTCCTTTTTTACTATTAAAAATAATAGTATTCGGACCCTCCCTGGTGGTGTAGCAGGTTTAAGCACAGAACTAAAAAGCTAAAGCCACTTCTGCATGAATTTATCCTTGGCCCATGAAGTGATCCACATGGTGTGGCAGACCTCTCCTGACCTGCACGCTGCTCCCCTAAGCAGTGTACTTCATAGATTTACCTGTTCTGCTCCTCACTCTGTCTCTAATGAGGTCCCTGCACCTCTGGCCTGTACCCCCGTTCTGTAGGCATAAATAAATAAATCTTAAAAAATAATAATAGTATTCAACATAACCAAGGACATAATTTTTTCATATTTAATATTTCCTCCTTTCTCTCAGAAGTTGAACTGAGGGCCAAAAATAACACATTTTTATAACACTTGGTATAGATTGCCAAATTTACCCCCAAGAGAATACTGGTGTAACTTTGCTAATAGAAAAAAAAAAAAGACCCCTTTATTTTGTTTGTATTTTAGTGATAGCTTGTATGTTTGCATATTTTTCTAATTGTACCCTTTAATACTACTTGAGTGCTCTGCTCTTTTGTCTTGGCCTTATTTCTAGGAAAGTGATTATTTTTCCTTTAAAGTTAATTTAAGGTGAGTAGTTACAATAAAGTTAGGCTATTTATTGTTTTCTATATCCACCGCCAAAGCATGAATTTTAGTCTAGAGCTATGTTTTTGGAATGCAGCCACAATGTCAGTATGCTTTAACGGGACTAAAAACCCATTTTGCTGAAACAGAAGCAGCCACCTGAAATATTTCCTTCAGCAAAAAAGTGGCAGAGGTACTTAAAAAGAGGGAGAGCTGTAAGAGGCAAAGCTTGATTTGATATAGGAATAGCTCAAAGAACTTACAGAAAGCAGTGAGACAAATTGAAAGCCTTTATTACAAGTGGCTAGTTAGGTTTTGGTAGATTGATGCCAACCTGAATGCAAGATTCCTGAGCATCTTGTGCTCTAGATTTGGTTTCCCTTCCTTCTGTGAACATTGCGCTTCTTCCAATTAAGTAGAGGGGGTGAGAATGGAGAGCCTGGGGAATGCGCAATGACAAGTGAGTGCATCACAAACTCTAGCATTTGCTCCCTGCTCTCTTTGACTCATTCCTTGTGTCCTTTATCATGCTGGCGGACTGTCCACCCGCCTGCAGGGAGCAGGAGCCAAGGCTAGCGAAAAGGTAGAACAAAGGGAGAAAAGGACCTGGTGGGTGGTTACGAGGCTAGCTCATGGCCTCATGGTGAGGGGCTTGGCCTCATGAAGACGGTCAAGGCTGGGGCTCTTCCAGAATGCCTCCTTTATCTCAGTGGATCTCAACTTCTCTCTCGGTGCCACATTCATCCTTTCTTAAGGGCTTGAGAAAGTCATGATTCCAAAATTTCTAGGCAAGAAACTAACTGTCCAGGCATTATGAGGACCCGGCCCATTGTGAATATGAATATTTGGGGTCCTACTTAAATAAAAAAGAGTGCCCACACAGGGGCAAAGCAGAAAACTACAGGGCCCAACATGCTGTGCCTCTCCCACTGTGTCCCCCGCACGTGGCACCGCGGGTTGGGAGAACCAGGATTCAGAGCTGGCATGTGTGTCTCACCATGAGGGCACTCTCTGCTCTGCCCCCGCCTGTTGTTTCCCAATAAACTCTCGTTGTTGTTGGAATAACTAATTGCTTTTGTTTGAGGTCAACACCATGTACCAGTTGACCGCAATTGTGTGGGCAGGGACTCCATAGTGCAGGGACATGGTATTCTCAACTACAACTCTTTGGTGGTGAGTGAGTGGGTAGAAGCAATTCCTAGAGGAGAGGTGCTGGACAAAGAATTAAACAGCATGCCTCCTAACATGTTCTCCTTTCTGCCTGCTAGCCTCAGCTTCAGTGTTTCGTAAACCCTTGGTTTGCTTTAACTTGTACTTCCCTCCAAAGGCTAGACAATGGCACTTCTGGGTATATATGCACACACATACACTTACACAGTATAAGCTTTATTCTTGTACATTTCTGTCCATATGCAATGTATCATACATGCTTGCATATTTACTTGTGTGTATACAGATAGGAAGAAGTATGTCCTCAATTTCTAGGAAAACTGTAATGTTCTTTGATCAAGCTAGTTCTAGAAGTACTGAGCAAAACAAGAACCTGTAATTTTTCTATTTCATGACTGTTTAGGGCCTTTAGTGTGCTGTAAACCTATGAGAGAGAGAAAGAGCAAGGCAGAGACTATTAGTTTCCTAGACTTACCGAAAGGTTCACATGTGAATGTATAATTTGAGAAAAATATGTAAACATCTTTCTTATTATATAGAAACAGTTTGAGAAATGCTGATTTGGGTTGTAAGATAATTATGTATTTTCCTTTGGAAGGGGGAAAGAAATGAGGGCTGTTTGCAAAAGAGATATTTTGTTAACATAAAAGCCCAAGGGAAAGGCAAGTGGAAGAGATCAACAACTTTGGACGGAAACCAGCCGGAGAGGAGACAAGGCTTCTAGTCTTCAGGTCTCCCATTGACTTGTGAAGATCACAGGTGCTCTGTTTACTCTTGTATAAAAAGTTGGATTAAGATGTCTCTTTTCTGGATCATCAACTATATCTTTCATGGTGTTTATACTTATTCATGAAATACTCTGCCCTGAAATTTAGCACCCTTTGGAATGTGTTTCTGTTTGAGCTTTAAGAATCAAATATTATTCAAAAGCAATAATATGTCAAGCCATTCTCTTTGAGTAAAGTTTTATCATGGACTAGATACAGTGGCTACTAGATTTTTCCACCTACTTACTTCTCTTTCTTTGCTTTCCCTACTTGTATCAAACCCTTTTGTGTCCTATGGAATAAATCCTTTGCTGCTGTAAGAGAAGATAGTCTCAGGCATCTAGAAAAGCAGCTACTGAGGTGCTGAGGTACACATATGCTAAGTGTGTTCAGGAGCAAGAAAGGAGGAATGAGGGAAATATCAAAAAATGAATGTTCTCAAACTGTTCTTTTTTTTTAAGATTTATTTATTTGTGCATACAGAACTGGGGTACAGGCCAGAGATGGAGGGATGGTGAGAGGATTCACCAGAGACAGAGTAGGGAGCAGAACAGGCAGATCTACGAAGTACACTGCTGAGGGGAGTAGCGGGCGGGTCAGGAGAGGTCTGCCGCCCCATGTGGTCACCTCTGGGGCAGGGATCAAACTCATGCTGAAGTGGCTTTAGCTTCTTAGTGCAGTGCTTTAACCCGCTGTGCCACCAGGGAGGGCCCACTACTCTTTTTTTTTTTTTTTAAAGATGTATTTATTTATGCATACAAGAGCTGGGATACAAGCCAGAGGTGTGGGGTGTGAGAGGATTCACTAGAGACAGAATGGAGAATAGAACATGCAGATTACCGAAGTACACTGCTGAGGGAGCAGCGTGTGGGTCAGGAAAGGTCTGCCGTGCCATGTGGGTCACCTCCCTGGCTGGGGATGGAACTCCCCAGTGCTGCAGTGGCTGCAGAGAGCTTTCCAGTGCTGTGCTTGAGCCGGTTTCACCACCAGGGAGGGCTCTAGAAGCTACTCTTTTACCAATAAATTACTGATTTAAAAATAGAAGCTATTGGGCCCTCCCTGGTGGCTCAGCGGGTTAAAGCACAGCACTAAGAAGATAAAGCCACTTCTGCATGAGTTCGATCCCCGCCTGCCCCAGAGGTGACCACATGGAGCGGCAGACCTCTCCTGACCCGCCCGCTGCTCCCCACAGCAGTGTACTTTGTCAATCTGCCTGTTCTGCTCCCCGTTCTGTCTCTGGTGAAATCCTCTCACCCTCCGCATCTCTGGTTTGTACCACAGTTCTGTATGAATAAATAAATAAATCTTTTTAAAAAATAGAAGCTATTGTTTTTTAACATATGTGAGGCTGCTGACAATGGAAGTTCTTGATATCTTTATGTACCGTGAGTTAGCCTTGCTTCCCTAAATGATCATTCATCCCACTAAACAAGATGGGTAAAATCCTGTGCTCACAGTTTGTTTGAGTGCATGTGTAGATTGTGCACAAGTAAGCAAGCCAATATCCAACATCATGTTATGCTGAGAAAAAAAATAAAGCAGGGAAAGATAACCATTTGCTGCAGGTGCTATTTTAGGTAGTGTGGTCAGGGAAGGGCTCTGTAGAGAAGGGAAGATGCAGCCACTGGGGCCCTGAGGGCACACATGCTCAGTGTGTTTCAGGAGCAACACAGGCATCAGAGTGGCTCAAACCAGGTGACCATGGGGCAGAGCGATTAGGGGTGGGGGTGAGTATGGGGAGGAGGTGAGGTCATGGAGAACCCTGTAGGCCCTAGGAACACTTTATTTTGTTCTTCGTGTAACAGGACATCATAAACAGGATACAAAACATCAGGAACAATATCTTGTATGTTCTTTTATGACTCTTTCTTCCCTCAATCACTGGAGCCAAAAAAAATCCCTACATGAAAGGAAGAGAAACACATGTCCTCTCTGGCACGTCCTTTGGAACTAGGGTCACAAGGAAACAGCAGTGCTATGTGCATGAGAGCCGGATGAATAGCCTCTTTCAAGCTGCCATGGACCTAGCTGTTGCTTTTGGGTTCAATTTGTTGTCTATAAATATCATTGTTAATACAAGCCATTAACTTGGTGACTGGGTGCAGGGAGGCAAATAGCACCAGGTTGGAGCTGTGTAGCTATGAGTCAGAATGGCTGTGTTCCTACCTGTATGCCTTCGGTGCATGGAAAACTATTTGTAGGTACAGAGAGGCACGCTGGCACAGGCTGGGCAGAGGCATAAATCAAGTGACGCTCAAGACTTGCTGGTGTCAGGAGCAGAAGCACTTTTTGTGTGTCCGCAGTAATTCATCTTAGATACAAAGCGATTAGGCCTGAGCAAGTAAATGGTCCTCTAATTTCCTGAAAGGCCCATGATAGTGGGCTTCACATAGGTTCTGGCCTAACTGCTGGAAACATCCTAATGGTGCCTGATTCCTGGTGCTAGAGTCCAATGTGTGGCTTTTCTGTCGTCCTGTGTTTAGTTGTGTTGATTCCAGCCCTGGCTTTGCATACATATTGACTTTGCTGTGAGATCTATTATTTCTCCCTTCTCCTTCATTTCAAGTGTGGGAACCAGAAAGAACTTGGCTTCCTATTCTAGCTCAACAGCTTGGCCACCATACATCTTAATTAGCAAGTGCACCATTTTCCAGGGCCTTAGTGGCCTCATTTACAAAATAAGGACAATAATATGTACCTATTGCATTAGGCTATGAAGTTGCCAGGAAAGAACTTGGCTTGAGAAATGTAGTGGGCACAGCCATTACTTTGGGCTTCAGTTTGTTGAAATTTGTTCAGTCAATGGGAAACTGAACTTCCTAGAACTACTGTTTGAAGATTGTTTGACCTTGAAGATCATTTTGCCACGTGGTGGTATTCAAAAAATTGAAGCTTAGCTGGAAAGTGAGTGTCCCTTCTGAACACTCCAACTAAGCACCCTTCCCTCTTCCCTCTCCTCTCCTCCTTCCCAAGCTCAGAGAGGGAGAAGAACGCACCTGCTGTGGGCAAGCCATTTTATAGATATTGTTTCATTTGATCCTCACAACAGTTTAAAATAAATATTATCTTCATCCCCTCATTGAGAAAATAAAGCTCTAAAAAAATAAGGATTAAGAAGTTAGCAACTGCCGGGTGAGGTGGAGCAGCCCTGTAATCCCAGCTATTTGGGAGGCTGAGGAGGATGAGCCCGGAGGGTTCTGCATGGAATGTGGTGACTTCCCAGGGACTGCTCTACCAACAAAGGTGGTCTGCAAAAGAGGAGCAGGCCCAGATCTGCATTGGGATGGCACCTGCCGGGCTTCAACCTGGGCAGCATGGTGAGATCCAGTCTTGTAGAATGGAAAAAAAAGAAAAAAGAAATGGGTTTACCAAATTTAAATTTACCAGTCACTAAAACGCCAGATGAAGTGTCAACTTATCTGCTTGAATCCCATACTTGAATTCTTTCTACGACCCTGGGTGGCCTATTGAGAGCACATTATCATTAGCAAATACTCCATATTGCAATGAAAGTATCCCCAGAAAACCAATGACTCAGTCTCTGAATATTCAGTGGATTTTGTAAATAATCAACACCCCAGAAACAGAGCCAAGCCTGCTGATGGGGAGGTATAAAGCTATCCTTGCGTGACAGTAGACAATGATGCTTCTAGCCTATTTTAAAATTAACTGACCTCCAATCTGCTCTACAGTGGTACATGCAGTCTTTTTAGATGCCCTCATTCTGAACCTCCATCCTCTTGGCAAGGGTAAGGGGGGCCTGGGTTTACCATGCTAACTCCTGTATTAGCTTGAGCCAGTCATGAAAAGCCACGGTAGAGGTCTCTTGTGGAATAAATAGCTCCAGTTCATTTACATTTCTCATAAGACCTATTTTGGACCATTCTTCCATACATCTATTATTCTAGGGGAGAAAAGTGCTGCACAGTGATGTATCTTTCAATGGATTCTGACTCTAGATTTCCCCAGGGGAATGTTCCTGGCATCTCCTTGCTGGGTGGCATGGTTCTCTTGAGCATCTCCAGATGCTGCACACTCCTTGGTGTGTAAAGTAAGTTTTAGTAGCTGGGAAAAATCTTAGGGGGCGGTGAGGCTCTTGGCTTGAACTACAGAGAAAATAAGATAGATGGGAGGCTGCAGGTTTCTCTATGCTGAGCAGTTGACAAGCTTTGGAAATCCTGCAGGGGTAGGAAAAAAGTGGATGTGAATTTGTTGGTCATAAATACGTTGCTTACTCCAAGGCAGGGAATCACTGGGCACTTCATCAGTTAATTGAAGATCAAGATGTTGTCCTTCTTAATCCCTAGCGAGACAGTGTAATACATGCGATCCTTGAGCAACCTGGATTGAACTGCATGGGTCCGCTTATACCCAGATTTTTTCAATAAATATGGTTACCCCTCAGTATCTGTAGGTTCTACCTTCATGTGTTCAGCAAACCATGGATATTAGTTGGTTAAATCTATGGATGGAAAACCTTAAACCTGTGAATAGGAATTCTGATGGATTTCAGCATGCAATGATTTTGGTATCTAAGATAGGGGCAGCCTGAAGCTAATTTGTGAATTAGATATGACTGTCAAATTTGGGGGGAGTCAAAAGTTAACATGTGGATTTTCGACAGCATAAGGGTCAATGCACCCAAACCTAGAGTTGTTCAGGGTCAACTGTAATTGCAAGACTAGGTCCTGGAGTCAGACTGCTCAGGTTCTTAGTTTTCTTCCACTCCTTACTAATCCCATGATCTTGGTCAAGTTGTTTAGTATCATTTAACCTCACTTTATAAAGAGGGGGGAAAAAATCTATCTCATGAGTTGTTGAATTAAGCAAATGTGCATAGTAAATGCTTAGTAGATATTACATATTAATACTAGCTATTCATTCTCTTTTTAAAAACTTCCTATCTCCTTCCATTGAGTGGACATATTCTTAACTCTGCAAAGCAGGAAAGGCCATTTTAGCCATTCTGCAGACAAACTTTTGGGATTCCTTCTAGTTTTTAGATTTTGCATAGGAAGCAAAAGTTTAAATTATTTTAGCTTCATAAAAACTTTATTTAATTGAAAAATGTTTAAAGCTGGAGCTCATCTGTCTTTTGTAAGTGTTTAACAGATCTATTGATATATAGTCAATAATTTAAAGTAAAATAATCTTCACGAACTATTACAGCTCATAAGTTGTCTCTGTGTATAGAAAGTTTGTGATCATGTAGCTTTTTTGAAAAAGTCCATTCACCAAGGAGTTCTGGGAACACTATTAAATGGTGAAAAGAAGTTCTATTGTCAAGTCAGTCAAGCTCATCTGTATGCGCACATGTCAGTATTGAGAGTTTGACAAAATACTGCAGTGTCCTGTTCCTTTCCCTTGCGTTATTTGTCTCTTCCTCCCTCATGCCTCCTTGACTTCTCCCATCCCCTGTATCTTCTTCCTTCTCCTTGCCCTCCTCCCTCTTGCTTCTCCTCCCACTCCTCCTCTCTCCCCTCCTCCTCCCTCTCCTTCTCTGTAGTCTAGTTCTAGCTCTCTATCTTGTTAAGTTTTGCATTATTTTCCTTCTGCTATACATAGAGCTGCTGAAGACTTTGTAATAATAAGACATATGACAATGAAAACTGTCAATACTGTATATTTTATACTGTAAAATGGGAATTGCCTCCTTCTCTTCTCCATCCAAATTGTGTGATAAACACCGGGTGACACTTTCTGAGCATGTTCAACTTCCCCCTTTTCCTTTGATAACAGATGCATGTGACGCATGCCTTAGAAATGCGGACTACTTGTATGAGACCTGTGGACTCTGTAATTAAACTACATTTCATTTTATAATCACTCTTCATCAGTCACTTCCATGGCCAGTACCCACTTGGTGGAGTTTTTCTGTTGGATCCCTGAATCTGATATTTTCCAATCCCTGTTAGTTCAGGGAGTGGGTCTAACTTGGGTGCCAGATAATAGCATTCAGAATGTCAAGTACTTGTTTGATCAGAGGGCCTAAAGGGCACACATCTTCCTGTTTCTTTATAAGTCTGCTCAGAGTGCTAATGCCCAAGCAGCCATTGAGAGACCTGGACCTTTCTGGTTTCCCAGACTTGAGCAGTCATCCTGTTATTAGTGGTGAGTCTGAGTCCCAGAATCTAGAAAAGTGCTGGTCATCCTACAGTGAACAGATAAGAAGTGATGGCACTATAAGGTGAAGGCGTTTAATTGTTTTCAGATGGTTTCCATCAATATTTTAACAGTGCATGCCACAGCTTATCTTATATAGAGAGCATGGTAAGAGGGTTGACAGTTTTTACTAGTATTCGGTGAACTTCTTCATAGGAAAGTTCTGTGTTTTATCCTTTCCCAAGTTCAGCTCCAACACTTAGCACAGTGCTTTGGCAGCATGTAGGCACAGTGTGCAGCCTGCCTGCGTGAATGCATGCTATGTTCAAAGCTTCATCAGTTATCATCTAATAGATATAATCATTTTAGACACTTAGCTCTTGCTTTCTTATGTTGGCAGAGAATTCATTGTGGGGAAATGTCTAAGTATTTTTTCAGAGTAATATCAGAGCTAATTCTTCCATGCTCTTTTGCTTTCCTGGACCCAGTGTGATGCTGCAATGCAATCTAAAGTGGTAAATGGAGATTATGTGGGCTGGGTTGCTGGGGGACACTCTGGGATGCTAAGATGACCCTGAAAGTGGCCTAGGAAGATGTCCTCTTATCAACCACATGCAGCTACAGGGTTGGGATTTAGTGGAATAGGAAACAAAGGAGAGTGGACACACTGCGTATATCCCCTGCATATATATACTGACATTGCTTCATGATGGACATCTGGGGAAGGAAAAGCCAAAAACCTCTACCTTCTGGGACCATCTTGAGAAAAAGTTGAGGTGGTCTCAGGTCCCTCCTCTTTCTTAAGTAGCATAGTCTAGCTCTCTCATTGTACAGCTGAGGACACTGAGGAGGACATTGGCACACCAACCAGTCAGAGTTTCCTGACCAGTATTGAACTGGATCTGAGTACGAGCCAAGGCTCTCAACTCTGTGGGTCACCATGGTTTCACCTCCACCTGGTCCCATATCCCCCATTATTGTAACTTTGGTATAGAAGCATTCACTGTGCTAGTCACTAGCACTTTTCATGTACTAGATTTGATCCTGGCAACTTTATAATCTCTACCCTGTGGATGATCAGTTGCAGTTTAGAGTGGTTGAGTAGCTTTCCTGGAGTTCTAGAACGAGTGCTGAATCTAAAGCTGTGCTGTTAAATGCTGTTTCCCACCCCTGTTGCGCCCCCACATTGCTGCAGAGGCCTACTGGTCTCCAGTCCTCAGGCTTGTGGCAGATACAGTGTTTGCTTTTATCCCGACTATCAATAATTCATATTTGAGTGTCAACAGGCAATGTATTAGCTTTCTGGGGATGTTATAATAAAGTACAATGGACTGTGTGACTCAAATACAGAAATTAATTTTCTTATAGTTCTGGTGACTAGGATTCTGAGATCAAGGTCAGAAGGGTCGACTGCTCCTGAGGTGTCTTGGCTTGCAGGTGGCTGTCTTCTTCCACAGTCTTCACATGGTCTTCCCTTTGTTGATATCTATCTGTGTCCTAATTTCCTGGGTTAAGGACAACAGTCATACTGAATTAAGGTCCTGTAATAACCTCACTGTAAGTGAATTACCTCCTCAAAGTCTCAGTCTGCTTTATATTCACACTCTGAAGGGGGTGAAGGGGGTTAGGACTTCAACCTATAACTTTGGGGCAGGGAGACACAATTCTGCCTCAACAGCTGGTATGCTGTCCCTCCCTAGAGCATTTTCATTTTGAGGGAAGTCTTTTAGATATGAAAATTCTTAAACAAAGGAATAACCTACATCAGGTGCTTTAAAAATCCATCTGATGCAAGATGTACTCTATTTAAGAGGAAGTAGAAATAATGCATATTAATTTATTATGCATTGTTTCCCATAATATTGCCCAATCCTGACTTCCACGTCAGGATTGAATTCTTAGATCATTTTAAGGGATTTAAATGATAAGGAAACAACTCAAACTGGTGTTGTTTATTCATCAGGATCTCAATTGATAACTCACATTTATAATGATCACTCTGCCCAGAAAAATCTGTAACCCTCACAATTTAAAGCAATGAACAGTAATTTTTAAACTCCAGAGGTTTCTTGGATGAATTTCCAAGCTCAATGAATGACATATCCCTGGAGCCATTTAATGTGAGCCTGAGAGCTATTTGCTTGGTGTGCAAATAATTCCCCAACTCCTGACTGAAGAGAGGCCAATTCCTCTTTCTCAGGAAGGTCCTTAAGTTCTGTTTATAAATCCTCTTTTGTCATAAAATCCAGACATAGAGTCCCCAGTTGCACTGGCTCCTTCCTGTAATGAAGTAAAACCCAAGGCTAGGATCTGTGAGCAGGTCATCGAGTAACTGTCCATTGCTCCCTCCCTCCGGCCCCTTGCCCCCTGCCCCTGGAGTCAGCATCAGTAAGGAAAAGAGGGAGAAGCACTGTGGCCTCTTCCCTGGGTGATGTGGGGCTCACACAGAGGCTCTATTGTTCCACAGAGAAATAGGTGCCAGACAAGGGCTCTGAGAAGAAGCAGCAATCTCTGCCCCCTCTTCTCTCCTAAGCCCTCCTCCAGCCACCTTGGCACTTGAACTTGTTGTTCCGGTCAAGCAGGTTGGTGCAGGTGGCATATTACTTTATTGGATATGTCAAACCTCTACCAAATGTGTCTGTGTAATGACATAGGGCTCACGGATGTCTCTCCTCCCCTCATTTTCATTCCTTACCTCCCCCAAAGCCCTGGCCTTATTTTCTCTTGAAGAAGAGCAGGATTAAAGTATTACCTCCACCTCCCTGTTCTCTCTTTTTTAAATGATTATCTTGTTCGTTAAAGTTATTTAAATTTGGGGATTACATTTTTGTTCCTCCACATGGTGCATGGGTTCCACTCCCCACCAAGCCACCCACGTCAATGGGCGCCTTCCCTCCCCCCTTCTTTCTGGTAGCCATTACATTTGTTCACTGGGTTCAACATTCATTCGTGCTGTATCTGCCTCTGAATCCCTATGAGGGCTTCAGAGCTGAAATGCCATTCTTGGTACCTCCTCCCAGCTTCTCTGCAACTCAGCATGAGGGTCTGGTCTACGACCATGCTGAGTCTCATTCCCCTTCTCTGAAGCCATCACTGGCTTCCCTTCCAGCTCTGTGGCTCTCCTAAGAAACAAATCCAACCGTACGTGGCTAATTACCGAGCTGAAGGATTTTGTGAGCCCAGCAGCCGGTCTTCCCACACTGCTGGTGCGCGCTGCTGCTGATTCATCGCCTCCCGGGCGGGCGGGCGTGGGGCAGAGGTGCGCTGGTTGTGGGCTCCACGCTGCCCTCCCAGGGCTCCCACCTTCTTCCTTCAGACAAGTCTAGGCTTCACCCCAAGTGCTCGGGAAGCAGGTCAGAGCCTGAGAGAGAGGATGGGTGCAAAAGAGGGGAGTCTCCCAAATTGGTGTTTTGATCCTTGGAACAAGCCAGATGGACGAAGGATAACTTCGGGTTTGTAAGCCAACATTCTTGTCAGAAGGCCAAAGAGGACAACGCCAGAACCTCTGTGCCAGATGATGCCGAAGGGCGACTCTCCCTCCTGGAGGCCAACGGGAGGGGGTGGCGTGGGGTGCTGCTCTCTGCCCTAAGGAGAGGCAGATGTGCTTGCTACAGAAAGCGTCAGCCCTTCCTGACTACTCATAGCTCCTAGACACCCTAACTAGCAAAGACTCCATCCCATCTTTCCCTCTCCTTTTCTTCCTTTTCTCTTTCTCAAAAAGGATCTTCATTTTTTTTTCCCCAGAGTCATAACGAAAATGTTTATTTTTGTTTCTAAATAAGGTTGAAACCACTGTGAAGTTCAGTTCCTGCTTCCTGGCCCATTTTTTCTCCAGATCAGTCATCTATGTGGGGTCATCAGTAACTTGAATAAACATTGTTCTAAACCTGCAGCCATGAATGTTTTAATGTTATGAATTTTTCTATATATTGAGCAATGATTCCCATAACCTGGGACTTTCTTATGCAACGACGCAGTCACAAATATGCTACTGGTTGGTAAATAATATGAAGTATTTCCTCTTGGAGATGGAAGGAATTGTAACATGTTTCACAACCATCTGGTTATATAGCAGGAAATGAGATGTTTGGCCAATTTCTTCCTTTTTTGCCAGTGAATTCTTTTTGGTGTGAAGAAGTTCAGCATGTGTCCCATGACCCCTGACCCGCCAGAGGCCTTGTGCTAGTAATGGTGTCACCCACGGGCATGTGGCGCGTGTGTCACTGCCAGGCTTGAGGACCACTGAAAAGCTGCCTGAAAGGACTGATTCAGGAGCCGTCACCTGTGCTGGGCCCTGCCTGTGCACCCCTGTTCAGAGCTGTGCAACTCACTGGGGTACTGCTACACTCACAAATGAATGTCCCTGCTCCTCAGAAATCTTTCCAGGTAGAAGGTCCAACCTTCTGAATACTAAGACTTCAGGTGAGTCACTAGAGCCTCATATCTGGGGAATTTGTAGGTCAAGTTCATCAGCCAGACACAGTGACATGTTGGATACTACTTGGCAGACCAAGGAGGCCTTACTAATCAGCTAGTGCCAACAACTGCCTTTTTCATATGCAAATCTAATGTTCCAGCTCTAGTTGTGCTTGGGCTGAAGGGGCACTTAGGTGTTTTTGTAGTTAAGGCTAAGCCTTCAGATACATCGAATAAGGGCCTGGGAGGATTTATCTTTTGCTATGACTGTTCTTAATTTGCTCTTTGAATCCCCTCCCAGACAGGGCTGAATTGGGGTGTCTAGAGACCTGGTCCGGAAAGTTCCCAGCCTGGAGCTGGTCAGTAAGGAACAGAGGAGGATCTGAGAGCTAGTCTCTTATCTCCAAAAGGAGACTGGAGCAAAGGTCCCGGCAGTCTGCCCAAAGATTTCTCACCCCAAAAGCCTTGGGAAGATTCTAAGTTTCTGACTTTAGGGAGAAAGCAAAGGCACAAAGCAAGAGCTCTTGGCAGAGGCCAGAGTTACACATACTCTGGAGACACTTCCTGCCATGCTCACAGGGCTCAGCTGCCTGCCCCTGACAAGGCCCTCTGTGGCCTAGGCCATCCGCTAGGCAAGAAGTAGAAAGGGCCATAAGTTAATCTTGACCCCACAGTACACTGTCAGGAGCATGAGATAAGATGTGAAGTTTTTAGAATTTTCCAACTACATGCAGAGTATATATTGTATGGGAGCAGTGATGGTTTATGGGGAAGAACTCACTGTTTAATATAGTACTTTTTTCATTCAGGGCTAGGTGTTTAATATGTTAAACTTTGCAAGCTGCTTTGTTAGTAAATTGGTTATGTTTGGTATGTTTAAAAAGTATGACATCCTGGGAGAAAGTCTAGAAATATTTGGGTATGGTATTTTTTCTAGGATAAAAGCAGAAAATGTCCTTAAGAGAGTTGTTATGTATTTACACTTTAGATATACAACCAGGATTGTAAAGTTGAGGATTTTCTCTCAGCTGTAGAGCTGATTAGGTGCTGTTTCGAAACTAGTCATTTAAAGCTTTGGCTTATTCCCTTGCTTGTTATTTGGAGATGTTGACACTTAACATTTAAGTTGTGGGGGCCATCCTGAGACGACAGGAACACTCTAACTGCACCCCTTCTTTCCGCAGCAGTAGGGGGTGTGTGCTATATCTGTGTTCACGTGGTAGCAGTGGTTTGTAAACAAGATAACTTTCTTTAGTTCTTGTCCTAGTAGTGAAATGCTCTTAGCAACATACTCAAGAGCGATAGATATGCATTAATAGATGCATTTTCAAAGAAAAGTCCTTTCATCATCCCCATACCAGAAATACATCAATATCACAAGCAATTAATTAAAGTAGCCACAAGTTATTAACTGAGTAAATTGCATATTTAGCATATCATTTTTTGCATATTTATCTCACCAGAGGTTCTTAGATAATGAAAAGGGCACTAAAATACCTCTCATAATGAGCCTTTGGAAACAAAGAAATGATGATAAGCCTAACTTACTACTCATTTAGGGTCAAAAGCTTGCATTCTGATATGCTCATAGTTGGAAGGTAGCAGCTCAGTTCAAAAATTGAGACTGATTCTCCAGTGATGCCTTTCTCCAGGTTTTCCCTACTCTACACCCTCCTATCCACTGCCTCCCCAGAGAGTACCCCAAACCTAACATAGCTCACTCCTGGGCTCCAAAGTCAGGAGATAGCCAGAGCTTGCAGGAGAAAGCCCAGACTCGCTGGAATGGTTTCTAAATCTCTCCACGGTCTGGCCCCAGCCCCAGTTCTCAGATTCTCCAGTTCTGTTTCCCACACATTTGCGTGTCCCCACCCAAGGCACACCCTCACCCAGCGCTGCTCCCTGCTCCAGGGCCAGCCCTTTCCTGTGTCTGCCATTGCTCATGTGCTTGCTGCCTGCAGTGCCCGGGCCAGCTGTGCGCTGTCCTCAGCCCTGAGTCAGAACAAACTAGTCCCTCTGCCTTCTTGCCCAGCACAGCAGGGCTTCCCGCTGTATTGTGTTAGGATCAATCCTGCTTCTAGATTAATATCTAGACTAGCATTTCCCACACTAGTCTGTTAGGCTTCCAGGTACTACTTTCATTTAATCTTTCCTCCCTCACAATTACTTGAAAACAGTAAGTGCTCAGTAAATGTTGAGTCGGCTCACTTCCCTCTGTGGTTGATTTTAGCCACCATCTGAATGTCCGGAAGCTTTCAGTATAGGGGAATGCATTTCTGTCTAGTGAAAGTTCATCGTTTAGGTTGAATTTGAGTAAGAAAAAGTATCCATCATTCGAATGTGTTTTATTTCATTTGCATATCTAAAGTTACAAGAAACTATAAAGGGCTACTTCTCCTTGAATTGATGCTGATGAACTAGAAATTATATCAGTGCCCCACTGTGCTTCAAAGTCGGTCAAGTGATACTTCCAAAATGTTTAGCTAAAAATTGTTTTCTTAGAATTTTTATTCCAATTCCAACTCTATTTACAGTATTGATCAATTCTTAGTGAGTAAACTGTACCTTAGCCCTTCTCAAAATTAGTGAAATTGTTGAGTCAATTCAGAGTAGAACTGAGAAATTTTGTTGTGTAATGAGAAATTTTTGGTTTTTCTTTTTATGTTTCTAATGAACAGACAATGTTGGTTTATTGAGATAGCAATGATTTCTTAATTATAGACCACTAGTAATGTGAACAGATTTCACAACATGATAACATTTTACACTAGCTTCAGACAATTGTAATATATGTAACAAGTACTTTAAGTAAAATAGAAATACTTTTTATTTTTTAATTCAAATATTATTTTAAGTATTAATCATATTGTAAATATGATTTTAAGTAAAATAGAAATGTATTTTTGTACATATTTCAGAATTAAGGTATAACTAGCTGTTTTATTTATCTTTTTTCCATTTAAATTAGTAATCAGTTTATCATTTGTAGAAGCCAGCTGATGGGAAACATAAAGCAGATGTCTATTATATTTTGTTGGTGCTAATATAATAGAACTAATAACAAGCATTTGACGAATGCTTACTATGTGCCACCACAATTTTAAGTTGCTTTTACATTTATTGACTCTTAATTATAGGAGGTCATTTAATTCCTATGGAATTTAGGGGACATATGAAAATTATCATTTTATTTTAGAGGTGAAGTAATACGCACAGGAAGCCAGAGCAACCTGCCACAAGTCACATAGCTGGTGGGTGGCAGAGCCAGGGCGGTAATAGGCTGCCCACAGGTGGGGCCTACGTGCCACCCCCTGGGAGTCTTACTGCAGAGATGCTATAGTCCAGGAGAGAAATAAGACAGCTACACAAAAGTCCAAGTTGTGAAATGTATGGGAGACAACAGAGGGCTTCAAGGAAAGGCTCCCGGAAGTCAGCCTGGCGCAATCAGCGCTGACCGTCTGCAGGAGTTGCCCAGAAGGAAGTCTTTCTTCCCCTGGAGTGCTGGTGGATGGGGAGGGGAAGAAAGACAGCAGTGGCCCCTCAGCAGAAGGATCTGGTGCAAGCCCTGAGCCCCCAGAGTTGGTTGGCTGAATCTCTGGGTGCATGGCAGGAATAAGGTGAGATTAAGGTTACAGAGGCATTCGGGGCCACACTGAGCTTTTACTGCCCACCGAAGATAGCTGTACCTTCCTGGGAGGAAATAAAGATGGAGGATACTTGATCAGGGAAACCACATGCTAAAGTAGTTTTTAAAAGAGATATTCTGGCTGCTACTTTTCGGGTGGGTAGAAATAAAAAGGTACAAGCTGGGACAGGCATTAGGGAGAGTCACAGTAACCTGGGAGGGGTTGCACTGTGGGGACAGATGAATGAGAGGTTAGGGAGCCTCCACTGGGAAACTCGGGGCTTGTGAGGCTAGGCTGGGTGTGGTACTGGCATCCTCGCTCTCCAACTTTGTGTCTTTGAGTAAAGATAAAAACAGGGGCAGCCCTCACCTTGTGGTACTGCTGTGAGGTCAGGTGTGTGAGCCCCCACTACCTTGTACACATGGCAGACCCTCGCTAAAGCCATGAGGAGGAGTGTTGCTGCTGGTGTCATCATCTTTTTCTGATATTAATTAGGGGGAGAGAGACACTTGGCCAGTCACTAAGTTCTCAGATCCCTCTTAGTGGAAGGATGGGGTGCCTTTCATAGCAATAAGAGCAAGCTTGAATAAGGACAGAGCTCAGTTTTGTGCACTTGGGTAGATGGTTCTTATTTTAGCAAATGCAGTGCTCTGGCAGGAGTTTGGATAAGATCCTGGATTAGGGAATCACCTTATTTTACCCCTTTCTTGCTTTATCCTCCTTAGAGGGACAAGTGTGAGATGAGAGGGGCTTGGGGGTTTCCTTGCCAGGAACACCTCTGCAGGCCCAGGCTCATGGTCCCTGCTCTCATGGAGCCACGATTTTTATTAGCCTTCAGGGGTGGCTTGTGGTAGAGTTGTAGTCCCTCCTCATTTTGCATAAACCAGTGCAGAACTGGGTGGGGTAACAGAACAAGTCTCTGCCCTACATCATTGCCTCAAGGGACTTGGAAGATGTCCTACATCGTGGGGAATGTTGCACATTCTTCTCTGTAACCTCAGGAAGGAAAATGTCAACAAGTCCCCTCACTGGGAATTGTTCACCCTGGGGAACAGTTGGAGGTGGGACCTCCAATGCCAGAAGGCTCTGGGGCCTTAGGAAAACACACTGACCTTTGAGGGTAGCCTGGAATGACAGAGTTCTGGGACTGCTACTTGGCTTCCACCTGGAAGAGTGAACTTGGATTTGCCCTTGATTTCTACTGGCATCAGTTTTCCCCCTTTACTATTGAGTTTGAACCAGAATAATAATTTTCCATCAATCATAAAATTCCTTTATACCCCATGCCTTGGCCTTAAAAATGTTGGCTCACCACGAAGTAGGCTCCAAGCCAAGGAGAAAGCCTAAAGTTTTTAGGTCTTTCCTCTCACATCCTTTGTAGAAAGTTGTAAATCTCTTCTTGTACTAATAATTTGTGAGTTTATAATGGATGAGAAGGAAAGTGCCATTTTAGTACAGAAAACAGAAATTCTGCCTATCTATATTTCATTCTATTCCTTCCCAAGTCTATGATTTACTGCGTACAGTCATACGTGGTTTTTAACAATCAGTCAACAATTATTGTAAGCCTTAAATGACTTTAGGCACATTTCAAATAAGGAAGAATCACTCCCAATATAGAAGTTGAAAGTGTTCATACTGGAAAAGATTTAGAGATTATCTGTTGACATCAGTAGGTTTGAAGCAAATTTCAGTAATTGGCATGTAGCAAGCTCCTTAGTTAATTTTGATAGAGAACCCCCAAGGAAATTTTCAAGAATATACTGAATTCATCTGACAAAGTATGTCCTTAGTGAAGTTAAATCCAGTCAATGCCATTGTTCGGTGGCCACTGCCATCAGCACTGGGGCAACATGTCTGTTCCGTGTAATGAAATGAGCTGTTCAAGCCAAGTAAGGACATGGCAGCGGTTGGTGGCTTTGTCCAGCCATGACAGGCCGTGACCTCAGACCCCAAGTAGTTAGGGACATCCTTACCATCTCTTCCAGTCTCTGAGATGTGCTCTCACACTTTTTTAGGTTCCTTACCCCTTGTCAGATTCAAAGTGAACAATTAAGAGAGAATGGACCTTCCCAGTTATTCATAACATTTTAAATGGCTCTTGGCATCCAGTGTAATTAGCAAACCTTTAGACAATACTTGTTTGCATGGGTACATCAGCTTAACCTGAATTTTAGGTGAGTGTGGGTACTTACTTGTCTTTAAAAAGAGCTGTTTTTTAGTTGCTTGTATTCTTAGTTGCAGTAACTGAAACCAACTTAAGAAAACTAGCTTAAACAAAAATGAAAAATGAATAATATCATACCACAGCCAGGAATGCTCCTAGCTTTCTGAAAAATACTGAAAGCAGTTACCAGGCAATGGAAATGGAAGCAGAAAGCTGATAGTAATCCCTTTGCATTTCTTGTCTTACTTCTGCGTTTTATTCACCTCCTTTCTCTAAAAGACTAAGTATGGGCTACATGATCTCTCATAGCCAACCCACAGCTTCCCATAATATTCAACCAGAGATAATCATTGATAACATTTTAGATTATGTCCCTATAGTTTTTCTTATGCAGAAATGTAAGCTTTTAAACAAAATCAGGATCATATGTTATATGTTCTACCATAACTGATTTGTTGTGGGTATCAAAAAATGTATATTTCATCATCTATTTTTCTACACAACCATTTTGAATAGATGACTTATGTTCTATCATATGGATATCCTATTGAATATCTCAAATCCAACTTGGTCAGAATGACTAAAACTCTTTAACTTAAAACATACCCCAAGCCATTTTTTTTTTTAGGTTAAAATATATTTACCAACCTAGAGAAAAGACCTTGACATCATTGCAATGGTCTGCCTTAATATTTTACAGTTGTCCACTAACACTTCATTCAACAGCGTTTGTTTTTGGCAGCTTGACTTTATCCAGGCTTTCTAAAAAGTCCAATTCACTCTTTGGACAAATAGACATTGGTATACATGTTGTTAAATTAAAGAATTTAATTGCAGCACAAACTGTTGCAGATAAACAAGTTTCAAAACAGACACAAGAACTTACCACTCACCTCATGGGGGCATGTACTAGTGGGTTAGAGGATGAGCCTGTTAGCTGGGGGTGCTGGCTCCCTGGGGTATTGGACAGACTGTGTAAAAACAGACACGGTTAATCTAGGGGACTATTCTTTTTTTTTTTTTTTAAGAACAAGTATATGTAGTAATTTATTTAACCAATTTCCTGTATTGGGGATATAAAGGCTCCCTTTCTTCCTCCCTCCCCTGCCACTGTTAAAAGTAATGCAGCATTAAAATGCATATAAATAATTCTTTGGCGCACTTTCATAATTTTTCCTAGAATTGGAACTACTGAGTAAAATTATACATTTTAAAGATTTTAAGCACACATTTTCAAAGTGTCCTCCAAAAAGGGAAAGGAGTTTCCCTGGACTCCATATTTTAAAACACAATTGAAAAGTATAAAAGACTTTCATTTTAAACAGGACTCTAATTAAGCAACCGGCTTCGTTTTTCTGCATGTGGCAGGAATTTAAGTCTGATCTTTTATCCTAAAAACAATGACTTCACCCCTTCCAAGACATGGCAGAAAAATACCTTTCCTTATTTTCTGTGACAATAGCAACAGTTCCCACGGGTGAAATTTATTTTTCATCTAGTAATTCAACCCATTTGGTTTTAGGATGTGGCCAGGGCAAATGAGCCAAAAATGCAAGATTAAGGCAACTTGATTTTTAGGCTGTGCATGTAGTTTTGGGGTTTGGCTGACACAAACAGTTTCCATGGTTTGGGAGTTTTTGTTGTAGCAACAAGTTCCTTGAGCAGCGGTCTGTAAAATGCAAATCTGTAAAAAAAAATTCTGTGTGGGACATTTTGAACTCTGAAAGTAAAAGAAACAGATCAGGTGGTGTGTTGACGGTATCTCTGGAATGCCTATCCCACTCCAGGCTCAGGCTGAAAGTAAAACAGTGGTCAGTTTCTCCAGAGAGTTTTTCCATTGTCAGGAGCTTCCAGTGGGAGCACTCACGTGTTGACGCCAGCAGGGCTTGATTGGGGGACCCTGGCAGAGGCACATGATTCAGGCTAACATGCAATTACTATACATGATGAATTCAAAGCAACTGTCTTCTTTGACTCCTCCCCGCAGTAGCTGAAATGGGGAGGTGGGTGCCTCAGAGTGGCGTTTATTAATAGGGGTCCTGGGAGCACAGGGCTTGAGAGTGGATGCTGGAGAATAAGCCCAGGAGAAGGAAGATGACTGATGCACATGCCCCACCCAGGTCACCCAGGGAACTGGACCAAAACAAGGGTGTTGGAGTTCCCAGGACATCGTCAGTCAGTGGGCTGAGATCTGGGCAGATTCTGCTGAGACCGGATGGCATCAAGATTTTCATTATATATGCTTGGCAAACATTGTGTGGGCAAATGTGTTTGCTTAAAAAGACTGGGTGAAAAAAGTACATATTAATATGATCCTACTTATGTAAAACTCTAGAAAATGCAAACTAAGCCATGGTGAGAGAAAACATGTCTGTGGTTTCCTGGAAGGGAGAGATGAGCGGGGGGCGAAGGGAGACATTGCAAGGGTACAGGAGGAAATATGAGAACAGAGAACAAAGTATATGTACTCTACCTGATTGTGGCCCATGATTTCAAGGGTATGCGCATATGTCAGAACTTATCAAATTGGACACTTTAAATTTGTGCAGTCTTTAGTATAATAGTTTTGCTGAATGTTGTTATTCATCCATCCATCATCTATCATCTATATCTATCTCTGTTTACCTGTCTATGTCTGTCAGTCTATCTATATCTATATCTGTCTCTGTCTGTCCATATCTGTCTATCTATATGTCTGTCTATATCTATATATGCATCTATCTCTATCTATCTATCTCTATCTCTGTCTCTATCTCTATTTAGCTAGCTCTGTCTGTCTATATCTGTCAGTCTATCTCTATATCTCTATCTCTGTCTACATCTATCAATTGTTTATCTATTTATCTACCTATCATCTGTTGCAATACATCAAACATTTTCTTAAACAATAAGTAAGTACAGAATTGGGTGTAATGGGATTTGATGGCCTTAAAAAGAATAGCTATAAGTGGCAGTGGGAAAGTTGGGAGTTTTTTGAACTCCAAGTTTTATAAAAGAAAAGAGTTCCTTATCAAAAGAACTTACTCTGGCAAGGCAGTCAGTCAGTCCCTACCCTGAATTAGAGGAGCAAGAAGATTCTCTAAATACCACTTGAATCTCTCTTAGTTGTTTATATTAAAGCTTGGAAAACCCTCATAGAAATTCACTGTTTTGAGGAGTATATAATAACTGAAAGTAGTTTCAAAATGAATGATACGAAAAAGATCCAAAAATGTGTAAGATAAGATGAATATGATACCATGAACCTGGCTTATGAAAATGCCAAATTATTTTTCAGAGGGGTTGTACCCATTTAAATGTCCACTAGTGGTGTGTAAGTGTTAAAATCATCAATATTTATTACTATTTTTAATATTTTTAATTTTTTCTTTTCTGATAGGCAATAATACTGTATCGTAGTTGTAATTTACAATTTTGTTGCTACTAAAATATTGATATTTTCAATTTATTGGTATATTTTCTTTTTTGTAATGTCTGTTCAAACTTTGACTATTTTTTTAATTCATAGACTTTCTTTATATTTTCTGAATTAGACTTCATTGGTTGCATATATTGCAAATATGTTCTCCCTGTTGGTGGCTTATATGTTTACTCTCTGTATAGTGACTTTGAAGATAGAGATGAACTTAATGTCAAAATAATATTGTTTATTTGCCAGACCTTTCCTTTGTGGTTTGTACTTTTAAGTTTTAGTTTAAAAAATGTTTTTGAATCTCATAGTCCTATTCTGCTTTCTTTTCTGCAAATGATACAGTATTGCTGTTCTCTCTTAAGTATTTAATTCACCCAGAATTGATTATCATATTAGCATTGAAGAATGGGTCCAATATGATTGATTTTCCTGGTGGAGAGTCAGTTGTTCAGTACGCTTTTAAAAAAACAAAACAAAACAAAACAAAAAACTGTCCTTTCTTTTTTCTTCTACAATCCCACTCTGCCATCAGCCACACACATGCTCTGTTCTGTTTCCTGCTGATTCATCCTCTGTTTTTTGATGGATATATCTATATTATAATATCCAATTAGGTAAAAACTTTCACCCACCACCCATTTCTTATATCAAGTAATCTCACTACTTTAGTTTTTTGTATTTTTACATATATTTTCAACAGAGTTTAGTAATATGCCTACCCACACACATGCAAAAGGGAAAATTAAAAACAAATCTCTTGGGCTTTATCTTTACATTGCAGTGAATTTATATTGAGCTAGCCAACTCATACGATGATTTAACTCTCCATTTATTTTTTATCTTTGAAACAGTTTTTCTTTCTTATGAAGATCTTGTATATTTTTGTTAGATGTATTGCTCGATACTTTCAATGTTTTTGTAAAAGTGTATTTAGGATCATGCTTTGGAATTCTTTGTTTGATATTTTATATCCTAAGTAGTAAATATGAACATATGGCACAAGGTGAGAGATGAAGGTGCTGATGCAGGAGGTGAGTGAGGACATGTGGACATGGTGAAATCATGCATAGCTTTGTGGGCGCAACCTGTCAGGATTTGCTGACCCAGTGGTCTTGTGTGAGACTGACATCTTGTCAGTGTGTATAGGAATGATTCCTTACATTAAGTCATGTGTTGGAAATTGAGCTTTGGAACATTTTTTCTCCTGGGTCAAAAATGGTTTCCCACAGGAAGGCTCTTCTCTTGGTTTTGCCAGGTACCTGAGCAACTACCAACTCTGAATACATGGAAGAGTCACCTTGAAGGGTTTTGGATGACTTCCGTAGCATGCAGTCCATAAAATATGACATAATTTAGACTAGTCAAAGAGACATTTCCTCGGTCCCCATCCCCACAGTTTGAAAGAGGTATTTTTCATGCAGTTCTCTGGGCTGAGCATGTAGGCCTGGAGAACCCCAGCTTTATGGGGATCTCTTATCAGCCTCCCTACTATCTCGTGTATGACACTGTTCCTTCCTCCCTCAAATCTGGGCTTACTGAATCTTTCAGGGCAAAAACCAGCTCAAGTGCTCTGCTTACCCTTATGACTTCTTGCTTTGAATTTAGGCTTTGTAACCTCAGGAAATGTCTTGCTTTGTAGACACCAACAAATTTGAAAAGCATTTTATCTGGGATTTTTAGTTATTTCTAGCAGTAGGACTGATGAGTCTGTAGCCCACCATGCTATCAGAAATGGATAGTAACTTCTCTCTTTGAGACTTTGTTTCTTGTCAAAATTTTTAAGTACCATTGCTGAGATAGCCAGATAGAGCAGTATTTCTCAAGAGTCATCTTAAAACCATGTCCATATAAAATCATCTGGCTCGCTTATGCTTTTGTCTTTGTACAGAATAGTTTCAGATTCTTTCCTGAAATAAATTTTCCTAACAAATCATGTTTAGTGGTATTCAGTATCTGGAGGGATTTTTTCCTTTGATTTCCTGAGATTGGGGGGGGAAGACTTTTCACATAAGGAATACAGCATTTGCTGATTTCTGTTTCCCTGATCCCTGCAGACTGTCACTTTTGTTGTTGTTGTTTTTAGTCTTAAAGCCAATGGGTAACCTGTTTCACTGAATTTTCTAAGACCATCCAGGAACTGTGAAGAAGTATCATTTTTCAGAAACATTTATAGAAAAACCATAGTGCCTTGGAAAGATTAAATAGCTTCTCTCTCTAGAAGTGTGTGTGTGTGTGTTGGGGGGGAATCCTTTAAACTTTCTTACAAAAATGTATTTCAGCATAACTCCAATTTTCTCTTAGGAGAAATTCTTTGGAATGAATTGATAAGGTCAAAAGCTATGCATATTTTTCAAGGCTCCCCATCCTCTAATAAAAACTTTATTATTCTGATTATTTAAAAAATAGTAGCATAAACTCAATATTGAATATATGCAGACATTTTTAGAAAGATTTGAGAACAACTATGGTTAGATATTTTTGCATATTGTATATCTTGTTAGACCTTTTGTATGCATGCAAAAACCTATTTTTTAACAATAGAACCATCTGATTATTTTCATCAACATATTGTGTATCTCCATGTGTGTATATGTGAATTTTGAAAAGTTGCAGTATATTTTATAGGTGTCACACACAATGTGCTTAGTGTCTCAAACACCTCATACTACCAAGTTCTTCATTTGTTCACTCAAGTATTTATTTTCCAGCTTGTTGTGCTGTAACCCCTGCTAGGCAGCCAGCCTGTTTTTGCTTAAAGGTCAGCCGTTAGACATCCATGGTTTACACCATGAATCTTTGCTTGTGGGATGAAGCAAAAGCTCCAGCAATGCACACACTGGCCAGGGACCTATGGTGTGCTTTCATAGGCAAAGAATGCGCTCACGAATAAGATTACATTTCTTAAGCATTTCAATTCAAAAAATCTCAAAGGAATACATAGCAGTAGGAGTAGAATTGAAGTCATCTTACAGTACACAACTGGGGAGGTCAGAATGCTTTAAAATTTTAGGTACACTCAAAAAATAAGCAGAAGCTGTGAGGTGAAGACACACTGTGAATAGAATAGAGAGACACACTGGGGTGCAGGGAGAAGCAGTCGGGGGAGAGTGTCAGCTGATGGTTGAGTGTCAGAACAAAACCTACACTCTTAGTCAGCACCTTGCGTCCTTGGTCACCTCCTAGTTAGACTGGGGTGACCCATTACTACTGTGGTTCCTGTAGATCTCTGTTAGAGTCCATCTCTCCAGTATTGAATGTACCCCTTATAATCCCTTAGGTAGTTTAAGGGAGTCTCTATTTTTTAAGCTCTAAAGACCATAAATAACACAATCGTTTAGTCATTTAGACCCAGAGTTACCTATGACTGTGACCTTTCAGTTTTAAATTTTTGTTTTTGTGTGTGTACCTGAGTGTACACTTTTTCTTTACATTTCTTGTTTTAATTTTAGCACAAAATGATTAGGAAGTATGGCCTTTCTAGTTTCTGCTCTTTAGAAATTTGAGGTTTTCCTTGTGGTTGAGAACTAAAGAGTCATCTGTTAAAATCTTCACTATCACCATGTTTTTGGATAATCTTTTTTTCTTATACATCTAGTTGCCAATTTACATAGTTTGATGTATTACAATTCCTGAAGTGCCTTTTCCAATTAAAGTCAATTCCCTTGTTATGTTCTATCTCAGGTTACTATGACGATTTTGCCTTCCTTTTGTATATTTTTGAAGAACTATATTTAGCCATACTTGTATTTTTAGTTTTTCTGTATAACACTTGTTGTTTAAATTTACCTCATGGGAAGTATGGAGAATTTTGGAATATGGACCTACTTGAAACTCTCTGGACTGGATAGGACAAGCTTTGTTACTAGCTGTGGGTTACACGATTGAGTTATGGTTAACAGAAACTGGTGAATGTGAAATGCATTCACTTCCCTTTCTTCCATTTCTACATGCTGGACCAAGGCAACCTTGGAAAACACTGATCACGTACAGAGCATACTTGCTCTTTTATTGCCAGTTGGTCTCTTTCTCCCTCTCTCCTACACCACTCCCTCTCCCTCACTCTCAGCCTCCTTCTCCTTCCCCCCTCTCTCTCTGCCTCCTGCTCCCTCTCCCTCTTTGTCTCCCTCTCCTTCCAACCTCTCTCTCTGTGTATGAGAAATAAATTTCTATATGCCAAGTCACTCAGCTGCTAATGCCCCAAAAGCTAGAGTGTGGACTACCAGTGCAAGGAATGCTAGGAAAACTGAGTGCTGCAATTACATAGAACTAAAACTTACAGAACTGTCCTCACAGTTAGGAAGTGGGCAGCAAGGAAACTCCTATCAAAGGCTCAGAGGAAAGGAGACCTATGATTTGCAAAAGGAAAAATAACTTACTAGGAAGACAAAATGCCTATGGTGCCCATAGTTGTAGAGGAAGAAAGGAATGAAAGGATTTTCATGCTGTATGCTTAGTCACAATGGTGGCTTTTGGCAAGGTTTTAGAAGGAACTCTAGCAAGTACTTCCTGGCTTGCAAGCAGAAAAGAAATAATACAAAGTCTAGAAAGTTAGGGCTCTTCAGATAGAGAAGTGTTTTGTCTTTCCAGCTCAGAAGACAGGAAACCAGATTTTGAAACCAGATTTTGAGGTGTTAAAGCCCAGGTTTAATCCTGTAGCAAAGGACTCATTGAGGATGTGACATTCCCTCCCAAGTCTCCCCTCATTGACACCATTAGATTGAGAAAGAATGCAAAGGAGTTGAATGAGAAGAAAAAATAAATTAGCTTTGAGAATTTTGTAGGGAGGAAATTTGGGTGTGGCTGCTGACACACAGAACTTCCTGGAAGCAAATAGATTAGAAGCTATTAAGAATTTGGAAAGACTTCTACAGCCAGAGAACAAGAGCCTGGTTGCCATTGGAAACCTCCACTCTGATCATAACCTAGAGGACTGTTGGATAGTGACTAGATCATGTCATGAGATTGCAACCCAGGCCTGTTGTCTAGTGGCCAGAAACTAGGGCCATCATCAGTCCCAGTTGGAACTAGTTTCTGTCCTGAGTTTGATGCTGCTGCTGTGCAATAGACCAAGAAGTTCCAAACATTGTGTTTTGGTCCAGAATCTTGCCTTGCCTCTTACTCATTCATCAGGAAGGCCTGGGGGCTTTTTCTTTGCTCCAGCAACACCTGGCCTGAGGCCTCTGTAACTTCTGTAGGTGCTGCCATCTACATGGGTGAGAGGCTTCAGCCTTCTTTATCCCACAACTCTCTTTCACCTGAGCCAAATTTAGGGGTGTTATTAAGGTTCCTTGGGGCTCATTTCATTAAAAAAATATTTTTAGACAGGATTATTGAGATCTAATTCACACATTGTGTAGTTCACCCATTTTAAGTATACAATTTAAAGATTTTAGTATAGTCACAGATGTGATTTTGATATTTGTAGATATCTATTACTGTTATGTCCAACCATGATCATCACCAATTTTAGAACATTCCATCACCTCAAAAGACACATGGATCCTGTAGCTTTCACCCCTAATTTCTCTAACCCAACCTCTAAACAACTTCTACTCTATTTTTTATCTCTATATCTTTCCCTATCCTGGACTTTCCTAGGAATAGAATTGTATAATATGTGGCTTCTTTTACTCAATGTAAAGTTTTTAAAACTCAGCATGTATCTATAGGTTATCCCCTTTATGGTCAAACAATATTCCATCCTATTAATATGCCATGTTTATCTACTTGTCTAGTGAAGGAAGTAGAGGTTGTTTCCAACTTTTGACTATTATAAATAATGCTTCTTTGAGCATTTGGGTATGTGTTTCCTTATTTCTCACAAAATCTTACTATTTTCAAGATGAAAGGTTCCAAGTGATCACATAGGGCTTGTCTTTAATTTGCATCAATCTGCAATTCATCAAAAATTTCTTGAAGCCCTGGCATACTGATGGTTACCAGGACTGATGTAGGTTTCCCCCTATTTTAAGATATTTAAAGATATTACTGGCTTTGCTTTCAGTAAGTAGATTTCCAAAGGCTATTCTTATATTCTGAATAAGAGGATATTGAGTACGAATGACCTTCTTTATGATCCATATTCTTCATCATAAATCTGAATTATTCATTGAATAACTCATTAATGAATAATTATTCATCAGTGGATAATTCAGGGTCTACTGAGACACATAATTCTGTTTGCCATAGAAAACTACTTTCCCTCCTAACTGATCATCATCAGTAGAAGCAAAGTAATGATTTATTGAGCACTCAGTATATATAATGAGCCAAGGATGACAAATGGTATTTAGAGAATGATATTTATATGTTTTAAATCTTCTCTGCAAAACTTAGGACAAAAACTGAACCAAAATAAGACACAGAGCACTTTTTAATAAACAAGTACATAGTGAAATGAATGATGATAAATAAAATTCACAAAGTTCCACAAAGAGAATTAATAGGGTAAAATGAGAGAGTACAACAGAGAGAAAGCTAGTCAGAATGTTCTGTGAAGTATTACCTAAGGAGAAATTACCATTTAGCCATTTGTTATAATAAAATTGATTAACAAGATTTATAAGATGTTTTAAATCTGAATTTCTTCATTTAATATGTGAGCAATACTTCAGTGGAGTGAAATCATGCAAGTAATCTGTTTTCAAGTCAGCTTTGCACTTCTGGAGGAAAGATTTTCCAGTTCTCAGTAACCAGATCAGTGCCATTGGGGGAGTTGGTCATTTCTGTGGTACAGGTGGTAGCCATTAGTGCTGTTCACAAATGTTTCCTTCCAGGAGTGTGGTAAGATTGTCCTGCTTCCCTGCCCTTTCCTAGGTAGGTGTGATCACATGATTTTCCTTAACTCAGGAGACGTGAGCAGCTGTGATATGTGTTATTTCCAAAGGGAAGCTAAGCGGTAGCACATAGTTCCCATAGTTCCCCTTCCTGCCACTGTGGTGAAGATGGACACACATGTTGGGGTGAAGCCTTCACCAACCTGTCCCCTTAGTGAGTTTGGCAAGAGCCCTCTGCCAAGTGGCTTTGGGCCAGCGGAAACTATGTCTATAGAGACCACTCAGGTCTGGAGTTGCCTAGCTTCTTCTGACTGATTGAGCCTGTGAGGCTCAGGATCCAGTCGCTTTACAAGCTCAAATAAAACAGCCTATTCTAGGGTCTGCCTCTTATCCTATATCCTCACAAGTCTTCACACTCCCCATTCTCACCAAGCAGGCTGTTTGCTTTCTGAAATATATAACATGGCTGCCACTGTGTGAAGGAGGCTGCCTTACATTCCTCCTGGCCTGAGAACCCTACCTGCCCTCATGGGGCATCTTACCTCTTCTTGCTCTTGGACCTTGAGTCTCAGTTCCTTTAGGTTGTCAGTGTTACCTAGACTAGAAGCCTTCTCCTGGAATAGGAACTGCGTTGCAGAGATGATCAACTCTTTCTTCAGAGCTACTCTCCCTCCTTTCCTCAACCCATAGTGAATACCCCTCCATCTTCTCTTCACCCCATGGCAAATATTCTTCTGGCCAAGCATCTTATCCCACTGCATCCAGGCCTCTTTTGAAGATTTGTTTGTCCTCACCACCTTGCTGAACCAGAGGATGATTCTGGGCATACCTTTTACTCCTTCTGTATCAGCAATGTGGATGGTACCTTCTTCACTGCTTTTACCTGTTGGTATAACTTCTTTGTTCTTCCTTTTTGTTCTTGATAGCCTCTTCCTGAGTGTTAGTAATAAAGTTTCTTCCACTTGGAGAACTGGGCTATTACTCAATGTAAAAATGTACCCAGCAGTCTCCTACAGTTTGACATAGGAAATTTAAAAAGGAAAAGGCATAATCAGAGAGTAAAAAAATGCTTACAACCTACTTAGAGAAAGAGCTTGTATATAGGAAATATGCCATTGAAAGAGTATTACATTTTTGCATTATTTCTGTATTAGTGAATTCTATGTCAAAATGTTTAGGTGGTTAAAAATTGATTAGTAGCTTATTAGGCATAGACCGTACAGTGCTGACTTAATGGATCAGGTAAATAAGCTTTGAGAAAATGTTGAAAGAGAAGTGTGATATAAGTAAATCCACTGACTGGATTTCAGAATTATGGAAATAGAACATTCTTGCTTTTTTGGGTGGCAGGAACTGCCTATCCACACAAATTGAGTGTTTTCTCCAGTTTGTGTAAGAATTATCAAGAGCATAGTGAAAGTGGGAAACTGGTCAAAGTCATTCGAGGTCCTAGATATGTAGGAGTAGAGAGAATCACTTCTAGTTGAGGAACTGCTAAGTTTCCTATTCTGAAGCAGAGGGTCTGTGGAAATTTTCGGTGGTGCATCGAAAGCCTTCCACTGGCAGGGGAAGGCAGCCATATTTTTCTGTTAGCCTCCTGCGGATTTCCAAATATGCTCCAAAAAATGGCTTCTCTCCTCTTTAGGGAGTCCCACTGTGTCACCTGTTAAACTTCTCCTCATAGTTCTGCTAGCTGAAGCAGAATCCCAAAGAAGAATGTAAATTCTCCATTCATGTAAGTTTTAAAAGTTTTCTTTGTTGTATTGCTCTTCAGCAACTATCAGCAAAGCACATGGGAAAAGGTGTGTCTCCAAGAACAGGAAAGGAAAGGGAAACGAAGCTGTCATCACACTCCTCATTTCAGAGACATTGCTTTAGTTGGAGACTGCACCAGAACAGCTCCTTTCTCCATCCTTGCTCGGTTCACTCATGGGAGAACAAAAGGTCAGTATTTTCTGTGACATCCTGAATTTTGACTTGGACAGGACTAGCTTTCATATAGAACAGCTGAAAGAGGGAGTTCCGTTTCGCGTTCTTCACCACCAGGACCATCTGTATCCGCTCCGACCTGGCAGCGTCTGTCCCCAGCCCCTTCCTCCTTTTGTTCCTACGGCCCCATCCTTTGCTCCTGTTGGTGTCAAGCACTGCTTCTCATGCTCTTGTGCAATGGATGCCCTTTGGTCTGCACTGGGTTTCTCATCTGTCCTCATTCCCTGCCCCTCTCTGTTCAACTTGCTTTTGAAATCCTCACAACAAACAGCTCCTGCTGTTGCAGTTCTGTCCTCCCACCACCTCAGCTCTGCTCCTCAATTCAGAACCTGTGACTTCCGATGTGTCCCACGATTGACCTTGTGCACTTCAGGGTGGATTCTTTCCATCCAGTTGCCAGTGTCTGCATATCTCAATCTCTCCCCTTAGCAATTCCCAGCCAACTCACTGCTTCCCCTGTCACCTCTTTGCAGGTGACCCTCTCCTCTGAGTTCAAATCTTATGTTCCAAGCAGTGGCCTTGTAAACTTCCAGTATGTCCAATATGCATGTTCCCCATTTGTGCCTCTGGGCCTTCGCAGTATACCTTCCTCTTGTAGGAGTGGCACTCCCCACCTTCGCCCCCTTCTGTGTCTGGCTCCCTGTCTTTCTGGGCTCAGAGCCATGTCACCTAAGCAGAGAATCTACATGGACCACCTCTCTGACTAGGTCCCTCCTCTTGTTCCTTTCTCTGGTCAAGCCTGATAAGTGCTGTCATATCTCATAGCCATTGTCACCACTTGTAATTATTCTTTAAAACTCTTTCCCTTGTCTGTGGGCTGTTTTACTCAGTAATCAATATCTCACCAATGGTATCTGACATGTAACAAAAGCTTCACAATTGTGTATTGTGTGGATCGGTGAATTTTCCTGTGGCCCTCAACTGTTCCATCATATTGACTTTCCCCTCTCCCTTGATCTCCAAAGCCAGTCTCAATCCTGTTAACTCTCCTGCTCGTAACCAGACCCGCACTTCTGGATTATACTAGTAGGATGGATTTCTATAGTAGCCTCTGCACTAGTGGCCCATTTTATCTACTCCCTCGGCTGTCTTTGTCACCTGTACTGCCTGAAGTCCTTTGTTGTAGCATTTGCCATAACTGTCATTCTTTTCATATTGGAAATCTTCTGTTTCTCTTGTACCTTAGCTTGGCACATGCCAATATTGTGTTCCGCTCCATCCTCTGCATTACTCTCTTTAGTCAGGCTGAGCCTCAGCTGCATGGTCCACACCCTGGGCAAGGGGATGCTGACCATCACCTGCACCTTCCTCCCTTTGTCCATCCACCCTGGCTCTCAGGGTGGATTCTCTGAAGGTTTTTACCTGTGTTCTTTAAGGACATATCATTTTGTATCTTGTACTGTGGTCACTTATCTATATGCTACTTTCCTAACAGGATTGCAAACTGCTCAACAAAGAGGACTATAGCGTTTTTGCACATTTTTAGCTCAGTTCAGAAAAAATGCAAATCCAGTAACTGCTGAATGAATGCACAGCTCATATATAACCTCTAATGCAGATGAGCTACACTAAGTAGGATAAAGATGACAGATACAGTGAAATATGGGAGCAGAACAAGGGAGAGCCCTTAGTTTCAGACCCATGTAGCTCTGTTTTCAAAGGGGGCTGGGTCCACACTTGAGGTCTAAGGCTTCTCTGGTACCTTCCTCTTTGAACACCGAGCTGGCAGTGAGGACCCTCACTCAGAGGCTAAAATCAGTCAGGGATGGATTTGATACCTGGACTCAAGTCCTCTTATTTCACTTCCCTGTCAGCAAAATTTGATTGAGTATACAATGATGAGAAGAAAGTTGGATCTGAACTGGAACTAACCTAACTGAGAATGAACAGTTGCCAGTTTCCCTTTATCTTCCATTCCCTCTGTCCTTAGACATCAGGGCTGAAGTTCCAATCAAATTATAAAACATGATTTTATTTTTAGTTAGGAAAGTTAAATCACTGCTGTATTTTTTCTTCTTGAGAGTCAGAACTCAACATAAGCAGAACATATAAGCAAGGCAGAAAATAGGTTCATGTCACAAACTAACTCTAATCGGATAGGAGAGGAGTCCTCAAGTGCCATTCTCTCAAAGGATGAATCATCTGGTGTTCAGGTAATGATTACTATGAAGGTCTCTGCCAAGAGTACAGGAGAGAGTGGAGTGCAGATGTTGCTTTATTTAGTCAGCAACAGGGACCATATTCAGTCCTGCACATTGCTGATCACTGCTCAGAGACTAGTAAGAAGGCAGACAGTTAAATTTTGCAAATGTAAGGAGATGTAGGTTTGAAAAAGTTCCCTGTATGTGATTAAAAAGAAGGGAAACTTTACCCTGTGAATTGGGATTGTTTATTTTTATTTGATTTTTTGAATTAAGATAATGTTGATTTACAACACTATCTGATGTGGAAATATGGGACTCCATGTCTTAGGTGTATGTGACCATACCACACCAAAGCCTGCACCAAAGTCCCCACTACTATTATCATCTCCATTTTGCTCATTAAAAAATTGAGACTGTGAAAAATGATTTGCCCAGGAAAATAAGTTTATAATTAGAAGTTTGACTTAACATAGTCTTACTTTAAAAATCCTGTCCCTTTGTTATTATGTCACATTAGACAGATGTCCCTGTGGTTTTTTAAATATCATTTTAGATATCAGAAGGGGGATGCTGGAGTGAACTTGTGCTGACTCATGATAGGTGACTGTATATTTAGGAATAGTGCAAGATTTTAAGTATCATGTTCAGCTTGAAAATAACCCAATATGGGAATATTTATAAGACAGAAATCGGTATTCACTACAAATCAACTCTATTCTCCCCCAAAGAAAACATTGAACAACACACCATTGGGTAGGCAATACTACTACCTTTCCTCAAAATTTACAAACTCTAATTGGATTTTTAGAAAGTGGTGAATCAGGCAGATGTGAAACATTTGGGAAGTTTGTTAAAAAGGAGTTTAAATTTGGCATTTCTTGGTTGTGGGCAGAAACTTGAATTTTTAAAAAAGACCCAAATATAGTCAGATAAATAGTTAAAATTATCAATTAATTATTTCCTTTATTTCACATTAAAGGTGCCAGATGTGCTTCCTAGTTAGTGGTGTCTCTACTGTCTACTAATTAGAATCTCCTGGGAGTCAATACAAACTTCCTGAGCCTGGGCTCCAAATCAGGACCCAAATCAAGGAGTTTGTTTATGACATGAGCCTAATCGCATTTCAGAATTTTTTTTAAGATTTATTTATTTATTCATACAGAACTGGGGTACAGGCCAGAGATGCAGAGGGTGAGAGTAGGGAGGAACAGAGTGGGGAGCAGAACAGGCAGATTGACGAAGTACACCGCTGAGGGGAGCAGCTGGCAGACCAGGAGAGGTCTGCCACGCCAATTGGATCTCTTCCGGGGCAGGCGGGGATCGAACTCATGAGGAATTGGCTTAAACTTCTTAGTGCAGTGCTTTAACCTGCTGTGCCACCAGGGAGGGCCGCATTTCAGAATTTTTATGGCTAAATTATATCTGTGTGACTCCAGCTGTCTCCCTCCCTACTTTTGATCATGAGTATCTATGGTATGATATTATATATTGGGTATATGAGGCAGAAAACCTGGATCTTTAGCTTAAGGGTCTCCAGATTTAGGAGATTCACTGCGATTAACCATGGCCAGGAAAATGAGGAGAGGCTTCTAGATCTCCACCCCATGTCATTTGCTATCATGGGCTGAAGCTCTTGGGGATCATGGGAAGGAGAGGGTGTATTTCATATGTGGGAGGAATACAGTACTTGCTGGTTTAGAGGATGGACTGCAGTAAATGGCCATAGTGTCTTTGACATTCCACCCACAAGAGTTGGTTTGGGGCCTGTTTCTCTTCCCTGTAGGTCCAGATTATCTCTGAGTGCCTTGATGAGTAAAGAACAGCAGAAACAAAATTGGGGCAATTATGAGCCTCATCTTCAAAGGAAATGACAATTTCTGCCCAGTTTCTTGAGCGCTAAACTGCCATATTAAGTTTGTCACCTAAGACTACATAAAGATCTGCATCTGTGTGGGGAGGGACCAGTTGAGCCCAAACTCCCATTTGTTTCTACCAAGGCACCAGTCTAGCAAGTGCAGCCATCTTGCACTCTCCATACTAGGTTAGCTGCTGGCTCAATTCTACCAAGGTATCCCAGTTGATACTACATGAATTAGAAAGATCATCTGGCTGAAACTTGCTCAAATTCTTGGCCTTCAAAACTGTGTACTCTAATAAGATGGCTGCTATTTTTGGTCTCTGAGTTTTGTAGCACCTTGTTACAGCACTTAATAGCCAGAACTCTCCTCCAGATGTGCAGGCTAACCTCTCAGTAACAGTTCCATCTGGAAGACACAAAAATTCCCTCTGGCCCTATCTCCTTATCCACAGATTACTCAACATTTGATCCATTTTTCACCTAAGTAAACTCCTTTCAGAACATTTCATGCATTGTGAGAAAATAATCTAACTTTCAATAGAGTGTCATGGCCCAAACACTGGAATATGACTCAGGAAACCTTGACTCTATTCCCAGCTTTGACATCACTAGCTCTTATGACTTGGGGCAAATCACATATATTTTCCCACTCATATTTTTGATATTTGTAAAATGAGTAAGTTAGACAAAATTGTCTCTGTTTCCGTTCACTTGTGGGACTTTGTGGCAGTGTAATGATGTGTCAAATAAGGAATATCAACAGGGAGAGATTATTTTCACCAATAAACACAATTCATCAAATATGCTTGATCACTACTGACTCAGCCTAGGTTTATATCCACTACCCTGGGAGGGGAGCTTTGCATCTTCATCACTAGTAACTTCTTTAGGCACCATAGTTTCCTAAGTATCATGCCTATTTTAAACCCACAAAGTTCAAGAAGAATGAAAAAAAGAAAAGAAAAGAAAAGCTCACTCAAAACCCATTCTTTCATCCCATGAACCTCTGTAGATGCTTTGTGTTCGATGTGAGTATGCCATGCAAGAAACATCCTGTACCAGGGGCTGTTTCAGTGGAATGAGGGATATAGCAATGAAATTCATGACATGTAAGTTTGGATTTGTAATTTGGAAACAAATCTCTCTGTGAGTCTTCAGAATTTATCCACCTCGCCTTAGTGACATGTTAAGAGCAGAAAGAATGCAGTCTTTGTGTGGAAAGCTGAAATATGCTCCATCTTGGGACTGTAAATATAGTCACTTCCTCCAGCCCCAGTTAAGCTCTGCTGACCTTTCCCAAAGTTTTCTTTTCTGGCCTCCATTAATAACAGAGTATCTAACCCATTGCTGCTAACAACACCCACTGTAGTGTCTTGAAAGTTGAAAAGTGGTAGACCTTTACAAATTGGAATCATGTCTTCATTTCCTTTATATTTTTAAATTTAGATATAGCCTAATGCAGCAATTTACATACTCCTAGAAATTAAAATCAAAGGTAAACTCTTTGCATGCCATAGAGAATCATCAAAGAGCTGTTCTTTGTCTCCATAAACCAGACCACAGGACTTCCAAAAAGAGCACTTCTCTCATCTTCCCCTCCACATAAAAAGCACCAGCACAAAGCACGAACTGCGTGGTGTTTACTACCCTGGTGGCAGCTATTTGGATGCTCTGTCACCATTTGTATTCAAGGGACCTTTTATTCCCATCTGCATGAGCCAAGTCACAGGACTTGCAAGAATGCCTGGGACGCTTCCTGTGAACATAGACACAAAGAATCTGTGGTGTGGCTCTGAAACAGGGGTCACTAAAAAGAGAGATGAAAGAGACTTTTATTATGCTGTTGCTGTTCACACATGGAATGTATGTGTATGCAGAAGACAACTTGTGTGTGTGAGCGCATGTGTATGTGTATACTGACATTTAAGTATCTTTTAAGGCCAGTTGAGGTGATGGTTTCAATACCTAATCCAAATTGTGTTGGAATGGCTCCATCTCATACCTGTGACTGGCCAAGTTCAATGAGGGTATTGCAGACTTAGAGAAAGAATCTATGTTATTCCTATTAATGGTTAAGCCATTCCCCCTGATAAGAGATTTTCAAAGTTTACAAATAGAAAAATGGCCACTCCAGCTGGAAATTTCTCCAAAATAGATTCCTGGTTTCACTCAATTTTGAGTTAGATATGTGGAGGCTCTCACTGATGTTTTTGCCTATGAGACATTCAAATTGAGAAGTTTCTGACTCATTCTACCTCTCCTCAAAGAAACACGAAAATATACCAGGAATACCACTTGGCACAGAGTGGAAGGTTTGAAACATTTTGTTTACATTCAAGTTAGAGAAGCTATCATATAGATCATGCCTGCATTTGTAACCTCTGTCTTACCATTGATTGCAATGACAAGTGAACTTGAGTTTATACTTCACAATCCTTAATTGAAGCACCATAAATATAGGTGTTCAGAAATATAATTGGTAATATAAGTAAGACCTTGAATTTCACCTGAAATAGTATAGATTCTCTTAGCTATTCCCCCCTTACGTTTTTTTCTTATAAATTATAGTTGGATTTATGAGTAGTTTAGGGTCAAGAAGATCTTGGGGGTAGATCAATTTTCCTCAATCTCATCTAACTTAAAAAAAATTGAGGCAAATATGCAAAGAAAATGGTGTTTAGTTGATAGACTAGAGTTCTTGGTGAAATTGTTTCTGTGGAAACATGACTTTATGTTTTTAATAATTTAAAACATTAATTGCAGAAACATTGGTTTATGACATTGTGTAAGTTCAGGTGTACAGCATTCTTCAATATCTGTACATGCTATGTTAGATTGAAGGTCAAGTCTCCATCCATTGAAGGGTATGGGTGAAAGGACACATGCTCCCACCCACGCTGTGAGGGACCCTTAAATTGTGTAATCTGAGTAAAGCTTGTGCTGCCTTACTCCCTTTCAGATCAAATACTATCAGCAAAATCAGACATTTTCTTGTTTGATAATGGTACTAAATTAAAACAATAGTAACATATTTTGATTTAAGAATCAAAAGGAGACAAAATGTATGGGAAAACTTTGAAATTAAGGTACACTGTTACTCAAATTGATCCCACTCTTTATGATCCAATATTGGAGAGGAGAGAGGCAGAAATGCAGACTCGGGTGAAGAACTAGCTCCAGTGGATCAAACCCAACTTCCTTTCAGTCCTGACCAAATGCAGAAAGATGACGCTTCCTGTCTGGATTTCTGGATAGGATAAAGGAAACTTGTGATTATAAAATTGATTTTTTTTTCCTGAAGAGCTGTGAATGTGATTAATTCAAATTAAGCTAAGGTAAATTCCCATTTCTTTTTGCAAACAGAAAGATAGGGGAATTCACAATGATCTGGAACACAGAACTGTGAGCAGTTAGTTCATTTTCCTGCTTTGACTCTCATGGAAGGTTGAATAACCTTTCCCAGTTCAAAACATGAGCACCAAAGCCTGGAATTCAAATGTAAAGATACCAGTGGCCCATGTTAATCATTAGCTTCTGATTTCCACACCAAACACAAAGCTTGCACTAAAACATCTGCAAAAAAACAGATTTTATTGACACAGGAAACCTAAAAATAACTATAGCCTTGAATTCTTGGCTCACTAAAAACCTGGTCATGGCATCAATCAAATGGCAGCATTGAGGGCTCAGTCTCTGGCAAGAAAGGGATTCTTCTGCTCAGCATGCTGGGTGTGTGGAGAGTGATGGGAAGGCAGGCAAGGAAGACTAAGGTCTTCAGGGCTGGAGAGCGATGCAGCGGGCAGGACCTGTCTTTGGAATGAGAATCTCCGCCATTTTTGTTCCTGGGTTTTGCATTCGTGAACAGACAAGTCACTCACACGCAAAGTTAAAATGGCCTTTACATATAAGAAAAATATCCACATTCATAATTAGAGGATTATAGCATAAAAATAATACTGAGGTACCATTTCTCACCTATTGGGTTAGCTAAGTTTAGTAAATTTGACAACGTACTCCATGATGAAGGTAAGGGGAAATAGGTATTTACACATACTTCTGGTAGGATATCAAACTGGTAGAAATTTTAATTAAATTCAGCCAAGACGTTGGGGAACTAGGATATAAAGGTAAATAAAGAATAGAATATGTTTCCTACATAAACATATATAGGATATAATAGTAAATAAAGAGCTAATTGGAAATCAAAGAACTAATTAGAAAATAGTATTTTGAGTATATACCATAATACTAAAGAAATAATAAAAGATATAACAATATTGGTGTCTAGTTGGTAAAAAGTCTTACTCATGGGGGCACAGTTTAGCAATTTTGGAACTTCATTGCATGTCTATTAACACTGAACAAATAAATACATTATGAATAATAAAAGCAAAAATGCTCACAATAGAAGAAAGAAGTAGTAAATAAGGTAGAGGAAGTTAGAGTGAAGCCTGAGGTAGAATAGGAAGTATCCTCTAAAAACTCATGAGTATATTTGTGTGTCTGGCTGTTTGTCTTCCTCCCTCTTTCCCTCCCTCTCTCCCTTCCTCCCTGCCTTCCTCCCTCCGTGCCTCCCTCCATCCATCCATCTCCCCATCCATCCTTCCATTCATCCATCCTCCATCCTTCCGCCCTTCTACGTACACATATATGATAAAAAAAAAAGTAGCTATATCATGTAAGCATGTGTAATATCTATATTTTCATTAATCTTTTCTATACTTGACATCCTGGTTACAATGAGCACATGTAGGAACTTGTATATTGGTCTCTAAATACTATCTTCAAAAAAAAAGAAAAGGTACCAGAGTTTACCAGAATTCCTTGTATCATTGATTAATTCTAAGATTAAGACATGGAAAATATAAGATTGGTTTGGAACATCTTATGGAATCAGAAAGTAGGGAATTATTAAAAACCTGATAAGGACATGTTGAAAAGATATAAGGACATGTTGAAAAGATATAAGGACAAGTTGAAAAGATATAAGGACCAACTTGAAAGAGCTCTACATGGTAAAAATTGGCAACATTTTAGCAATAAAACAAATATCTTGTAGT
>NW_004567114.1:37553261-37664972 GCF_000260355.1 Condylura cristata | reverse complement strand
TGTCGTTAGATCATTGCTCAGTGATCTGGAGTGGGAGTGTCTTCCAGGAATCGCCCACTGTCCAGTCTCCTTTCTTATTTTGTATTTGTCAATTTGCATTCTTTGCCCTAAGGAGCACCTCCTCCCCTCTGCTCAATTGTATGAGTATCAGTCCCCTAAAACTTTGCCTTCAGCAATGACACTAAGTTTAAGGGAAGCAGTAGTTAGAGATGTTATAATAAGGAATTAAGTGGGGAGGGACCCTATTAATGAATGTAAACAAAGGATCAAAAAACAGTACCCTGAGGCTGTTTAGTCTGCCTTTAGAATCCAACAAACTTCAGTAGATCCTGAGGCCATGACTGTATTGAAGCATCTATGATAATCGATGTGAATAAAGATGATCCTGAGTCATGGAGGAAATTTTAAACTGTCACTATATACTCTAGAAACAAAATACAGAGAAGTATTTTAATTCACTTAGGAAGATTATCATTTTCAATATTTAAAGTAAAAGGGTTGAGGATGTGTAAACCTATTCCCCAAAATCATAGACAGTGTTGTGAACCAATGTTACCTCAATAAAGAAAAATAATGTTGATGTTTATACACCTCAATCTTAAGTGATCCAGAAGAGGTACTTAAGAATAATTGTTTACCCAAGGATTGACTGACCTGGGTTTTAGTTTAATTTGATTAGGTAAAAGTAGAATTGTGAGTATGTTTCTTATTCTAAACACCCAGAGTAATGTGTTAGACTAAACAATTGGATCAGATTTTCCATGAGTGTGACCTGAATTATTCCTGCGTGAACATTTAGCCCTTTTTTTCATACAAGAGTTACCCATGAGGCTGGCCATTCTTAGAAAGTGCTGGAGAACTAAAACTTTTGCTGCAGATTCACAATGGTGTTAAAGAAAGTCCCCACAGCCAAACAGATGCAGTCATACTTGTAAAAAAAAAAAAAAAAAAAGTCAGAGGAAACAGTACAAACAGTGTATGATTTCACTTATATGAAGGACCTAGAGTACTCAACTTCAAAGACACAAAAACTAAATTAAAGTGGTGGTTTCCAGGTGCTGTGGGAGGAGAGAATGGGGGATTGCTGTTTAATGGGCACAGTTTCAGTTTAGGGAGATGAAAAGTTCTGGAGGTGGGTGCACAACAGTGTGAATATACTTAATTGCACTGAACTGCACACCCGAAATAGTTAAATGGTAATTTTATGTATGCTTTACTACAAAAGAAAAAGTAAAGTAAGAAAAATTAAAGAAGCAATTGCTAACATAAACAGACTGGAGTGTGTCAAGCAATGCACTAAATATGACTTTGTATACTACTTATGTTGGATTTAATCAGCATACCAGCTCAATAAAGTTCATGTGAATTAGTTCCATTCACCAGGTAAGGTCCAAAAATATTAAATAACTTGGTCAAGGCCAGAAAGCAAGTAAACAATAAAGACCCATACTATAGAATGCTGTATTTTAGAACTTCAAATCTGATACATGGGCTGGATTATCAGCTTTACATTTGGCATGAGTAGGTATCTAATACATGTTGCTTTAAAAAAAAATCACTTATATTAACTGCTTGAGATTTTGACTTTTTCTGTGCTAACTCTTGCCATGAAACTTGATGATTTTTCCTCCTGTGTAGTTGAGGTGAAACACCATAATAAAAAACCAACAGGTCTACAATTTAGGCAACATAGGAAAGAGTTGTTTTGAGGTGATGACTCAAATGGAAATACATCTCCTTTTTTTCTTACTATGAGCTTCTCTGCTGTGACTGGAGTCGCCTGAGTTGCATTTCAGACCTGTTGAGCTGGGGCTCAGCCAGGTATCTACACATATTTTGACAGCATTTTGATGACTCAGGTTTACTGGAAAGTTCTTTGGGACCATGTAAAGGGGGTCCTCCTGAAACATAAAAGTTGATCGAAAGCATTCCAAGGCAGAAAAACACAGCAGTTAAACCAGCTTCTGAGTTCCTGGCTGTGCTGCCATCTTCAAAGTTGGGGCAATAGCCTTCTCAAATTCTTGACCTAAGGAGGAGGCTCACCTTGACAAATGGCAGAGTCAACTTCCCCATAACCAGAAGCCCATCAGTCTGCCCTTCCCAAAACTTCATTCTTTGACCTGCCCATGAGGATTGCCACTCATCAAGCTATGTCTTACACTAATGCCTAAATATTTTCTCAGATGACTGCTGGGAAGGCTTTTTTAAAAAAAAATTATATAATTTTTACATTATTATTAATTTTATACATTTTTTTACATCTCAGTTGTCATCCCCGTGTGGACGGTCCCACCACCACTTCACCCATGTGCCATCAGCATAGTCCCATGTGCTCTTCCCACCTCCATTTTGGTCTTGGTTCCCTCCCCTCCCTCATAGAATGTCTCTGGTGTATAGTTGTTAGTTGATGTTCTTTTTTACTTTATTGCAATTACTCTCTCTCTCTCACTCACTCTCTCTATATATACACATAGACATATACATATATATATATACATATACAACATACATATACATATATATACATATATATATATATATACATATATATATATGTGTGTGTGTGTGTTTGTTTTTTAACCGATCCCTTACGTTCCTACTGTGAGTGAAACCATCTGGTATTTTTCTTTTCTTTCTGGATTATTTCACTGAGTATGATCTTTTCCAGTTCCATCTATGTTGCCACAGATAGCATGAGGTTGTCTTTTTTGATTGCTGAGTAATATTCCATTGTGTATATATACCACGTCTTCTTGGCCCAGTCATCAATTTTTGGGGCATTTGGGTTGATTCCACATCTTCCCTATTGTAAATGGAGCAGCAATAAACTTTGGGGTGAGGTGTCCTTTTGAATTATTGTTTTTGTGTCCTAGGAGTGAAATTGCTGGATCATATGGAAGACTTTTAAAGTATTTGAATACAGATCTTTCAAATTCTGAACTTTATGTCCTAACCGAAAGTCTAAATTATTGTTATGATGATTTTCTTCTGATTATTGCTTTTTTTTTTATCTTTGCATAGAACTGGGGTATAGACCAGAGGTATAAGGGGGTGAGAGGGTTCACCAGAGACAGTAGGGAGCAGAACAGGTAGATGTACTGAAATACACTACTGAGGGGAGCAGGGGGTCTGCTGTGCCATATGTTGGTCAGCTTCTTGACTGGGGATGGAACTCAGGCCTTACGGTGATAGTGCTGAGACTTAATCCCTAGGCCATGAAGGAGGCCTTCTTTATTTTGAATGGAAGCTTTTCTTTTTTCTTTTTATTGAGGTAATGATAGTTTATGACACTGTATGTTTTAGAAGTCCAAGTTCATATAGCTTCAAATGTAAGTTAATGCTCCCTTCCACCACTGAAGTACCAATCGCCCTCCACAAAAGCTGTTGGACACCCTCCACTCTTTGCTACCACCGGTCCCTTCTCCTGTGTATGTCCATTCTGGAGTCAGAATTCAGGGTTTGTTTGGTTTGGGTTTGTCTCTTCCTTTGCTTTGTTTCTTCATATTCCATGTGTGTGAATCATCTGGTATTTGTTTTCCTCCATCAGACTTATTTAACTTAGCATAATCCCCTCAGTTTTATTCATGTTGTTGCAAATAACAAGAGTTCATCACTTTTTATAGCTGAATAGTAATCCACATCTTTGTTGGACACTTAGGTTGTTTCTCTGTGTTGACTGTTGTCAGTGGTGCTGCAGTGAGCACAGGAGTGTGCATATATTTTCAAACTAGTGTATTTATATTCTTCAGACAGTTATGTAGAAGTAGAATTCCTGGATCACATGGTAGAAGTGTTTTCACATTTTTGAGGAGATGCCCTACTGTTTTCCATAATTGCATCACCTTTGTATACGCACCTACAGAAGGTTCCCTTTCTCCACACCTGACCCACGCTTGTTGTCTTTTGTTCTTTTAATGATAGCCATGTAACAGGTGTGAATGGTATCTCATTGTGATTTGATTTGCATATCCCTGGTAATGAGGGATAGTGAGTTCATTTTCCATTGGCCTGTTGGCCATCTGTATGTCTTTTTCGGAGAAGTGTCTATTCAGAACTTCTGCCCATTTTTGTTTGGATTGTTTTTTTTCTTATTGACTTATGAGCTCTTTGTAGATCTTGGCTATTAACCCACTGTCTGATTTCTAATATGACAAATATCTTCTCTCAGTAGAATGCCTTTTCATCTTAATGGAGGAGCTTTTTATTAATATAGTCCCATTTATTTATTTCACCTTTAATTCCCATGTTAAAAGAGAGAGTGGTAGTGGAGTGGCAGTGGTAGTAGAGAGGCAAAGAGCTATGCAGGTCTAAGTGTAAGCCAATATAATAAACTTTTGGTATTTTCTATCCCTCCTACTATATTGATGAGAGAATTAAGAGAAGGAAGGTATTTTTAACTCTTCATAGAATGTTGAATTTCAGGAAAATGCATTTAAAAAATCATACTTATGGGAATAATATACTTTGAAAATTGCTATGAACATACAATGCATCAAATGTGCCTAATAATGATATACTGCTTAATGGCATAATTCATCTTTTTTTATTTTTATTTTTTAAGATTTATTTATTCATATGGAACTGGGGTACAGGCCAGAGATGTGGATGGTGAGAGGATTTACCAGAGACAGAGAGGGGAGCAGAACAGGCAGATCGACGAAGTACACTGCTGAGGGGAGCAGCGGGCGCGTCAGGAGTGGTCTGCCTCGCCACGTAGATCTCCTCCAGGGCAGGTGGGAATTGAACTCATGCAAAAGTGGCCTTAGCTTCCCAGTGCTGCGCTCTAATCCGCTGTGCAACCAGGGAGGACCGCACAATTCATCTTTTCTATTTCTACCAACTGAGATGAAACAGAAATGTATCTATTCTCCTTTAGAGCATCTGAAAAGTAAAGTTCTCCAGGTCCCCCCTCCCCTTAGCTGGCATGTTGTCCTCTCTCTGAGTGATGCTCATTACTTCCTGTTGGCAGCCCACGAGGAATCCCCAAATTCAGGTGCAAGGATCATTTTCATTTAGTTTGCGCTGTGAAACACATTAAATGCTCCTCAGACACTTTGGTAAGCATTTGTGGTGACAGTGACTCTTATTCTGAGAGTGGTAGAAAATGTTCAGAGGTTCCTGGCAGGGGAGGGTGTCCAGCCTAAATTGGGGATCCTGTTCTCCCTTCTCTCATTCTTTATTTCCCACCCTAATCCTCACCTCCCTTCCTTTAGTCCCCCACCACACACACCCTCCTGATACTCTCTTTCCTTGTCCTCTCAAGAATTTCCACACATGGAGAAATAATCATTTTAGTAACTGCCCAGGATAGTGTTAATTAAACTAGACATTCAGAAAGAAGGCTAATCTTCACACTTGTAGATAATAGACTAACTGGTCTTGTGAATTTATTTATTTGTTTATCTTTAATTTCACTTAGGCTAACTCCTGGAAGCCTTTGTTTGGCTCTGCTTGCCTCATCTTTTACTATCTTCTAGTTGTTAAATATGTATCACTCACCTCCACCACACCCCAAAGATTTTAAACTCCCAGGGCAAGAACTGTCTTTTAAATTTATGCTGTTCTGGTGCCTGCCTAGACTGACATGTTGACTCTCGCAGGTCATCTAATTTTGATAACCTTTATTAAACCATTCTAACAGGTGTGAATGGTATCTCATTGTGATCTAAACATTGCACATCATCCTCTCACCTCTGAGGCAGTCTCCTTCATTGTGACCATATGCCAGCTTCTTTCTTATTTTGCTTTAAAACATGTTGAAACTTTATGCTTCACTTTAGGAGAAGAGCAAGAACGTCAAAAAACTCATGAATCATTCTGTCTGGAAGTCACAGAGTGCAAAATAGAAGCATCTAACAATGTCTGGCCTGGTGCCCTGTTGCTTTCTGAGCTCAGATTCTTGGTGGGGGAATCGCTCTGTGCTTGAGTTCCCATATTTAATGATGCCATGAAGGCACCAGAGTGGGATTAGCCCCATGAGATTTCAGTCTGATATCCCTGGCCCATCGGCTATCGGCAACCCTCCTCTCTCTCATGTCTGGCCTAGGAAACACGTGTTCCACCTGGTTCTACGAAATAAAGCAGGTCAGTTCTCCATCTTTCAACTGTACTCACCCAGTCTAACATATTAGAGACAGGCATTCAACAGTTTGAGCAAAACCTCTCCTCCCTCTGACTTTGTTTTATTATAGTCAAGATTGTTGAGGAAAACAGCACATACTAGCTACAAGAACTTGAAAAAATAAAAAATATACATTTCTTATTTCTCCCCAAATCTATTTTTATGCTCTGAGTGTCAGGATGAATGTGACTCAAATGTGCTCCACCAAAGATTAGGCAGCCGGCAGTGCAACCCTCACTCTCTCTCAGCATATGGCGAGGACTGTGGCTGCCAACACTACACAGGCTCTTGTCTCCAAATACACAGGAACCAGAAAGCCTGTGCCCATGAAATCAGGTCTGTGGCTCCACTAGCTTGCCCTGAATACATCTCCCTGTGGGCCTGAGCAGGTTGACGTTCCACATGACTCACAGGACCCATCACGGGTTTCCCGGTGTGGCGTCAGGCCATCCCTTCTCTCAGGCCGTCTGCCTCACTAGAGCCTGTCTCCATCTTTCAAGAGAAAGCATACGTAAGATCTTTCTCCCCAAGTCCCTTTGAAATAGTATCACCCTATAAAATCAACAAGGAAGCGTTTCCTCAGTTTTTGCCAGAAATACTAGAGCTTGGCTTATCTCCTACAAGCAGAGCAGTAGAATGATTGCTTCCATGAAGGGAATGGCATGTGAATGTTTGGAGGTATGAGGATGGGCCATCCACTATCCCCTTTAGGTTATGAGTTTTCTCTAAGAGGATATTTATCCTGTTAGAACTGGCCCACTGACAAGAGAGTTAGTGACCATTTTGTGGTGTTAGACTCTGAGATTTGCCTCTCAAGAACTGTGTGAGACTGGGATGAGTCAAAATGGGCCCAACAGCTGTCTGCACAGGGCCGCCATGAAGTGAGGCTGGGATTATGCTTTGGTCCAGTTGGTTCTCACCTGTTCTCCCTGGACAATCTGGCACAATTCAGTTGACAGCATACATGTGGTCAGTCATGTACAAAATGCCAACCCACACTAAGATGGGAGACAGCCAAGGACTTGGACTCATGGCCTATCTCTGCTAAGCTCTGCAAAACCCTCTGCCTCGCTGGTGATGGCACAGGCAAAGAAAAGTGCCAGCTGCTCATTGGTCTTGACCAGGAGTCATGGAATCTTCTTCTCCCTCAGTTTTCTTCTGCAGATTTCTAAATTTTTTGAAAAAAATGTTTTAGTAAGCAACTCAGTGCAACAAGTGGGGTGTGGAAGCAACTGCATGTTTGAGAGCTCTTTGTTGTCAATCTTGGTTCCTAAGGGGTCCATGTCCTGGCCCTTTGCTCTCTAGCCTGAGAAAAAGCAGCTCCTTGGAGATGTTCCTTTTAGGTGATGCTTTTTTCCTCCTTACATACTGTGCTTGGAAACTCAGAAGTGATGTAATGAACATTGAAATGTCTCACGAGGCTGAGGATGACTCGAATTTGCCCAACCGTTTATTCTCCTATTTGTTAATCGGGTCCAGTAAGAAAGTGAGGGTCTGTGACCATCCTACTGACCTGCAAAGCCTCAATGATTCTCTGTGTGGGTTTGGTCCCTGCTCAGAGAAGATGGACTGTTGTATAAGCCAGCAACAGGTCAATTGTTCCCTCCCTGATGTCCCAGTGTAGAAGCGTCTCTTTGCTCCTGGTTGGCTCTATCTGTCCTCATAGTCGTACCACATACTATTTGCTTAGTGTCAGTCTCCAGGCTGCCTCCAGGCCAGCTCACCTCTGACCTCTAGTCCTTCAGCCACCGGGAGAGTCATGTGCCAGCTTCCAGGTCTGTAGAGAACTCGCTTCTGCTACCCTCTTTCATGGAAGTCAGTGACTGATGCTGGAGCAAGAGGTCTGGGCTCCCCCTCTTTTGTGACCTTAAAAATGAGTACCCCATGGACTTCTCTAGTCCTTGAGAAGGGGGAGGGGAAGCTGCTGAAATAGAAGGGAAAACTTTTACAAGTAACCAAACTCCTGTGTTAGAGCTGGAAGGAGCCTGAAAGATTAAGAAAACCACCTGGCTTTGAATTTGAGGAATCCAAGGCCCAAAAGGATTAAAGGACTTGCTTAAAAATTTTTCAATATCTGCTAACTCACACTTTTTTTAGAGATACCTAGCAACATGGAATAAAATAGGAGAGAGTGAAAAAATAATATTTTCTGAGCAACATCAACTCCCAGATACTACTCATCGTTGTTCCTTCAGCAGCTTGTAGGGAGGGCCCTGAAAATGGCCTTGCATTGCTGTGAAAAACCTCCTCTCTAGCAAAGCATTGCCTAGAGCTCTGATGTTGCATTTACTCGCCATTAGTTCTATAAATACTTATTAAGTATTGATGATACTGAAAATTAACAATTCTTACACTTGCTGCATGTCAGGTGTTTTAAATGTGTTGTCATATTTAATCCTCACACCAGCTCTAAGTGTAGATAAGGTCACCAGCTCTGTTTTAGAAATAAACAGAGGCATAAGCATGTGGAGGTTGGGTACTCACCCTCCTCACAGGCTTCAGAGGTGATGGAGCTAAGATTTGAACTTCTGGTGGCTGGCTACAGAGCCAGTTCTAACTTCTATGCTGCCACACAGAAGTCAATTGTGCACCAGGTACTGTGGAAGGAATCATCCAAGACTGTTTTTTCAAGGAGTTTATATTTTCTGGGGGAGAAAAACAGATCTGCACAGCAGAAGATATTTGGTATGGGACTATGGGAGTGATGGACAGCAAAGAGTGAAAACTGACCACAGAGCAGGTCAGTCCTTTTCTTTTATGTACATGCATTTATGGCCGCTGAGGCTGCTCTGGTGCTGGAGTTCATATTTTTGTGCTAGTAGCGGATGAAAGAAAGGTGAGGTGGATGGTCTGGAAGCCATAGCCTATGGTTATAGCTTTACTTAACTTTCAGGAATAATTAGTGAGTGTTCGCCATACATGAATCTGTCCCCCAGACCTGTGGAATATCCGAATCAAGCATGACTATTTAGATGCCCACAGGGCACTCAGCGGATACTCTAGGGACAAGGAGCTGAGACTTATGATTGGGAGAAGACAGTGCTGGTGTCATCCAGACTGTATTAAGGTGATTATGAATGTACCCTTAAGGAAAAGAGTGGACTCTGCTTGGAATAAGGCAGCTACAGGGAGGAAACGTAGTTGCTATTTTGCAGGGAAGGGCCTTCCCAGGACTCTGGTCATGAGCCTCAGTTCCTGCAAGAACTTGGGCAGATGGGGATGGGTACTGGCCACTGCTGTCATATAGGAAAATCACATAGGGTGCAATGGAGGACTGACTTACCTCAAAGGCTATGGACTCCGCCAACACATATGAGTGAGCAAACAGATAAGAATCCCGACTTATAGGGTGTGTGGCTAGGAATCCTGTGCAGCTTCAAGTCCTTGAATTCCACAGGGCATGGAGTGAAGCAGTATCAAACACGGCCCGCACATCCAATGGGGGAGATGACAAGAGCATACTGGGGCCCAGGGAAGGGCAGAGCAACTTGTATACCTGTGGTTGACCTCTTTAGTTTTGAAACTGTAACCAATCCCTGCTGTCCTTCAAAAGCACATAGATTGTATTCTGGAAACATCCACTTGTGAGTTCCCAAATAGCTTTCTCATTATGTTGCTTCTCCTTGCACAAATGAGTGTTCTAATAGTCAGTATACTAGCAAGAAGGTGCATTTAATGGATGCAGGTACTAGAGGTGTTTCATTGTTTTCTATTACCAGAACATGCCAGAATTTCCAGACACATCTAAGCCTTTGCCCAGACTACCTGGCAACACCTCTCCACAGAGCAGCAAGATGCCACGGTGAAGACTGTGCATGGGGCACTGTGCTCAGGAGTTAAGGGAGAACTGGCGTTCTGCTCACCCCCTGAGCTCTGGGCACATTGAGAGGAATCTCACTGACTTAAAGGTAGGCCCTCTCCTCACTGAACAACAGATGCTAGGGTTAACTGCCTACACCCCACCCCCTGCCTGGCTAAATCTTACCTGTCAGGAGCCAGATCTCCTTGCATGCCACGTGTTCTGTTCACTTCAATATACCACCCTGCAGAATCCATTGTTCCTTTCTCAGAGCATCGAATTTCTAAATGCTTACAATTCTTTTCATAGCCTACGTTGTTCATTATTGCTTTGAGGATATGTAGCGCTAGGTGGACGGTTATGTGCTACTTGAAGATACGATTCTTCTGCTTTTCCTGGCTCTAATATTGTCTGGATATTCTGGCAATTCCTATGTGGATCATGTGTTTTTTCCTCTCTGGATGCTTTTATTATTTGCAGTTTCATTATGCTGAGATTATATGCTGATTTCTTTTACTTATTTTATTTGGATTTTTCTGAAATTCCTAATGTTTGAAGAGTCTTCAGCCATTGTCACTTTTAGTGTTTTTTCTCCATTATGCCCTCTATTGTCTTCTTCTACACTACATTTTTTTTCAGTATGCCTTTAACTAGTTAAAAAATATTTCTATTGCTTCATAACTATGTGTTGTATTTGGAATAGTGACCTATGTATTCTAGTTCACTAATCTCTACTAAAGAGTACTAGATCTCTAAATCTATGCCTTAAATCTGTAACCTTACAGATTAGATGAAGAATACATCTATTTCATCTTGGCTCAGTATCTGGGACTCAGCCAGTGATCAGTGCTTGCTGGAGTGAGTGGATCAGCTTGACTGAGGGGTAATTGCTCACTGGATGTCCCTGAGCAATCCAAAGTAGAAATACATGTTGCAATACAAATTGGTTATCTGGTGACAAAGACAGAGGAATCATGAGAGCTACTAATTACCATCACACCAAGGAGAACAGGTTGGTTTCAGCTGCTCCTGCTGCAGTTAAAGGGCAGGTTCGGCCAGGCAGGAACAGTGGCAGCCTCGATACTACCAGCAAGCCAGGGTCTCTTTTTAAACAAAACTCCCAAATACCATCCTGTTTAGGCAATACAGTTGGGGCAGGAAATGAAACATGATGCCCAATTACAAACATAAGGGAAAGTCACTTTTGAATTGAGTTACCTCACCCAGTTTGATGTAGGTAAGTTCTCAGCATTCTCTTCCATTTAGAAATACGTGAAGGGAGGTTACTGTGAAGAAAAAGAGTTCACCAAGTCTCAGAAGGCGTGTTCAGACTAGTCGTGGTATCTCCTCCCAAGCACCAGGTAAATGGGACAAGGGTAGGCAAACTATATTCAATCCACCCTTGAAATGCCTACTGTGACATTAATCATAGCAGTTGTCTCTTCAGTGGCGTGGAAATGAAGTTTCGTCCCTGCCACCTTGTGGAGAAGATGCCAGTCCTTCTGTTGCTGTGCCCAGCTGCAGGTGGCCACAGTCCTGCACAGGCAGGGTCACAGTCCAGAAAAGATATGCATGACTTCAGAGGGAGTTTCCCAGAGTGTTTTTGGCAAGAGGCGAGGGATGGTGGGAAGGGTGAGTCTCCCCTGTGGCATCCAGTGTCTGGCATTTTGCCATTCTTCACTGGGAGGTTCTTGGGGAGGAACACAAAAATCAGTCTCCAGGGCAGTTCTACAAAAGGACATGCAGAGTCTGCTGCTGATCTGGAGATTCAACCCAATGAAAAAGGGATTTCAGAACACAATGAATTTTTCCCTCACAGCTTATGGGATTATCAGGCTAAGCTGCATCTTCTCCCGTCTGTCAGTACTGTTATAGAACAGTTCCAAAGACAAAGAAATAGCTTGCCCACTGTTCCAGAGCAGTCCAGCTGAAATAGAAGGCGGCTTTAGAGTCCCTGATTTGAAATCCCAACTTGGGTGTGCTTGGTGGTATTTGCAGTGAGCCTAAAGATTGTCATCAGTTACTCATAACTGAATTAATTTGAATTAACTTTGTTATTTTTAATACAAATGCATCATAAAAAACACATAGTCATCTGATAGAGACAAATATATAGGGAGACTGTCAAAGACTGAAAGTCGGGGACATTCACTGAATTCAAGCCAAGGAAAACATAACACCACAGCTGGATAGTTCCCTAAGTCTCATGGGAGCCCCCAATCTCAGGCCAGCATGGAAGAACAGATGGCAACCCCAGTATGTCCGATGCTGATTTCCTCTGCCTGGAAACCTGCTTTATCTCATTTGGGGATTTCAGCTATTCCTGATGGCAGTGATTTCCATATGGGCTGTGGTGAAAAATAAACTTCATCTGAACCATTAAAATTCATAAAGCCGTTAACAGTTAAGATGTAAAAACCTCTTGAGATGCCTTTGTGCCTGTGACTGTTGTCTGTTTTGTGTGAAAACAATTATATCTGTGGTGAAAATTCAATATACTTATAAAATGGAACTTCTCAAGTCAAGATCCTGTGCCTTATTGTCCCAGAGGTGAGGTCAGAATTAAATGAGATGGCAGAGGGAGAAGATGGTAATGTTACTGCCATCATCTCTTACAGCTCTCGAGGGAAATGTTATGGGAGGAAATTTGAGATAAATTTCTTTCAGTTTCAAAGAGGAGCTGGTAGATATAGTAAAGTGATTTCAATGTGAGATCAGATGGACAATGAAAGACAAACTGGAGCAGATGCCTCTGGCCAGTGTGGAATTTTTGTTCTCCCTAGGCATTCTAATATCACAAAAGTAGTCTCTCCTGGTTTCTCTACTCTTTGGGGGAAAACAAGCACCCACCAGCTTTGAATAGGATGAAGTCCAACCAAAATATTCCCTCAAAAATCTCTTTGAGCTCAAAGCAGAAATGAGGAAGCTCTCCCTGGAGTAACTGTTCACCCAGGGTGCAGGACCCATGAGAGCTGACCATGAAGACTAGGTGAGGGAGGATGTAGGGGCCCTCACCATAAGTATGGGCAGTTTATGTCCATGAAAGTGAGTTAATGTCTAGGAAGAGACTGTAGAGTAAAAGGGGAAGTGGATCTGAATCAGACCCTGGAGAACGAAACATTGGAAACTGCTAAGTTGAAGGAACATACAGAGAAAGAAGAACCTAAGGCAGAGGTTGAGAGGGAACAGAGGACAATAAGAACAGACTGAATGTCGCATCTGGAAGCCAAGTGCATAGACTAGTGTCTCAAGAACTGAGCAATCAGCAGGGTCAAAGAGAAGGCAGTTGTCTGGAATCGCAAGGAGAGAGGCCCATGCCTTGCCATAGGTGATCTTAGCTGAAACCTTCTCAGTAGTTTGACAAGTAGAAGACAGGATGCTCCCGGGAAAGGTGGAGGTGAGTTGAGAAAATGGAGTACAGTTGAGCCATTTCGGAAGCTTGAGGAAAATGGAACAAGAGAGAAGAATGAAGCAATAGCCAGAAAAACACATAGGGGAAGGGAGAATTATTTTCTTTAATATACATGAGAACTGAACAAGCCTATAAAGTGAAAAGAAAAAACGGGTAACAAGAGGAAAATTAAAGCTATAGTGGTCAAGAGAGGCGATTAATGGATCAGAGCCCATGGGAGATGAGATGAGACAGACCCAGAGCCCAGAGGAAGCTACAGGCTTTCAGTAGGAGAGAAAGTGGCATACCCGATCGGGAAGGGCAAGAGTTGGAGTGACTCCCAAGTGAAGAGCAATGACAGTCTGAAAATGGCAAGGCATTTAACGAACAAGATGAGAGTGGAATATGAAAAATATTGAAGGAAATGATGAACAGGTGAAGACATTCTTCGGCTACTACTTTCAGGAAGAATGATACTAATCTAAAGATTCGTCATATTTTCAGATAACAGTGGCCTTACCTTGGCAAGCACTCTATGAGTGACTGAAGCATGCTATTTGACAGATTGATCAAATTACTCCATTTAGCATTAAAGTGTCTGAGTCAGATGCAAATGGCATGCATGCTCATAGCTATGAACAAAATCTTTGTGTTCACACAAATTCATATGCTGAAAATTAATTGTCAATGTGACATTAAGAGGTGGGACCTTTGGAAGGTGCTTGGGTCACAGGATCAAGTCCTTAGGAATAGAATGATTGTCCATATGAGAGACCAGGAAGATTTCCTTGCCCCTTCCACTGCCTCAGATCACTGCAGGAAGTCAGTTGTCCAGGAAGTGCATTTCCCACAGACCATCAGATCCATCATCTTGGACATCCCAGGTTCCAGAGCCATGAGAAATAACATTTGTTGTTTACAAGCTCCCCGAGCTGTGGGGGGAAGGCACATACACACAGACATATAAGTAGACACCCGTGCACACACATGCATGCTGCCTGTACAGAGTTACCACTGCCTGGAGAATTACAATCTCTAAAAGATAGTGTTTTCAGATACAGTGAAGAGGAGATGGTGGCCAGTGTACACCTGCAGAGGGGCAAAATGAAGAAAGTGTTTCCAATTTAAGCTTATCTATTCACTAAGTTTGGGTTTAGGGGAGCCAGTCAAAAGCAGTCTTGAGATGCCCGTTCTAAGAAGAAATTACCAAAGCAATGAAGCAGGGCTCTGCTCCCTGCCAGTCTGTGGGTGAAGCCACAGAAGCACGATGCTTCTCAGCAAGAGCCGGGGCCCTGCCAGCAGCCAGCAGGGAGGTCTCCACGCGGCCTCCGTGAGTCATCCTCGCTCACAGCCTAATGCTTCCCTGGCACAGGGAAATGCCACAGCATTTCATTTGTTCTGCTTATTTTGATCAACAGCTAGAAGCCATATAGGCAATGCTTTCTGCTTCTCTCTTTCTCTTTTTCACATATTTAGAGTTGTTTTCCCTCTGCCATATGATCAGACATCTTGGTTAATGCAGAACATGGAATTAAGACCAAAACATCACCTCTGTGTCAAGCCCCATGCATATTTTGGCACACTTAACTCTCAGCTTTCCATTGTGGTCTGCGGGATGGAGAAGACGAGCTCCTTCATTCTTAGAAAAGCAGTCAACTCCAGTGCAAAGGCATCAAAAGATCCAGTTCTAATCCCAGCTCCATGATGATGTTGCTTGCAATCTTGGCAGCTGCCAACTCTTCTCAGGCTGCTACTCTCTGGTTAGGAGCTGACGCCACTGATGGCCAACGTCCAGGGTCTATTCCAGCACAGGTGTCACAGCCTGCGAGGCTCATTCCTCCAGAAAGACGTGCTTTTGAAAAATAGTTCTTGAGTGGTTACAACTTCCTCTCTGAGATAGAGTCTTCTGGAATTGACTGAATGATTTCAAATGAATTCTTTTTGAAACAATATGACTACTTGCCGATTCTTTTGTTAAGTCATGAAAATTAAAAAATAAGAAAAGCACTGAAGGAGGATGCATTTTATTCAGGGCCTATACAGAGAATCTCCTCATGACACAGTAAGCTGGGTAGAACCAGTAGCCTCATTCATTCTAACTAGCAATTAAATTAAAAGAATCTGGAGCTAAATAATAATCTTAGTAACTAAACCTGGTTCAGCACTCTCTAAACTGTGTTCTCAGAGCAAGTAGATAGTCTCCAGAAAAAGAGAGCAGAGGTCAAGGAAGCTTAGAGAATATTAGGTTAAGTTGAATTTAGCAGGCTTCTTTAATATATGATTTCTTAGAATTTGAAATCTGTGTCATAAAGAGACACAGATATTTTATTTTATTTTAATATAATAGTTTATTTTTACATCATTTTGTGCCTTTTTCCATCTCAGTTGTAATCCCTGTGGGCTTCCCATCACCAAATCACCCATGTGCCATCACCATAGTCCAGTGCACTTCCCTCCCCCCATTTTTGATCCCATTCCCCTCTACACCCCCGTAAAATGTCTCTGGTATATAGTTGCTTATTATTATTCCCATCTCCCCCGGTCCTTTATGCTCCTGCTGTGAGTGAAATCATCTGGTATTTTTCTTTTTCTTTCTGGCTTATTTCATTAAGTACAATCCCTTCTAGCTCCATCCATGTTGCTGCAAAAGGCATGTGTTTATCTTTTTTTGATTGCTGAGTAATATTCCATTGGAGACACAGATACATTTAAGTGCATTGGAAGTCAAAAGGGGTGTGGTGGGTTTGGAGTATGCATTTTATACTAGCCTAATCATGGAACTGTTTTGTTAAGGAACACTAATTCACATCCCAAGAACATTAGTTTTTTTTTTGTAGAACAGTGTGAGCTTCTACTAGTCTCCAAAGAAATACTTTTTAAAGGCAACATTGTGGATCTTGCAATAATTATGCCTGACTGCTCTGGTTATTGTGGTGATATCCTCAGCTGGGTTTTTTAAACCTATAACCTTCTTTACCTTATGCAATATATTTGATCAGTTTTATAAATGTTTGTACTTGTAAGATAATTACAATTATCTCAACTGTACACTTACTAATTGAGTGTTGACCTGTACCTGACGCCACACCCTCATTTTTACCTTTGAGTTTTGCCTCTCAATCTGTGTGATCTGGGTGAGTCCTTTAACTTTGTTAAGTAGGGTCAGGTGATTTTAGGCTGGAGTCCAGGAGCAGAGAATCCAGTGCAGAGAAACTGTTTCAAAACTGGTCAATTAAGATTCATAGGGAATTAGAAGAAACATAAATGTCTGAGAACACTGGCATGAGAAGAGGAGGAAGGAGAGGGAGATGGGGGTGGGAATCTGAGCACCCCATTGCCAAGGTTGAGTCTGTTTCTCAGAGACAGGTCAGTGCACAGAAGGTAAAGGTAAAATGTAGACTAATGAAGGCCCAATCTTCAGAGGGAGCATCAGAGATTACAATTCAAATGGTCTCAGGCCTGGTATACCAGTAACTTGTGAGGAAAGCAGGAAATAGGCTGGTTCAGAGGAGGGTGGCAGCTGCAGACTTTTCTGCAGGCCCAAGAAGGGAGCAGTTCATTCAGCCTCTGAGCACTGTGTGTAGGGGGCTCAGGGTGGGTGTTTATTTCTGCCTGACTCATCATCCTAAGGGATATTTCATTCTAGATTACATCAGTCATTCCTAGAGAGGGCCTAATCCCAACCTGAAGTAGAATAATGCCACTATTAATGTATTGTGCTTAACCACAACCTACGGTGGTTAGTCAAGCATCTCAGGATGTAAGGGGAAGAGAAAGGAAATCTCCATGGAAACTTAGTTTAAAAAAAAAAGTTATTCTTTGTCCTCCTCTAGTCTCTCCTCTGGTCTTTTGTCCTTCCTTTCTTTGGTCATGGACTTGCCTCCCACTTTTCTTACTCTGGGGAGAAGTGGGCGCCATTTCCCAGGGACCTTGGTGCAGTTGGTGCCATTTGTGCTGTTATCCAGGCTTTTTGATTGATCTTGTTACAGCGCAACCCAATATGACCTGGATTGCCTATTTGTGGGTCCTCACCTGCATGCTTATACTGCAGGCACACACAAAAAGGGTCAATAATGGGTTTATTTAGAAAGGGGGAAGAAAAGGAACAACCCAGGAAAAGATAAAGAATGAGATAGAGAGAAAAAAGTTAACTAGAGCACCCTTACCAGTGCCACTGACTTGGACCCCAATAGCACACTGAAAGCTCAAGAGCCAAGCAACCAGCCACCAGCCACAAGGCTAAGGGAGAGAGCGAGAGAGCCTCAGCTCAAATGGCTGCTCTGTAGGTCCCCAAAAGTCCCAAAATGATTGCTTAGCTATATTCTTGGGTCCTTTCAGTTCTCCCTTTGGTATTGCTGGGAGTTGTAGTTTCAGTGACTGGAGTATGGGGTGGAATTGTAGTTTCAAAATTGGAGTAAGGAGTGGAGTCTACAAAACCTGTATCTGTAGAGGTCATTCAGGATGTAGAGTGCATTCATCGTTTCCCCCTAATAATCTGAGCCCCTGAATAACCAAACTCTGGCTTGGACTCCCAAGCCCCCTCTGTTCTTGTCATCCTTTCACTAGAATCTCAAGACCTGCTGTGAGCAGGACAGGCCTGACCCCTACTTCAGGCACAGCCCCCTGACTCTTGGTTCTGCAGACTCTTGAAGTCAGGGGGTGTGCTCCAGACCAATACCCCTTGAACTCTGAGCATCTATCTTTTGATGCAGCTATTATGTCCAGACTTATACAGGCTGAGTTTCTCACCTGCCTTGGGGCAGCCAGTCTGTCTGTCCTTCAGTATTCATCCTTGATTACATGTCTCAGGTCATCTGCCTCAGAACACTGGCTACTTCTTTTCCCACCAGCGTGTCTCCTCTCCTCCTCTCCCTCTACGCTCACTGACCTCACACTTCTATGTTTTGGCCCTATCTGGGGCTTCAGCCTCTCCTGCTCCTTGTGGCCCACCTGGGCCTCTTCTAGTCACCCCTGTGTTGCTGTGAGATGGCTTCTGGCTGGGCTCCAAGCCTGTCAAAGGAGACTGTCTGCTGAAGGGGGTGTTCACCACACTTTCTGTTCCTCTCTGAAGATTAGGGCAGAGACCGACTAATTGACTCATTTCCCAGAAAACTCCTGAATTTAGGCACAAATGTGAATGCTTCACTAATTCAAATTTATGAGAAAAATAACTGAGGTATCAAATGCCTAGTTTATGAAGTATTTGGAGATAAAATTTATGTATGTGTGAATGTAATCCAAGCAACAAGTGAGAATGTATTAAATACTGGAAATAGAGTAGAAGAACTTGAAAACAATCTGGACAAGGGGCCTTTGGGACTGGCTTCTTAGGCCCCACCTGCCTCTAACAAGTTGTGTGATCTCAGGCAAGTCACCTCCCCTCTCTGGTCTACTATCCTCCAGTTATTGCTCTTACAATGAAAAGATTCCTTCAGAAACATATGTAATGTTCCTTCTCTTTATAGTATTCATTGCCTGGAAAACAACAAAAATGAATTAACTAATCCCTTCTGGTACCTCCACAAATAGAGAAGGGGCGATGCCAGATTAAAGAGTTTCCACTATAGTAGTAACTGAAAATCCAGGAAGGCAGTAATAAAAAGCCTATAGATCATCAAGTGTATGATGACTAGAAATAAAACAACAGAAGAGTGGGTGCTGCAGCTGATGAATTTTCATGAAAAGCAGATTTGAGAAGCTACCAGTTCCTGGGACTTCCAGTCCTTGTGTTGTCCCACACCTATGACAACACTTTGGAAACCTGATTGTTTCCCATTTCAAGCCAGAGCTGTGGCAAAGAGTCAAAGCAGTGTGTTCCCCAACCCAAGACTTCCTGATCATCCATCATTCTTAAATATCCTAACTGTGCTGGTCTTCAGAAGATTCCTTGCTTATATACGGTAGGTTACAGGTATGAGGAATTTGGCTGGTCATACTGTAGCCTTTTGCCATAATTGGATGAAGGGCATAATGGTTGGATAAAGGAATATCCCAATTGGGAATTTTCAGGCCAGAATGGCTGACTTATAAAAAGCATGAATGCTTTAACAAAGAACAGATGTTCACGAATGTGGGACAAATGGATAGCGTCATGAATATTTAGTAAATCACAGGCTCCTGTAGACGAGGAACTTGAGAGCCCAGTCTGTGCTTTCTCTGAGATATGCTTGGTTTCTGACATGATTGTTTGTTTACCGACCTTTCTAAGGTGTCTCGGAATGTAGACCAGATTAAGTGGGTAAAAAGCAGACTTGCATTCCACTTGAATAACTTGATGCCTTTGCGTCCATAATTTGCCTGTTCATATTTTGACCTATTTTTGCTTCCTATGATACAATTGTTAATCATTTTTGAGGAATAGAGAGAAGAGTTGTATTTGTATGATATGAGATATCAATGCCAGTAAGTAATTAGTTGTACTTCTTTCATGTCCCCTTCCCATCTCCTCTCACCCCCAACCTAGTCTTTTATCTGTCCAGGGAAATGTTTGCCAAATGACTGATTAGACTTTCACAGTAAATTGCATTTTGGGGAGATGATCCTGATAGCATTTTCACAGCTCCAAGGAAGGTTCTGAGATTGTATATCTTATCTTCCAGCTGTTCACTGTCTTTAGCCCAAACTGCAAACTATCTCCAGGATTTTTTGGTGTGTTTTAAGGTTGGGGAGACACTTCTCCCTGGGCCTTCAGAAACTCAGTCAGTGCTACAAGACTATCTTTCCTGACCATTAGTGATGCAATTCCTGAACCAATTGGATGATTGATTATTTATAACACCAGAAGATAAGCAAAGTGAAAGAAAAGAATTGAATTGGAATCTGGACTGTGTTCTGGTCTGCAACCTGAACATTTTAGTCAGGCTGGTGTTGGTCCAGGAAAGGTTGAACCATGTTGTTCCCAGACCAACCTTCATGGACTTCAATTCACAAGCCATCATGTATTCGGGCTTTTTTATAAGATGCCTGCAGCCTCTTAGCTGCACAGGAGAACAATGACTACAAATGAAGAAGTGTGCACTGAAGTGCACTGGTTCGAGAAATGCTCACTGGTTCTAGAATCATCTGTGACTTTGTGGCCTGGGCACCCTAAAGCAGAGATGGCAGAGGTCTTTGGATAATCAGTTCACCCGCATCCTCCTCCATCATCTCTGTCAGATCACAGAGCATCTGAGGCTCACAAGGCAGCACAGGAACGTGCTAAATGGTGCCAGTAGCCAGTCAAATAGTTTCTTCTTTATACTAGACTTTACCAAGTATCTACTTATAACTGAAATTCATTGGTTTTCTGTAGCAATAAAGAGCAAAGATTACTTTCCCTGATAATCCCTCACTCGCCTCAGTCTTATTTTTTTCTGCTTCCTATAATCTCAAAGATAAGAAAGTTCCTTTAGGGGCTAAAATCCAAATAGTAAAACTAAACCTACTAGAGACAGGCCTGGATACTTGAGGCCACATGAAGTGAGCAGGTCCTCCCTCACTAGTTTCCAGTTCTGCAACTTTGCATTGCTGTCCTACACTCTAAGTTTGAACACCAAGTTCCTTGTTGAAAAGTAGGAGAAAAAAGCCACTAGGCATTTGTGCTTTTTCTGTTACTGCGATTATTGCTGCACTAACTTCCCCAAGCAATGTCCTTTTCTTTTCTCCTTGTTTCAAACATACCTTAAAAACAAAAACAAAAACAAAAACAAAACTGCTGGGCCTCTCTGGTGGCATAAGGAGTTAAGTGTCAGAAATATCTAGTTATGGGCAGTCACTGCAGAGTGAGTCTGATCCCCAGCCAGGGAGCTGACCCACATGCCACAACAGAACTCTCTTTTCTCACCCACTGCTCCCCTCAGCAGTGTACTTCACGATCTGCCTGTTCTGCTTCCCACTCTGTCTCTTGGTGAATCCTCTCACTGCCCCTGTCCCTCTGACCTGTACCCTGGTTCTGAATGAATAAATAAATTTTAAAAAAAGAAAAAAAAAAGTTGTACATAGCTAATATATGCTTCAGATATGGGTTAGGGGATAAGTATATACCTGTGAATCCACCACCACTGTCAAGGCCATAAAAATGTCTATTACCAGGCCCTCCCTGGTGGCACAGGATGGGTTAGGATGCAGCACTGCAAGCTAGCCACAGCTGATTCAGTATAAGTTTAATCCCTGGCCCTGGAGGTGATCCACATGGCCAGCAGACCTCTCTTGTCTTGCCTGCTGCTCCCCTCAGCAGTGTATTTCAGTAGATCTGCCTGTTCTGCTCCCTACTTTGTGTCTGGTGAATTCTTTCACCCCCTGCACCTCTAGTCTACACCCCCTTTTTTGTATGCATAAATAAATAAATAACTTTAAGAAAAACAATTGCTGACTGTAGTATTTTTTATGAGTCTCAGCTAATGCTGATCTTTAGCCTCCCTGACACTGTTTTAACAAAGTTTTGCTAAACAATGAAATGATTCCTTAGGGCTTAGTTAGATAACTTAAGGTAACTCTTGTTTTTCTGTGTACCCTAATTTTTTCCCTTGGTATTAGATCATGAGAATCTCTTCTAGACATCAAAATTCATTAATTCAAACAACATTCATGGAGCAGCTGTTTTGTCCATACATGTGGGGGCATTTTGAAGGAAACAATAAGAAAGGTCCAGTATTAGAAATCATCAGATTTGTGATAGAGCCCTGCATATGTGTGCCTATAGGGAGTTTCCCAATTCCTTCTTCATTTGCTGCGATTGAAGCTGACAACTTCACTTAAAGATTTACTGATACCTCCCCTCCAAAGCATGAAACTACATAGATAGTCAGTTAATCACAGGTGCCATTAAGGAAGCGGGGAAACCTGACCGAGAGAGGCATGTAGGAGAAGCTTCTGCAGAGCAGTGAGCAGCTTACTTTGCTCCACAGTTCTACTTAGGGGCATAATGCTGCCTCTATTCTTGAGCTATTTTCAATAAGTCTGAAATAAAGTGATATTATTTCCTTAGAGTAGTTTTGTAGAAGTGTAATTACTTGGTCAAAAATGTGAATGTTTTATGTCTCTTGATACATATTATTGATATTAAAACACTTTCAAGAATAAGCAGTGCAAAAGGGTCTTGGGTCACCATTTATCCAGCTACCTTATGAAAACAGTGGGTTGAGATCAGTAAAATTAGTAGTAAAAGCTAGTGGTCTGTTTCCTTCACACATTCTAAACTGGTGCAACTCAAAATGGAGCCTGCTGGTTAGTATAGGTCCTGTGACTGATTAGTAATCTGTCATAAATGTTGAGATGGAAAATGCAACGTTTAAAAGCTGTTAAAATATGATGAAGTTACTCTATTAAAATTTTGGGTAAGTATACAGTATGTCATTATTCCATTTTTTTCTAGAAATTCACTAAATTATTTTTGTTATAATATGAATTACTGGTAGTTTGGTAGTGGGAATGGTGTAATCGGGTAATTTGTAGAGGTGTGAATTCTACTACTCACGTATGTATCCTATACAACTGTTGTAAATGAATGTTACCTCAAGAAACATAATTTAACAACCAAAAAAAGAATGTTGGCTCAAGATAGATTGGAAAGAAAATGCAAATCCTTCTCATAGTTTATGTGAAAGTCAGTAAAACTCCTCTGGTTACGTTTCCTTTTGTAGACAAAAAGTCCCCCAAGATTGCATAATAATAATAACTTTTATTACAGTGAAATAATAAGAAAAAATGAAAGACAATCCAAAGATTAAAAAGCAATAGAATTGTGCCTGGACTTTTCCCACTAGATGTTGGCATAAAGCACAGGATTCGGACCCTGATGACTTGGACTTGGAGCCTGGCTCTGCTATTCACTGAGGGTGTGATCCAAGCCATCATGTCACGTCACTGAGCCTCGGGGTCCCTTCTCTTTGTAAGTGGGGTGATGTCAGTAATACCTGCCTCACAATGCTGCTGGTTGAGCAAATGAGCTAATGTACGGGCGAGAGCCTTGGACGTAGTAAGGATGATATGGGTGTGGGTATATCCCGCTCAGCAACTCTTCCTTTGGTGTGGCTTAACTTCAGCATGTGCCTGCTTGAATAGGCACCTGGAGATGGACCCTTCTTGAGTTTAGGGCTCCAGGGTCAGGGCTTCCCCTTTTTCTTGGCTGCCATGCAGTAATTGTTCACGGAGAACAAACTGGTAGACACCACCTACCTGGTTCCTAGTAACTGAGGGTGAGGCAGCGTGTGTTTTCTGCAGTGCTTCCCCAGAACAATGTACCCTACAGATAAGGAAGAGCTTGGTCTTGAGCCATTCTATGTTTGGTTTCTATTCCCTGGAATATTCCTTGGAAATGGAATTGTGAGGACCCATAATCAAAAATGACTCACACATGAAGAAACAAGCTGGAATCTCAGAACCCAAAATTCCCTATCCTATTTGTGCCACCACTTGTTCAAGTAGTTTAATCACTTGTTGGCTTCATCTCTTTACCCCATGATATGTGCTATCAATGGCACGAACCTACCTGGCTAGGTTTAAAAAAAAAAAAAAAGAAAGATTAAAATGTCCCATGTATATAGCTTCAGCTACATATTGCTTCCCTAACTACTGTTCCATAACTAGTAGGGCAGGATGGAAATATGAAAAAGGCAACTATTTCCCACTGCATTTCAAAAGATTCTCTAGAGTAATTTGCTCTTCTCCATGCAAAAGTTCTCCATTCCATTCTGTAGTTTCTTCACTAAATAACACTACTCTGTAGTCTGAAAGTGTTTATTTCTTCTGCCTCTAAAGGACTTGCTGTTTCCACATTCAAAAGAAATTCCCAAAGCCAATCCATAGAAAAGCACTAGGGAAACACTGAAATAGGGTATGGAGTTGCCAGTGCCAGAAACTCTTAAGAAAGGCCTTAGAAGAGGCATCAGCGAGGAGTCCCAGTGTGCCCTTTCCATGGAGACAAACCTCAGAGTCTCAGAGTTTCCTAGACACCACCAGACTCATTGTAGGCCTTCCTAGAAGATGTATCAATTCATCACTACAACCTTTTGTACTTCTATATTAAAACACAGTCATCACTTTTGTCCTGAGTTTTTTATTTTTATTTTATTTTTTTAAAGATTTATTTATTTATGGATATATAGAACTGGGGTACAGGCCAGAGGTGTGGTGGGTGAGAGGATTCACCAGAGACTGAGTGGGGAGCAGAACAGACAGATGTACTGAAACACACTGCTGAGGGGAGCAGTGGGCAAGTCAGAAGAGGTCTGCCACTCCATGTGGGTCACTTCCCTGGCTGGGGATCGAACTCATGCTACAGTGGCTTGTGAGAGCTTCAAGTGCAGAGCTTTAACTCTTTGCACCACCAGGAATAGCCCTGTCTTGAGGTTTATAATAGAAAATAATTATATCTACCTCTATGCTAGCCAAAAGCTCAACTTCCATGACAGTGAAAGAATAAAGTATCTGTAAACTCAGGACAATGAAAACAGGAAGAGAAACAATGGCAGAAGAAAAGACACATGTTTGGAAGCTACAGAGCAGACGAAATGGTAACTAAGTGGGAACAGAGCCGGCAGAACTGTACTGAGAGCCAGCTCCTTGGAGCTGGAGAACCTCAGAAAGGCAGCAGCATTAAAGAGCCAGGCTCTTCTGAAGGCTTTGGCGGAAGTAAAGCTGAGGTTGGTTGGGGGAAGAGAGTTAGCGAAATCATTTCCTCCTTTGGTCTTTGCAACCAGCCTTCTCCATCATAGCCAAGTCAGGAATCTTATTTCAGGAGGGGTGGCCTGTGGAATTCAAGACTCAGGGGCTCCAGACAGAACCTAGGATGACAGTGAGGTAGGAAGGAATAACTGCACTCTGAGGTAAGTTCTCCTACCCAGCCTGGTCCCAGAACACTAGCAACCAGGCTTACAGTCCCAGAGCGAGAGAGTAGAGCATTCCTCTCTAGGAAATATGTAAACCCAAGAAAAATGGCCTACAGAAACCGAAATTTAAGAGCCCTCCCCTCCCCCCCACACACAAAAAATCTCGGCAGGTCAGCCCATGATGAAATCCGCCTGTAATCAAGATCATCCCACGCCAAAGCTTCCACTCCATCAAGAACCACCAGAAATAAAAACAGTGGCTCGATAAAGATAAATAGGGCCTCAGCGCTATCAGCATGCTAGCCTGAGTTCTGTCAAGGCCAGGGAGGCAACCCACATGGCACAGTAGACCTCTCCTGTCATGCCCACTGTTCCCCTCTGCAGTGCATTTCAGTGTTCTGCTCCCCATTCTGTCTGGTGAATCCTCTCACCCCCTGCACCTGTGGCCTCACCCCACCTCTTCTATGCAAAAAAAAAAAAAAAAAAGTATTAAAATTACATAATTACATGAACAAATTAATAAGGAAAAACAAGAGGTAAATGGGAACAAATGGAAAACAGGAGCAAAGATGCTCAATCATTCTAGCCTAGGGTTATCAATTTTGTTCACCTTTATTGAAAATCAGCTTTTGTTTGGCCTTAATAATTTTCTCTTCTTTATCTGTCTACTTTCTATTCTGTTAATTCCTATCCTTTATCAATCTCTGATTTGCAAGATTGTTCTCCTTTTTGAATGTATGCATTTCAAGTGATTTTAGCTGATTTTTTCCAGATAGTATGAAATATTTCCTAGTTTCCTTTGTGAGTTTGTCTTTCACCTATAAATCATTTAAGAGGGTGTCATTTAGTTATATGTGGCCAGCAAATATACTCTGTATATTTCAACACTTTAAAATGCTTTGACCTTTTTTTCTGTTCAGCATGCACTAGCTTTTTGAGTGTGCACACAGAGGGTGCTGTGTGCAATTGTAGGCAACTCTTATTCTGCAGCTGTTGAATAAACATTGCGTTCCACAAATACCAATTAGATGGGGTCAATAGTGTCATGGTATCTTCAACATCTAAATACATATTTATCTAGTTTTTCTCTCAATTGCTGACTGATGGTGGTAAAAGTCCCTAGATGTAATTGGGGGAGTCTATTTTTCCCCCTTAATTCTGTGAACGTTTTTCATATATTTTGAGGCTCTGTGATTATTAAAAACAAAGTGTACATATTTATAATTGTTATATCTTCCTGATGAATTATTCCTTTATCATTATAAAGTACTCATTTTTTTAAAAAATATTCAGAGCTGTTGGAAGATGAAAATAAAACTTAAATTTTTAAATATATGTTAAAAGAAGGTGAATAGAAAACATCAAGGAAATCTCCCAGTCAGCAGAACAACAGCAAATCAAATAGCAGCAATGGAAAATGGTAGGGATATAATGAGAACATGAGAGAGCTGTTTTAGGTGGCCCAGCACTCAAATAAGCATTGAAATGAATGAATGAAACACCTGAGGTGGATATTACTTGAGAAATAATATCAATGCTTCTCAGAAGGACACAGTTGCTCAGATTCAGAGGGGTGTATTAGAACTGGGTATAGGAAAATGAAGAGCTATACTAAGGCATTATCTTTCAGAATATCTGGGTGTTCTAGGACCCTTTTCCTTTTGCTCAACTGCTAAGGGAATGATTTTAGTCATGAAAGTAATCCTGTTCGAGGAGAACAAACAGGGTTCCTCTTTTCCAATTCCCACGTCTTGTCCTCAGCTTACCTCACAGCTGAAACCACCCTGCCAAGAATTCAAATGGCCTGTTCCCCTCACCCAGGCTTCTGCCTTGACTGGAGTCGTGTGAATCTTTGAAATGTTTGCAGTACTCAAGCATTTAGGCGCCAAGAATCTTTGTTTAAGCACTTTAGCAAGTTAATCCACAGGTTGTGCTTTGTCTGTTACCAAGTTCAATTAAGAGGTATGTACTGTGTGCTTCCTTGGGAGAATCTTTGCCCCTACATGTGATAAGACCTAAGGGTTACCCCTAGAACACTTATTAGTTGATACCCTTGAGCAACTGGGGAAATAATTTTCAAATTAGGTATAGTGAGTCAAATTATTTAGGAGGCTGTCCAAGTGGTGGTAACTAAGCCAACAATGAAAGCACTGGGAAAGAAATGAGGATCGGGGATTATGCCCCTGCCAGTCCCATGGCTGCCTACACTCCCCAACTCTAGAATAATTACTTATAAACAGTTTTCTGGGGTCATACCCTGAGGACAATCAGGACGTGGACTTACATCATGCTTGTATTTGATCTTACAATTGTGAAGAAAGCAGACTCTCAGTCACCTCCCAGTTTCTTATCCATACCCCATATTTTAAAAGACTTCCAGTGAAAGGCTCTCATCTGCAGTCTCACATGGGTTTCTGCTGATGTTTCTAACTCGAACCCCCATAGCCGTCAGTACTACTGACCTCTCTCATTCCAGATAACTCTAAACTTGATGGTGTTTGACCAGTGGTTGTAGATTCTGACCACCCAGACTGGACTAGCCAGCAGGTGAGCACAGCGTTTACCCTTCTATGGGATTCTTGCTCTTCCTGTTTTACATACCCTCAGTTGAGGAAATCTGAACAGGTTGGAACTAGTACACATTTCATTTGAAGACACCATCTGGAGTCTGTCCACACACCTTCCTTGCTGATTCTGGATGGATGCCCCCAGTTAGGGCACAGGCTTTGGCTCTGTCCCAAGGTGTTCTCTGTTTTCCTAGAATGACACTCCCTCCTTGACCCTTTTCTCCTGCTCCTGACCACACACATCTAGAGTAGAATCATCTTGGTCTCCTACTTATTAAGGACTGAGAGACCTGGTTTTGGCATTAATTTTGATGCTTTCATTACTTCATTTTTTAAAAAAATCACTATAGCCTTAAGATCTTATGCAATAAAAGTTCTTTTGAACTAGAGCTAATCCAGCATTCTCAAGGGAATGTTGCAAGTGAAGGCATACCTTGGAACTCTTCTCAGTATGCATAGTAAATATTTACTGAGCCCCTACCATGTGCAAAGCATGGTGTTATGTACGTCACTTACATAATTCCACTAAGTTCACTAAAACCCAATCAACTCCTATTTTATAGATGATAAAAATCCTGGTTTAGAGAATCTGAGAAACCTAACACTGCAGAGAAAAATAGCCAAGCAGGAGTTTGATTCCTCTTTCAACTCAGAGCCCATGCTCTTATTCACTATCCCATTTGGTCTTGTACTGGAAAGAAACTATAATACCAGTCATCTCAATGCAAAGAGACATGTAACTGATCACATGCAGGAGTGGATTCTAACAGTCTAGACTGACTTAAATTTTATTTAGTTCAAGGAAGTGCTTGGGTGTTTGTGTCATCATGATTGTGATTAGCATAGTGAGGATAGAGACAAGAGTTCAGAAGCTTTTCTGCCCTTCAAAATTTAAGAGATTAGACACATACACCACAGTTAAAACAACAAAAGTTCATTACACTTAAATAATAAAATTATATTAGGCTTAGCTAATAAAGAGAAGGAGGGAGTGGTGACAACATCACAGTAATCTGTGGTGGCAATTTTGGACTTGCAGAGAAGAGTAAGCCTGCAAAGTGCTTGGGAATACATATGACAGGCAGACATCAGTGTGTCTCACACAGTGTGAGAAGTTTTTATAAAATAGGGTGGGCTTGAACTCACCCTTGAGCTAAAGATGCTTTGGTTTAGGGAAAGGAAGAAAGAAAATACTGAAAGTCAGAGAAAGCATGATAAAAAAAAAAAAAAAGGAGGAAGCATGGGCAGTTGAGAAGGCAGTTTGGTGGATTAGACTGGAAGGTAATCCATAATGAGGAAAGGTAGAGGATAACTGAAGATATTGGAGTCATATTCAAGAGTTTGGAATTGAGTGTGAAGGCAATGAAGCACCCATTTGGGTATGGGGAAGATAGACAAAAACAAGAACAAAAAATATCATATGAAATGCACCCCTCCTTTTTTTTTCCACAGCAGGAATAATTTTGCCATAGCAAAATTGGCTGGAATAAATGTTAGCACTCAAATCTATCCAGAATTAGGTTCTGTTATCCCTTTAGCATTAGAGCTGCATTCTTCCTGTTCAGGTTTCCTGAACTGAGGGAAAGGCCACCTGTGGAAAATAAGAGCTGATTGCTGGCTCTGAAGAAAGAGCCATCTTAGAAACAGTCATCAGTGTTGATAATTTCTAATTCCGTGCAGAGCTGTACCTGCCAAAAGAACAATGCTTGTTCCAGCTGGTCAGGTCATGCTCCTTCTCCTGGACAGTGTGAAAGATTCACAGAGACTTTCCCAATGTCAGTTCCTCTCCTCCTAGATCTCAAACTGACTATATGTTTCATTATTTTCTGGTTCAAAAGATGAAGTAGTTGTTTGGTATAAATTGATTTACAACTATCAAATCCTGCAAATGCCATTGGATTACCCTGGATTTGCTTTAGAGCAGAGAGATATTTTGTTTATCTAGGTTCAGTTGCACACACAAGCTGTTCTCCTTGCTGTCAAGATGGGAAGTCCTATCATCTTAGGAATAACTTTACTTGGGGCTGACTTCACCATTTCAAGGTAATAAAATGTTCATCTGCAGAGAAAATTCCTACCCTAGGTTCTGGAAAGGGTGCCTCTACTTTGCATCTTGTAGGTTTCTTTGCCCCTCTACATAGATTGTGAGCCATGCCAATGCAATGAACATAATTTGTGATTTCTCTGTCCTTTGAATCTGTGAATGACGTAAAAATATCTGTTTTGATGTACAGAAGCTCTTTAACTTGATGTAGTCCCAGCTGTTTATCCTTTCTTTCATCATTCCTGCTTTGGGTGTTGTAGCTTTAAAGATGTTACTGAGGTTTATATCATGTAGTGTTTTGTCCACCTTTGCTTCCAAGCATTTTATGGTGTCGGGTCTTATGTCTAGGTCTTTAATCCACTTCAAGTTGTTTTTTGCATATGGTGAGGCAGTGATCTAGCTTTATTTTTTTTTACATGTAGCATCCTAGTTTTCCCAGCCCCATTTGTTGAACAAACTTACTTTATACAGCAAAAGAGACATTACATAAAACAAAACAGACATCCCACTGATTGGGAGAAAATTTTCTCACACAATACTAATGATAAAGGATGGATCACAAAGAGCTGATGAAACTCAACAAAAAGTGAACAACCCCATCAAAAAAATGGGCAGAAGAGTTAAAAGAGACACTTCTCCAATGAGGAAATCCAGATGGCCAACAAGCATATAAAAAAATGTTCAACATCACTGTAATAAGGGAGATGCAAATTAAAACCACAATGAGATACCCCCTCACACCAGTGAGAATGGCACATTTTAAAATAACTAACAACAATAAATGTTGGCAAAGATGTGGAGAACAGAAACTCTCCTACACTGCTTGCTGGTGGAAATGCAAACTAGTACAACCAGTATGGAAAGCTGTTTGGGGGTTTCTCAGATTGCTAAAAATGGAGCTTCCATATGACCCAGCAATCCCACTCCTAGGTATCTACCCAAAGGACATAAAAACATTGATTCAAAAGGACACCTGCACCCCCATGCTGCTCTACTTATAATAGGGAAGACATGGAATCAAGCCAAGTGCCCAAAAGTAGATGATTGGATTAAAAATATGTGGTGCATATACAAAATGGAATATTACTCAGTAATCAAGAAAGATAAACTCATGCCTTTTACAGCAATATGGATGGAGCTGGAAGGGATCATGCTTAATGAAATAAGACAGAAAGAAAAAGAAAAATGCTGGATGATTTCACTAATAGCAGAAGTGTAAGGGACCAGGAAAGGGGGTGAGTAGAGGGAGGGAAACAATTGTAATAAAGAAAAAATGAATACAAACAACTATTAAACCAGAGACATTTTATAGGGGTGGAGTAGGGAATGGGATCAAAACTAGGGTGGGAAAGATGCACCAGATATGGTGATGGCACACGGGTGAACTGGTGGTGGGAAGCCCACAGAGATTATGATGGGAAGGACACCTGCACCCCCATGCTGCTCTATTTATAATAGGGAGTGAAGAATGATGTAAAAATAAATTAAAAAAGAAAAAAAGAAGAAAATGCAAGTCACCAAAAAAAAAAAAAAAAAAAAACCTAAACGTTTCAAATTATGAAAAGCTTGAAAATGGACAAAAATAAGGAAAATATATTTTAGGGAATATCTAAATGGGTGCAGATGAAAAATTATAAATAAAAAGTGGATAATTAATGAAAAAATAAAAATATCTCTTTCCCCTTGTTTCACATTCAAAATCTATTGCATATGTGCTGTTATGGATTACTCATATTATTCGAGCTAGCAACATTTAAAATTCTTATTTACAACCTTTCTGGAGGAGATGGGTAATATCTGAGATGCTTCCTCCCAAAATAACAATGTAACTTTTCACCATAAAGACCAGTATAATAATAGTGAAATAGTGAAAAATAGGAACTATAAATTTAAAATAAAGGCTATATGCTGAGGTTGGCAGGGAATCTCTACTAAGGTTATCGTTAATGGGACGGATTGAGAAGCAAGCCATATATGCCATGAGAGGAACCAGAGACATGCAACTCGTGTTGCAGTAGACTAGAAAGCAGAGGCACCTGGCCCCCATCTCCAAACCCAGATACTTCGGGACCTTGTTGCTGCACTGGCCAGGACAGCAAAAGTACTAGGAAGAAATTGTCTTCTGAGCCAGCCAGAGTCAAATCTAGAGTCATTCTTCTCACCCAATCTCAGTTCCCCTCTTTCTGCATCCATTTCAAGAGTATGGCTCCCATTTTACAGTCAGGCAGGAGGTAGATGAAGACAAGAGATGTGTTTAACCATGGAATGGATAGTTGTGTAATAAAAGTGTAGTAGGGAAAAAGGCAAGAAGAAGGCGGAACAGTGCATGCTGGGGAGGCACAGGGTCTTTTCACATGCTGCCCTCTGAAACACAGCAGCAGACTGCCTCTAAGTATGTCTCTTCTGTCAGAAATTGTAGTGGTTACAGCAGGTGACTCCTGACCTAATGCCTGAAGACCTGTGCTAGTTAGACTCTGGAAATAACCTAAAAATTGAGGTAAACAACAATCTGTGTCACTTAATCTTCTTTGCTTGTGCTCCAGACAATAGCGAGAGACTATGAAGACTCTTTACTAGTACTATCTATTGATAAGTACCAGATCAAAACACTGTGTTTTGTTTTGTTGTTTGTTTTTGTTTGTTTGTTTGTTTGTTTATAGTGAATATGCACAAACCTGCCTGCAGGAGTCCTGAGGAAGAAACTGCAAGATAAGGAAAGGAAATTTTTCCATTAACTTGAAACAAGATTATAAATCAAAAAAGTTTCTCCAGGAAAGAAAAACATTGACAATTTTTAGTATCCTCAAAGAGCTGTGAGGAAGCATAAGCACTGTGAGGTAGGAGTCAGGAGCCATCAGGAGCAAACAGATTGGGATGAAGAAGATTTGCAAGGCTGAACCAAGAAGTGAGGAAAAATGTGCCAAGAGTATAATTGTAGAATTAAAATCTGCTTGACAAGAGTAAATATACAGAAGATGCTGAAGAAATCAAACTTGTAAAATGGAAGACAAATATGGGGCAAAAGGACCAAGATAAAAACATTGATAGAAAAGATAGAAAAGACAGATCTAAGCTAAGCTAATTGACTGAGTTAATTTCCCACAAAGAAATGGAACAAATATTGGAAACAGATACAAGTAAGTGTCAGAAGAAAACTTTCTTCTGGAAAAGATCTGAGATTAAATTAAAATTACCGTATAGACACATGAAGATATCTTAGTTTGAAGATATCTTAGGTGCAGATTAAGGGGGAAAAAATCTTAGAAGGTTTTTACAGAAACGAGCAGGTTCTTAGTGAAACAAGCATCAGGCTGCACTCAGACTTCTTAGTCCTTCAGTCTGAAAGACTGTTCTAGAGAAAAAGTGTACCTCAAGAAGTCTATATTCATCCATTGTGCTGTGTGTGTGTGTGCAAAGGCAGTGGAAATTCATTTTCAAATTTCTAAGAAAGTAGAAAAAGATGCCCTATATGAGCCCTTCTTTAAAAAAAAAAGAAAATGTATATTAATTTTCAGTCCAACTGATTAACAAGTGAGTTGGCATGAGGACATAGGAAAATAAAACAGTACAAAGTGACTTGTGAGCCTTAGAAATGATTAAAAACATAAAAGAAATAGTAGTTCTGAGTATTATTACAAAACCATATACAAAACTAATACTTGAAAACAGATGACATAGGTCTTCAAATTTTAAAACAAATGACTAATAAAAAAGACTGATTTAAAAAAGGAAGGATGAGTATATTCTGAGTTTCCCACACTGAGCTGGGAGAGTTTAGGAGAAAGATATGAAATGTTATCATTTAATATGAAATAATGTTTTCTCTGAAAGAGTGGTTTTAGTTTGAAAACTGACTTTTCCAAGAGAATGCTTTCCAAGCCAGCTTATCTCTAAGACTGAATTATAAGATCAGTTGGGCCATGTATCTGGTTTCTTTTGGCAATGAAGAAAATCCTGATAAACTGAAGCTATAAGAAACTACATAAATAAACAAATTATAAAAACAGGCTTCTTTCTTCTAGTCTATTTTATTTTTTTCAACTGAAGGAAAGTGCTAGGGTTAGTAGTCAGTGGAAATTCAGACTCTTTAGTAATGCTAACTTTTGGAAAGATAAGTTTTCTCATTGAATGTGTTGGAAGAGAGATCCATTACTTTATTGCTTACAAGAGCTTGCTCAGGAATTCATGACTTGCGGTTGAACCAATGTAAGAATTTTGAAGTAATAGTTTTGCTCTGCGATTTTGATCTTTGTTGAATTTTTGATTTGAAGTGAGAGGAAAACAGAAACTTGAAATTCCTGTGGAATTCTTCATTGAACAGGTGTGGGAGTGAGAAAGTGGAAATTATGACCCTAATGGATATAAGAAATAATTGTGACTTTTAAACAATATTAGAGTTACAGCCACAAATCATAATCTTTTCCCACCTTTCCTAAGATGTTTATCTTTTCTGAATTTGTTTCTCTACCAACCAAAGTTAAAGACAAAAATGCACTGGAAAAAAATTGGAGAAAATCCATAATAATGTAATATTAGTAAGTGGTAATTTGGGAAAATCTTGCTATTACCTAATTTTTTTTCCAAAAAAGCAACCAGAAAACTTCGTTCTTGGTCAGAATCAATTGTCAACCATCTCTCCAAGCATTCTTGTTAATTTTGTCATTGATTACCAACAGCTCATGCATAACACATTTCAACCACCTAGGATGTGGATTCGGTGAGGCTAACTTAGCATCACTTGGGCTTTTATAGGCTGAGTTTTTCAAAACCATTCATTGTTGTACCCTAGGACTTGCATTAACTTTCCTATTGCACAAACTTGATGTGAATTTGTAAGGCGGGACTTTCAAAAGAGTGTAGGATGAATGTGCACCAGCAAACAATAAACACCACTGATAGCTTGCAGTGCACGCAGGTGCTACCCTTTGCACTGAAGACAAAGAATAAATGTGAATTGTTCAGAAAGTAGAAAGCTGGTTAGGGTGAACAGACTAGCAGACTAGTTAGTAACACAATTAAATGTTTAGCAAACAGTCAAGTGTTGTATTGGCTGAGTTGTATTGTATTCTCTGTGCCTGTGTTACCGTAAAACAAGAATAATAAAATTACTCATCCAAGTAGAGTCTGGTACATAGTAGTGCTCAATAGAATGAACTTATTTAGATTGTTGTTAATTATAAAGTGTAATAACAGGTGAGAAAAAGGAGTGATCAATTTGTGTGAACAGCAAAGAAAGCTTAATTAAATAAACAGTTTAAGCTGAACCTTTGACAAATGGATAAATTTAGCTAGCTGGTGACCTGAGCAACAGGGAGGTCATTTAAGGCGGGGAGATTGTAGTCGCTGAAGCATGTGTATTGCTGCCTCTGCTGTTCGATAACAGCCTGGCTGGCTCCGTGGGCATAAATTGGACTTAGTGAGAAAGAAAATTGGGCAGGGTGGGGTAAAGCTGTGGAGGATTAATAAGTCAGGCAAAGGACTCTGGGTTTGGGTAGAAGTAATGAATTGTCTATACTTGAGTGGAAGGAATCAAGTGATAAAGAGGAATCTGAGAATGGAAGGCAGGATGGCTGGAAATAGTGGCAAGCTCAAGTCAGGAGGCCAGTGAAGCTTCCAAGCAGAGCTGTAATCAGCTTTGACTGACCACATGGAGAGGGAAGAGACAGAAGAGAGGAACCGTGAAGGGAGAGGTAACAAGTCTGGGAAAACAGCAGAACAGTGAAATTTAGACAGTTTGCTTTGAGATCCAGTGCCACATTTTCTGATCTCAATTTCAGGATAGAAGGTTGATACATACCTATATATTCATAAAGCAGTTGATACTTAGTAATTGAGGAGGTGATGGAAAACAAGACTTAGGGGGGCCACAGAGAAGAGACTATATGGTCAGACAGAGAAAAGAGACTAATGATAAATTGGGGAAGCAGATGAAGGGAGTGGGGTCTTCTCCCATGTTCTTTTAGAGTCTATCTATTTCATGTCTGTATTCCCGATGTGTAGAAAATTAAGACCTATTAAGCAAACATTGGTTTAAAAATCTTGGACTGTGGTGACCTGCTCACATATGTATTTCCTCTAGTGAGCTGGGTGCAAATCCTGACACCCCAAATCTGTCTCACTGTGCCCAGATGAGGCACTGAATCTCTCTGTGCATGGGTTGTCTCATGTGCCAAATGGAATAATTATGATTATATCTATGGAAGAGTGATATTCTGTGGCTCCAGTGAGATGATGTTTGCAAAGTGCCTAGCACAGCTCCAGGCATTATCTGGGGAGCTATCACTGCAGGGACAGTCTTGGCTCAGGTACAGTGATGAGAGTGTTGGTTCACTTCATCCTAGTGAAAGTAAACACTGTAGCCCATTGTTCAGCAAATGGTTCTTCAACCAGTATGTTAAAGGCATCATAGTCAAAGATAATTCCTTTGAAACCACATGTACAATACTCAAAAGAAAGAGCAAATATTTGGCAGGGGTAATCTCTCAAAGCCACAATCTTCATATTCAGGGAGTGACACCTTGGCTTATCATTTATGCAATGATCATTTTCTTAAAACAATGCTATGCAGGTTGCTTCTTACTGATAGTGAAAGGTAAGAATGAAAATGTGCCAATTTTGCAAAAGTCTATGATGTAAAGCACACAGACTCCTGCATATGTTAATGCCATTTGGATTCCAGGTTGAATGCTCTTAACATTTTGTTTTCTACGATGGCTCTAGTTGGCTCTTATTATAATTCTTACACTGCAGGCAACTTATATCCTCAGTCCTGAAAAGGACCAGCATACAGTGAGTATGCACTGTCAAAGGGAATGCCCAGTCACTTGGGCCACTGAAAACTGGCAAGGGGCAGTGTCATCTCCAAATTCTTTCTGGAGTGGGCTGTTCAGTGAATACATCCGTGACAGTGATTAGAGCATATACAGAACAGGCTTTTTTGTTTTTCTAGGAACTGGCCCTAATTTGTTTTATTTTGTTTGTCAAGTTATGCTTTCTAATTTCATTTTTCTCTGGGAATACCAGAAGGCAAGCAGTATGGTGATGGAAATCTCAGCTCTTGTCACTTTCAAAGGAGTTGGAAATTTCAGGGACTGGAGAATGGGGATAATTTCAGTATAGAAAAGAAAAACAAGGGAGGACAAGCTGAACTTGATTAGTGCTCCCCACGATATAAAAGGAATGCTGTCTCTAGTAGAATTATTTTGTTTTACCTACTTTGGGCCCAAATCCAGATGTTTCCTAGAGCTATTTGCTGACCTCCTGAAATGCCTTGATGCATTGGCAGGTTTCAGGCTTGTTTTCTGGAGCAGGGCTAGTACCTAGTGTCATGGCAACTGCAGATGTCCATGCCCACATTTGACCAAAGGCCAGGTACTCTCTCCAGGGCCAATGGAGAGGCTTCTCAGTGTGTAGATCTAAAATAGAACTTAAACAGCAATAGAGAAAGCTGGAAGAAGGCTTCGTAGTTATCTCCATAACCTGTCCTTACTGGGGAGTCAAAGTTGTCTCTACTCATTGAAAATCACTAGAAACAGTAACTTCAGGAATGCCAGAACAGTTCGTACAAAGTGGAAGAATCTGTTGAAAGAACATAATAAGTGTCAGGCAACTGTATCTGGGAAACAGGGAGATGCAGACACAGAAGGGACTTTGAAGAGATAGTTTGTGTTGTTTTGTTGATTTTTTTTTTTAAGATTAATTAATTTATTTATGCATACAGAACTGGAGTACAGGCCAGAGGTGCAGGGGAAGTGAGAGGATTCACCAGAGACAGAGCGGGGAGCAGAACAGGCTGACTGACGAAGTACACTGCTGAGGGGAGCAGTGGGTGGGTCAGGAGAGGTCTGCGGTGCCATGTGGGTCACTTCTTGGGCAGGCAGGGAGCAAACTAATGCTTAAGTGGCTTTAGCTTCTTAGTGCTGTGCTTTAATCCACTGCATCACCAGGGAGGGCCCAGTTTTGTCAATTTTGAATGAATCCAGCGGTGTTTCTTCCCATTCTGGTGTGTAAAATTTTTTTTTGAATACTAAATATATTTTAGTTTAGTTATAGTGGCATACTACTATTGCTACCAATAATAGCTTGGTGTTTGAAGTGTATTTCTTTACATCATTATCATCAGGGATTTTAATGGAAGGATTCTAGCATTCATTCAGTTAGTTTTTTTTACATATTTTTATTTGATGAACATTGTTCTGAACACTGGAGATATAGTGGTGAATGAGACAGTGGAGGCCCCTATCACGAGGTACCTAGATTCTAAATGGGAAGAACAGGCAGCACGTGAGTAAAAAAGACTTTGTCAAGTGATAACAAGTATGATGAGGATTTAAAGCAAAGGGTGTGTGTTAGGAAATGAATGGGCAGGGAGGTCAGGGACATATGAATGGAGAATAAATAGAGGCATGGAAAAATCTGGAGGAAGGCCCTACCAGTACAGGGATCAGCTGCTACAGTCTCTAAGCTTAGAATGAGCTTGGCAATCTGCAGGAACAGGAAAGTGGGATCTGGGCTGAAATGATCAGGGGGAGTTAGAGAGTCTCGTGAAAGCTTATTATACCTTGTAGGCATGTCAGGAGTTTGGGTTTCATTCTAAGTGCCATGAAAAGCCATTAGAGGATTTTAATCAGGGATGTAATAAAATTTGATTTAAAAATGACAAGCAAATGCGGGTGAAGATTACTCAAACTGTATTTTAAAATTACCATCATTTCATTTTGACATGTTGTAGGGAAAAGGAAGAGAATTAACACTTATGAAGCATATTATATGACGCATCACCTATGTTTTATGAAACATTAGAACAATCTTAAAGGTAATTTTTCTTAATATCTCTATTCATCCTGATGATAAAACTGAAGCAGAGAGATGAAGTAACTTGCCTATGGCTACATGAGTAGATTAACTTCTTATGACGAGTGGATGCTATTTTCATTATGTCTTAGAACTTGGGAGTCTAGCATAGTGCCTTGAAAATAAATAGTCAATAAATCTTTGAACTTATAAAAAGAGCAAGCATTTCCATTTAAAAAATAGTTATTTTTTAAAATTAATTAATTTTTAAAATTAATTTAAAAAATTTTTAAATCCCAAATCCCAAAATGATGCTTAGCTCAGATAAAATATAAGTAAAGACAACAGTGTTAGCTCTACCTAAATGAGGATCTGAGAACTTTTAGGGACTATCTAGAAAATAAACCCTCATGAATTGATTTGCATTAGAACCTAGATCAGGGTTCACTCATGGGTACCCACTTAGCTTTTTTTATAAAATATTTTTATCTATGCATACAAGAACTGGGGTATAGGGCAGAGGTACCAGGGATGAGAAATTCACCCTAGAGATTCACCAGATACAGACTGGTTAGTAGAACAGGCGGATCTACAGAAGTACACTGTTGAGGGAAGCAGCAGATGGAACAGGAGAGGTCTGCTGTGCCACGTGAGTCTGCTTCCTGACTTGGGATCAAACTCATCCTGTAGTGACTAGTGATAGCTTGATAATGCTGAGACTTTAACCCCTGTACCACCAGGGAGACCCCTACTTAGCTTTTTTTTTTTTTTTTTTTAAGATTTATGTATGTATATAGAACTAGGTACAGGCCAGAGGTACAGGGGCGGTGAGAGGATTCACCAGACACAGAGTGGGAAGCAGAACAGGCCGACTGATGAAGTACACTGCCAAGGGGAGCAGCAGGCGAGTCAGGAGAGGTCTGCCGCGCCATGTGGGTCACCTCTGGGGCAGGTAGGGATCTAACTCATGCTCATGCGGAAGTGGCTTTAGCTTCTTAATGCTGTGCTTTAACCCATTGCGCCAACAGGGAGGCCCCCACTTAGCTTTATTATGCATAAAAATGCCTAATGTAGGGAATGGAACACACTCAAAAGTGTGGGAGAGTGCAGTGTGACCTCCCTGACTGTAATTAAGATGTGAGCAGCCATGAAGCCTGATTTATCTGACAGAATTTGTGGGGAGTGACAGAAGCAAAATGGCAAACTAGATAGTTCCTGACTTTAGTCCCCATCATTAAAAGAACAACTTGTAACCTTGTAGACATTATGTCTGTGGGAAGATCTCAAAATTATTGAGAAGGGGCTGTTATGCTGGGACATCAGGATGATATCCCCCAGAATAAATTTCTGATCTGACCTGCCTGAAGCCTTTACCCCCCCCCCCACATACATCTCTCTAGCCTTAGCTGGAAACAGGATGTGAGTCAGTTCACTTCAGGCACACGCCACTAACGGCAAGGAAACAATCAGGAAAATTCTAATGTCACCACTAGAACAGCCACTCAGCTGTCACACAGCTGGAGACCAGACCCTGGAACCCTGCTGCAGAAAAGCTCCTGCCTCCACAAACCTGTTTGCCAATAACAGCAGTAGAAGCAGCAGGGAAATCAGCCTCTCCCTCCCTTCTAACCTCCCACACTTACATCAGTCTGTTGGGAGTATCGATTTGTGAACCAAACCCTGCTAGGAAGAGCCTGGAGGGTGTAGTTTTTAGCTACCCAACCTCTGCACAATAGAAGGTGGGAGGGATAAAGGTTTTCATACCTACACTATCTTCCCTTCCTACCCAAATGCAACATCCACCGATCTGCAAAGCCACTTTGAAACTTGAAAACACAGTGTACTGGGCTAGAGTTTTGGTTGATACTAGATAGATGTAGCTACACTCTGATGCATAAAAGGCTGCCGAAGCAGCTTCCTGCATGAGATGCTTGAGGGCCTGTGTCTGTTCCATGATGCCTCTGTCTTCAAAGAGAAATGAACTGAGGATTGGGATTGTGCTCTGCAAATTTCTCAGAGCACAGTGTGAGTGAAGCTCACATACTTGCTTCATAACCTTGCCACTCATTTAACAAAGTCTGTGAACACCTGGGTATGGTAGATTTTTAAGAATCCTGACACCTCCGGTTTTAGAGATCCTCTCACTGACCACCAGCTTTGGGAGGTTGGAGGATACCCCCAAATCTTTGCTCTGCGTCACCCTTCACTCACATGAAAAGTTTATCTGCAAAGTTAATTTGACATGAGTCTTCGATTACCTTTGTCTTACCTTATTCTTCAGAAGTTTGAGCTGAGAAATTTGAAGATTCCATTGCCAGTTGAGGACATGACCCTTTTTCTGCATCCTCACAAACAAACTGGCTTGACCATGGCTTCAAACATGGGTGTTTATTAATTTAGTTCTCAGTCAACAGGTATACATTTATGGTATGTGGTGATCAGTAGACTAATGTCCTCAGGTTTCTTGAACAAATAGGAGTGCCCAGAGGTCTCCAGTTCCCAGATTCCTCCATCTACAATGTGGGGACTAACAATAGTCATGGCTCGGGGATGTTGGGAGTGTACATGACAGCTTCTGTTAAGGCAGTTAGCACATTTCTTGGCATTTATTTGGTATTAAACAAATGGGAGTTTTGGCCTTTCAGCCACATGACTTCCTTGTTTATGGCTAGTTGACAAATCTCTGTGGTCATGCACACTGCACTGCCTCAATTTGTCTTTGGTATTCTGCCCATTTCTTCTGAGAAATTGAAACAATTTAACAAAGGTACTAACAGTGATTAATGACCATAGTGGTGGTAGGAGGAGATTAAATATTTTTTAGTATAATTTGTTTTATGAGACAGGGAAGCCATCTACATGGAATGGCTGGAACAGAGAAATGCCTACTTACAAAATAGTTTCAGTTGTTTGGGAAACTTACTTATACAGAAGAACCCCTCTGTGAAAATAGGTGGTAATATATTTTACTGTCTTTTGCTCAGTTCAAGATTATTCCCTAGAAACAACATGCAAAGACTTCATAAATCCCACAGAAAGTTTCTAGGTAGAGAAGTAAGAAAATCACATTTCTACATCTGTGACAAACATTTGTATAATGCTGTGTATAACATTGTGTATAAACTTCATACAATTATTTCATGTCTGTAATTTCAGTTTCTTTTTGACTATTTCCGAACCTGGTAAATGCCAGTGCACCAAAAGGCCCTGCTTTGAGCCTTCATCATCACCCATTTCCCCAGTAACTGTCTCTTCTTCAGACCTGACTTAACCCAGGGTCCAATCCCTCAGGATCTTGCTAGGGAAGATAGTGAATTGTGTAAGTGTGTGTGAATTTTCCTGGCTTGATAAAGCATCTCTCCCAATTAAACACACCTATACCAGCACACCAAACTGAATAATAATATAATTTAAGGGAAATTAGAACCCAAGGGGTTTGGGAAGGTATATTCATTTTCTAGGGCTGTTGTAACAAAGGACCACAAACAGAATTCTATTGTCTTATGGAGATGAAGGCTAGAAGTCATAGTCAAAATGTCTCTAGACCGTGTCCTCTCTGAAAGTTCTAGAGAAGAGTCCTCCCTTGCCTCTTCCTAGCTTCTGGGGGCTCCTGATGATGCTCAATGACCACTACTTGCAGCTGTATCACTGCTGTCCATGCTGGTGTCTTCATAAGGGCGTCTCTGTGTGTCTGTGTCCTCTCTTCAGGAACACCAGTCAGTTAGGGCTTGCTGGAACTTTGAAGTTTGACTCAGGCTGGGTATCTGACCATCGAGTCAGCAACACATAATAGATACCACAACAGTGTTCCAAGTCCCCATGAGCAATCACTACAGCACCCCATGCATAGACGTTTTCATTTACAGACCTACAGCACTTACATCTGCTACCATATCTGGTAGTGTTTATTTAGACAAAAAAAAAAATACTAGAGGACCTCCCAGAGGGACCCCATGTCTTCAGTGCCACTTGCACAATGCAAATCACATCCCTGGGATTTCTAGAGCTGTGTTTATCTGTAGACTCAAACACAAGGTGCTTATTTAACGTAGAAATTGATGATTTTGGTGGTGGTGATGCTTATCTTTATGTTGAAAATACCAGTGAGTTCCTTTTTAATCTTTAATATATATCAGCAGCAGCAAAGAATTTCTGACCTCGCAGCTCGTACAAAGAATGACATAGTGATACATAAATAGCATAGAAAGATGTCCCACATACAGTAGTAAGTTAAAAAAGAAAGTATAGGTTTGCCATACATTTATAATTTACACATGGTGCCAGGAAATGAATTGCTTATGTTTTGCAAAGGATTTTGATTATATTGTTTTTGATTCATTGTATTTATGTGTTTCCTTGGCATAATTACTAAAGTAAAATGCCAACAAGTTATATGTAGTTTAAAAAATAATGCTGCATGTATGTGAAAAAAAAATCTCTGGAAAACTATATTTCCAGACTTTGATGTGCATACAGATTACTTGGGCTGGTTAAAATGCAAGACTGAAGTGAGACCCAAGGTTCTGCATCGCTGACAAACTCCAGATCAAGGCAGCTGGTCTGTAGATCACATTTTTAATAGCAAGCCACTGAAATGTTACCCATGGTTATTTCTGAAAGGTAAAATTGTGCCTGATTTTCATTTTGTACATTTCACCTTTGTACATTAATCCATTTTTTCAAAGAACTGTATTCAGAGAAAAAGAATAAAGAATTTTAAAATCTTTCACCACAAGTTACCTTACTTCTACATTTCCCTGCTATGCAGGTTTAGCCTTAAACAAAATATTTCCAGATTGCATCAAAAGGAAACCTATTTCTTGGTGTTAGGCAGCCTGGTGCCACCCACATCACTGTGGTGTGACTATGAAAAGGTAGTGGTGTTAGGTATAGAGGGCAACTGGAAGAGATCCATATTATCTGGAATTTTTTCTGTGGCAAACATAGACATCCAACTGAAACAGCTTAATGAACTAAGGGGATTTTTTTTTTTTTTTTTTTTACAAAATCCAGGGGATATGCTAACTGCAGTCATGACTGAATCCAAGTCCTCAAATGATATTTTTAGGGCTTGGTCTCTTGTGACCTCTGAGCTTGTTCATTGATGGCTTTATCTTCAGGCAATCTCTTCCCTGGGAGGGTCAGGTGCTGACTACCATCATCTACTGGAGCAGCCACTGTTGGATAAGAATGCCTAAGTCCCAGAGCCACCTCCCGCTGGCACCAGCCCACCTCTGAATCTATCAGTGAGCCGACTGGCTGGACTTGGCCATGTGCCCACTTCTGAAAAAGCCTGGAGGTGGTAGCAAATGCCTCCACACCTGCAGAGAGGAAGAGACGATTCCCCAAGGGGGGTTGCTGTGAGAATAAGTGGCTGTGACTGAGAGAGGGGGTCCTGGGATTCTGCACATCTTCCAGTGCAACCCCACTTTCCTTGTCTGGAAACCGGACTAGTGATTATCAGGTTCACAACAGTAAATGGCAAGGTCAAGATGTCCTGCTTTCTGACATACTCTCTTCTGTTTGCTCCATCTTCTTGGGAAATAGAACTGAGTCAAACATCACCAAGCCTCTATTACACATCCTTATCATTGGAATGGCTTCAGAAACAGGTCCATGCCCTTTCTGAAAGTTCTAGGGGAGAATCCCCCCTTGTCTGCTCAGCTTCTGGCAACTCCTCTCTATGCTTCATGATATTAAACTTAGAGGAATTGTGATAGCACATCCATCATCTTTGACTCCCCTACCTTGACTGCCCAGAGTAAGAAAACTGCATTCCTTCTGTAGTAGTAATCCTTGCTGCTCCTTTCCTCTTGGGGGAAACAAGCTGGAGCTTGACAGAGTACATAGCTGCCGACCTGTTTGGTAGAAGTTCGAGCCCTAACCAGGTGATCCCATCAGTGAGGTGTAAGCCCTGTGAGTGGGGAGGCTCAAACCGGTCTCTGATCTTTTGTGGCATATTTTATCCCAACAACTTGATTAATAGTCTAGACTGGGTCCTCCCCTTGGGCGGGCTTGTTGTCCTCACAATTTTCCCAGGCACAGTGATATCCCTGTGGACAGGTACAGGCATGCATCAAAATCTGGAGGCTCGCCCAAAAAGTATGTCTGCTGTTTGTAAGGGGCAATGTAGCAATTACCTGTGAGTAATGCAGTGGCAGATCTTCTGTGAGAAATTAAAAGTGAAAAAGAAGGCTTTCCTTTCCTTGAAGAAAGGGTACCGGGTGGACTAACTCCTGCTTAGGAACTCTTTCTCCTCTTCCCCCTAAACTCAATCCTTTCCTCCCCAGACAACTTTTCTTAAACTCCCTATTTTGGCACGGAACAAGGCATAGGAACAAGAATGAGTTGGCTGGAAAGAAATCGTCTGCTTGTCCATTGCAATTGAAAGTTTTCTTTCAATGGTCTGGTTCCAGGGGAGGGAGCTGAAGATTAAACCCTGGACTCGGCCCTAATTGGAGGGCAGCGCCTGGCTTCTGGTGACTACAGCGGCAGGTAGGAAAAGAATGCTTGTTCTTACCTTTTGTTTTTCCTAACACATAATTCAAAGGCAAATTGCATATTACATATAAATATTTTAGGCACTGTGGGAGTACCAAAGGATTTAAATGTTATGATTTCTGTCTATAAACCCATCCTGGACTAATTAATGAGAGGGATTAGTTCTCCTATGGGAGCACCTGTCCCATGATTTTTTGGGGGGTTGGGGTTGTGTGAACCCAAATCCAATCCAATGCTCTGTCCTCTGCAATCAGAGCCAGGGACAGATTCCTGTCTTGATGAATTAGACAGCGTTTGTGCTCTCTGGATTTTCACTTGTCGTGTGCATGTGTGTGTACATATATGTCCCGTACTCCAGGCACACAATCCCCTCTGTTAAGAACATGACAAAACCACAGATGATGAACTGCCCAGAAGACAGGCCTCCTCGGGTTCGTGGTTTTATTCTAAGTTTTCAGGAGCCCATCCATCGCCTTCTTTTAAGACACTAACATATGTTTTCTAAAAGAAAGTTATTAGGACCCTGAGAAATATGAGATGTCAGGTACATTAATACCAGCTACATGCTTACCCTCTGGGTCACGAAAGGAGGCTTTTATGTATTTCAGGGTCATGCACTTCTTTTATAAAGGATATAACTTCGTAAAACTAGACAGGAGACCATAAAGTGAATATGATGAGCTGTTACAGGGTTTGTCTTAACCAGATCCCAAGTCTTGTAAAAGTAAAATATGATGCATGTGTGATAGGGAGATGTAATAAAGAGAATATGAAAAAGAACGAAATGGAAGTTTTATGGAAAATGTTAGGTATACTTTATAAAAGCAAAATAAGTTTGTGAGTTGACAACCAGAGAATCAATTCTGAGAACATATTTGTGGTTCTATCATTACATCACTTTTTAAAATGACCAAAAATGGAGGATATCTATTGTTTGCCATGGTGTATGTGTGTGTGAGAGAGAATGTTCTTGATATATTCTGTTATAGACAGATGCAGGGAATAATAAAAATGCACTCCATTAACTACCTGCTATGCAAATATTAACCAATGCATTCTGCATCCAGTCTCTGTACAAGATCCTGACTACAATATATATACATCTATGTATGTGTGATATTGCACTAAATTTCCTTCAGTAACCTTTATCTCTTACTAGTGTAGCTGCCAAAGAGACAGCCACAGAGTTTTACTGCCATGGCTGTAGAACTAGAACAGGACTTTAAGTTTAGTTATCTAAACTGGTTTGTATACCAGCTGCCTAGAAGATATATATGTAGTCTTCCCATTGGAAATGACACCCTTCCTTAAAATCCAGTTCTCTGAAGCCAAGAAAGAGGAGAGCACTTCTAGTCGGGTGCTATTTGAAGGAAGCACTAGTCCTAGACAGGAATTCTGTAGACTGTAAGCCAGGGGCAGCGCCTTCTTCATTCTGTTCTGAAAACCCTGTGGAAATGGGGTGGGTGAGTGTGAGGGGAACCTCTGAGGACTCTGCTCTCAGTAACTCCCAGAGGATATTCTTCTTCATTTGCATCTGGTGTGAATGGCCTCTGGGCCCTCAGCAATGAGGACTGAACCTCCCTGCAGCTACCTCAGGGCTCTGCTGGCCAGGGCTGGGCCTCTCCCAATCTGAGGCAGACCCAGGGGCAAGGTTGATAAATATAAATACTGGCCTCATTACCAGCACATGCTCTTCCTTTTCACTTCTTCCCTACAGCTGCTGCGTCTCTTGGGTGCTATAAATAACATCATTCTCCACCCTGGAAAATGTCTGAGATTATCTCAAGGGTCCCTTAGTGCTATATCCTTCTGGTGGGAAATGTTACCATGTGTGAAAGGACAAAGCAGAAGACTAAATAGACAATGACAACAGAACAAGGATAATAATAGCACTTAAATTTATGAACTCGGTGCTAGGCACTGTGCTGAGGCCTGCATGTACATGACCCACTTATTCTTTATAACTGCTTATAAGATAGTGGCTACTTGTATCCCCATTATACAAAGAAACTAAGACTTGAGACAGTAGTCATTTACCTGCTGTCCTAAGAGTTACTCAGATCTTACAAGCCCTGCACCAACCACAGCCTGACATGAGAGAGGGACACAATATCAGAGTGAATGTTGGCTAAGAAAAGACAGCACAGGCCAGTGAGGACATTGTTTAGGCAGATGCCCTTCTGAAAGGGCCCTCCTGAGACCACCAGGGAGACCAAAGCGCTCACGCTGTGGCCTGTAGCTTCTCTCTGCAAGTGGCCTGACATTCCTCCCTTTGAAGTCTGGTAACTGACCTTTATCTTGGTCTTTGCTTACAAACAAGTGCATGCTTTCTCTTGCATCCTTGTTATTTGTTCTACTTTCATTTTGCTGGTGTTTTTGAGACAGACTCTAACATGGAGGGAATAGCCATTTCTGTTCTTTTCCTGTGCTTGACTTCCAGCTAATACATTCCCTAGAACCTATAAAGGTCCAAGAAATGTTCTCTGTTTGGTCATCTGTTACTCCCTGTACCAGACCTGTTTAAATGTTCTCAGGAGAATTTTGAGAACTGTTAAACTGGGCATTCATAAGTCACATCCTAGACTCATTTCTGATGGGTACACTCAGTCCTTGAACCAACCTCTCCTTTTCAACCTACAGGCAAATTCTGCTATAATATGAATCTTGTCTCATAAGACTAGGGGTCATTGGAAGGGTGAGATTGGTCCCACATCAATACCATTGGATCGACCTTTGGTTAACTGGAACAACGCTTCAAGGCTCCATCCTCTCAGACTTCTCACTGTTTTTGTTATGTGATTTAGAAATCAAGTAGTGAAATACCACGTTCTTTGAAATTTGGTTTTGGGTATTTCCAATTTAAAAGTGTTTCTCCTGTTTTACATTATATTTCAAGAGAACAAAAGAGAAGTTTGTGCCTCTCATTCTATCCTCCATGAGTTGCCTTGATGATTAACCCCTCTGTGGAACAGAGTATAGGAGACAATTCATCTCATTTCGTTTTTACAACCCTGGGATTTAAGTATGTGACTGTGTGCATGGGAAGGAAACCAAAACACAGAGGGTGGCTTTAGGGTTCGTGGAAATCAGCACCTAGTAAAACTTGGAAATTTTCTAATCATCTCAAAGACAATATACTTCCTTAGAAAATGGTGTTTACATGAAAAAAAAATGAACACACAAGATCCTAATCCATAGTAATCAACTTATATCACTTTAGATTTTCTAAACCTTAATTTTTGCCATATGAATACACTGACATATGTCCTACTCTATGTCTCTCACATAATCTTATTTCATACATACAGCTCCAGGTCTGCCCATGAAATAACAAGACTGTCACTTATGCTCATATAGTTTTCTGTCCTTGTTACCGAGCATTTGAGATGGTCCAAATAATTCAACCCTCTGGATAGATTTTTGGTTCCATTTTTTAAAATGTCTTTTCTTTGTGAAAATAAACAACCTGCTAAGTAGTTTTCTCACCCTGCTTCTTGTCTGTAGAAAGCCGGGGGGCTAGGGTTTTTTTGTCTTTTTTTAAACTGTTGCCCCAACTGCCAGAACTCCTTTGAAAACTTTATGGGTTTTATCTGACTCTCGTTCACTCCCTTAGACAAATCTATGCCAACATTTCTCTTTAGAACAAGCCCCTCTCTCTACTACCGCTATCCAATAAAAAGATAATACAAGCCATACATGTGAACCACATATTTATTTTTCAAAATTCTAAGAACCACAATTTAAATAATGGTACACAAATAGGTAAAATAATGGTACAAATAGGTAAAAGTAATTTTTTAATATGTTTTGCTTAACCCAATTTATCTAAAACGTTATTTCAATGTATAGTCAATATGAAAATTATTAATACAATATTTTATTCATTTCATACCAAGTTTTACACATCTCGGTCCCAGCTGCCACATTTCGGGTGTCTAAGAACCACATTGGTTAGCGGCCACCACATTGGAGAGCTCAGCCCCAGATGACTAGGAGCTATTTGGAATTAAGCTTCATGAATTTTAGAATTTTTGTGATCCAGTGGAGAGGGTCCACTCTAAAATTTCTAACAGTTTTTAAAGAGGTCTTAGTTAAGGGCCTTACATTTACATCCTTAGTTAAGCTCTACCTAGAGACCATTTCTTACTTTGAAAATCCTTTGCTAGCAGGGGAAAAGGAAAAGTTTTACTTCCAAAGCAAATCCTGGATCTACTTATTTCCTTCAAATTCTGTTTGCAAATGAAATGGTGGCTACTTAGCTCATCCCTCTCTCGTCTTAAACCTTATTATGCAAATCAAAATAAAAACTGCATTAGTATCTTTAACATTCTATCTGACAACTTTTTAAACCAGACTCACATATTTATTAGATACATTTTTTACATTGCAAATTACTACCGATGAAAGTTTTGCTTTTTGGTTCAGGAATACAGGTTGCTGTTTTCCAGTCACTGCAAACAGTTTCTCACTGCTCTTCTAGTGTGTGTATCATCCAGTCCCAATCCCAACTTCTCATTAGGGCAGCATGCTCCTCACCAATTTCTGTTAAGTTGTTCATTGCAGAATAACAAATATTTCCTAAACTTAGTGACACAAAATAATTTATTATTTCTCATGATCCTATGAGGGGCTAGTTTCATTGCTCATACTATCTGAGTTTATTTTTGTAGCAACCTTCAGTCGAAAGACCACTGAGGGGAGTCTCTCCCTGTGCATTTTCTTCCTTAAAGAAACTAGATTTTGTTTTGTAGTGGCAGGAATATTCTACAATTAAAGACTTGAACTTGCTGGTGCTACCAAGCCCCCATTCATCTCACATTGGTTGAGCACTTGGCCAAAGTAAACACAGGATGGGTCTCTGAGTCAATCTGGGAGGAAGCTGCACTGGGCAGAACCTCAGCAGAGCCCCGGAAGGCAGGACTCGAGGAGGGACAGGGAGTGTAAAATCTACCACCCTATCTCTGAGAGGTGTTTAATGGCTTTTAGAGGTGATTTATACATGAGGCACTTCTAGTACAGAGCTGCAGGCCTGGATTTGCCTACTGAAGCTCCCCAGGCAAGTACTAGAATGTGGTTCCAAGGTTGCTTTTGTGTTTGGAAGGATCCATCCATGATTGCTTAGTAACCGTGCAACAAGGAGCAAAGAGGTGAGCAGATGGGGCTGGTTTCTAGGCAGAGGTGTGACTTGCAGTTTTCAACACAGTTCCCACACAGAGAGGCCCGCACCACACCTGGTAGGAGATAGTGTTCCAACAACACAAGCTTGGTGAAGTTTCTTTCTTCCAAAGAGGAACCTTGTCCTTCTTTAGCAGACATGTTGATTCTCAGCAATGACAACTCTCTAGAGCTTTTTGTGCTGTGAAAAGTGGTGACCAGGTCACAGGAATAGATGAGAGAACGTGAGGGAAGAATTCAGGTGTGTGATAATTCCCTTTTCCTGTTTTATTTTTATACTTTTATGGTTTTGATAGAATGTTAAATTTCCTTCTTGGAAGAATTTTGGCTAACATTTACTTTGCCTTTGCTATGTGTCAGACATTATATAAAGTTTCAACTGTGTAACCTCATTTAGTCCTCAAAACAATTCATTGTACAAATGGCAAATGGGGCCCAGAGAAACTAGTTAATAGCCTCAAGTCACACAGCAAAAAGGAGATAAAGCCAGACTTGCACCCAAACAGCTTGACTCTGAAGGGGTGCTTCTAGTCACTGGTGTCGGGGGCAACTAGGCCTGAGTGCAAGAAAAAGCATGGCTACATCCTGACTCTGTGCATATTCTTTTTGGCCCTTTGGGCTGCCCATATAAATTGTTCTTCTGGATCCTTTGCTTTGCTCTGATGACCTGCTTTCCCTGCCAAGGCAGAGTGGAGTGATGTATGTGTTTTTTTCTAGCTTCTCTTTCTTTGAGTCTCATGTCTCAAGTGAGCTTATTAAACTGAAAATATTATGATGTGTCATGAAACGCTGGTGCTGTGGTCCTGGTGCTAGTCAGTGAGCATGCTATGTCTGGGGGAGCTCAGCAGAGCTCCAGCCACACTACTGTAGAACACAGGCCCTGGAGAACACAGGCCCCTGACTCTGCTGCTGTGTGGAGTGTGAGCTTGCAGGGTAAGAAAAAGCAGCAGCTTGCATTCACAGTCACGCCTTTTAAAATCTGCTCAAATGTTGCTGGAGTTGTGCTTTTTAAAGCTTTTTAAAGCTACCTGTTTTGGCAAATGTTGGGAGAAAGTTACAGATATAAACTAAGGTAAAAATTGTATAATATAATATTCCTGTAGAGAGAAAAGTTTTGAATGAGGCAACATCTGAGCTACTTAGCTGTTTTTAGATTAGTTTTCCTTTGAGGATAACAAGTATATTTTCAGTTAACAGAGGAAAAAAATCTCTGAAGTTAAAGAAACGCAGAGACTAAAATGCTGCATATACAGGTGGGCATGAGATGTACCCCTGAGTTGGAAGTCCATAAATAAGCAGAAAGTTAGTTGTTTCTAGATTAATTTCTATTACAACTGTCAACAGTCTCAAAAGTGTTGGCCTAAATTGGAGAACAATGTTGATCTTTGATACCTTAGGGATTTTTTTGGCCACGAATCCTCCTTATAGGAAACCTGCCAGATTATTAGGGTGGCTTGTTATTAAGGAAGCTCGTGCACCAAAGAGCTTTCCCTTTTTCCCTCATAGTATTAATTAGTTCCTCTTCTGAGTAACCTTTACAATCTGGGTGTTGATTCACACTATGTACTGAATGAGAGATTGGAAACGGAAATTCAGAATCTCCCCATGCCCAATTCTCTTCTGCCTTGGTTCTTCATAAACACCTCCCTGGAGGTGTTTGTGTAATTCCAAATGAGCATCTTTTGACTTTTCTACCAGGAACCATTTGAGAGTGTTAGCTACGATCTAGCTTGTGTCACCTCAGAGTTCCTGAGGAGTCCTCATTCCCACATTCCACACTATTGGTTCCCTGACCCAGCACATGGGATCAGGCCACCTTCTGCATGCTGTGTTTCTGCTCCACAGATTCCTAATATATTTGACTGTATCCTTATTTGTACAGGGAAAGCAGCCCATGGAAATGATCCTATGGAGCAAAGGATTGTTTTGAATTAAATTATCCTCTTTCTAGTTAAGTATTTATGACTGAAAGAATTGGGGTTTTGTTCATTGGTTGGTTGAGGGAAGCGTGGTGCTTTGGTGGCCAACTCCTTCCTGAGGTACATGGAATGGAATGTGACTGGGAGTAGCGTGTGTGCTTGCGGGTTCCTGTCTGCTCTTTTGGGACCAGCCAGAAGAGCTGTTACCAGATAACAGCAGGTAGCTCTGATTTGACACACTGGGGAGAGAGGGTTTGAAGGGACCAATGAGAAAAGCCAAAGGATTAAAAGAATAATGAGCAATAGCTAGTCAGGGCAGAGTAAGGTTTTCTTGCTCCAGAGACAACAGGACTGTCAACTACTGACAAATGAAACTGAGAACTAATGCAATCACTGTCCAATCCCAGCACGACTCTCAAAAGCACTTTTTACCTTTCTAGATAAAAATTTATGGAATTGTAGAAGAGAACAGCATAGGCAAGAATTACCCAGGTTTGTTTTACAGTCTTTCTATTTGAATTTAGATCGAAGCTGCCTGTCCTTTTAATTGAGCTGTTTGAATCATAGCAAAGATGTCAACCAGCCAATGGCACAGTGCCACAGCCCGTGTTCCGCCTGGGTCCTAAGGCTTAAACCTGACACCAAGAGGCAGATCTTGGGTGGTGGCTCTGTCTAAGACAACCTTAAGTCATAAATCATCATTCCTGAGACTGTCAGCACCTTTCAGCTTCTGATCTCCAGCAGGGAAGTAGAGCCCCCTACCCAAAGGTGGAGTTTGGATAGTGATTTTGGTGTGATTTCAGAACACTTAGAAAGGCTTTTTGTCCCCCAAATGTCTCCCCACCAATTAGCCACACCATAAAGTGATCATTTCTTTGTGTTAAACTCTATCTTTTAGAAAGTGCTTATTTTGTATGCTGTAAGATAGCTTATTTTTCCGGTCTTTATATGAACTGGCTAATGAAAGGCATTCTCTCTTATAGCAAACTAGGAGAGATGGCCAAGATGGCCACCTGAGAGGGGTGGGAAAGGTCCTCTCAGGGTAGGGGCTTCTAGAATGCAGGTCTGACTGCAGGCAAGGGAAGGGCTCTTGGCCATCAGTGCGTGGACTCTTAGTGCCAGTGATTCCCAAAACTGTTTCCACAGCCCACAGCCTCATTCCAAAGCTCCAAGTTCATATTTACTATTTCCATTTGGATTTACTCATCCAAAGCCCTTAAGTATCTTAAGTATGGCATTTTCAAAACTGAATTCATCTTCTTTTTTGTCCCAACTCATATCTTCTCCTCTGTTCTACATCTTCCTGCTTCTCCTGTCCAGTGGTCAGTCATGAACATTTTACCTAATCCATTTCTCTGTCCCACATCCATATAATACCTAACTTCTTTTTAACTCTCAACCTCTTCAGACTTTTGCAAGTCTTTTTTTATTGTTCTTCCTGTCTCCATCTCCCTCTCTCACTCTTTATTTCCTCCTTCACACCACTATCAAAATTAACTTTTAAAGCACAATTTGATCACCACACTCCACATAACACACTTCAGAGGAAGAAAAATGAATGCCAAGTTAAAACAGCAAATGAGGTAAGATATATTATTTACTACTCTCAGACTGGAAAACATTAAAAAGGCTCATTATGTCCAGTTTTGATGGTGTGGAATGAAAATGGGGGGTTTTATTTGCTGCTGGAAAGAATGTTGGTAGAGACGTGCTGTAGGAATGCTTTAGTGAGATGTGTCAAAGCCCTTCAAGAGCTGACAGGATTTGACTCAGCAATTCCATTTTGAAGAATTCATCTTAAATGAATAAGCTATAAGATTCAGAGATGTTTATACAAATACCATCATTTCTATCAACAACCTAGTGACATCTGAAATATCTAACTATAGGAAATTGATTAAATAAAGCACATTTGAAAAATTTTGTATTATGAAACAGTCATTACAATGATAAAAATGGGTCTATACTTACTAACAGCAAGGATAGTATTTGTGATGCACTGTGCAAGTGAAGAGTAAGTTATGAAAATATATGCACACTACAATCTCAGTTCAAAATATCAGCATTAAAAAATCATGAGGACAGTTTAGTATCTTGTTAACTGCACTAACTCCCACTTGGTATTTGATATTCTTTACATTTTTCTGTATTTTCTGAGTTCTTTATAATGATCAGGAAGGAGTTCTGTAAACACACACACACACACACACACACACACACACACACACACACACACTTAACTTTCCTAGTAAAGCTATTTAAGAGAGAGACCAAAGAAAGCAGCATGTCAGTGCCCCCCCCCACCCCAAATTCCAGCCTCAGGGTGGCCTGGCTTGAGGCATTTCAGGTTGCTGGAGGTAGTGTGTCCCATTCCTTTTCTGTTAGTGTCCAAGCTTATCAAGAATCCATTTGCAATCTGGGGACTTTGGGGTCTAAATTAGTCAGTCACTCTGAATAATTTACATCCACAGACCTTTTCAAAATACTACTATAGGGGAGAATCCTTTTTAAAAGTCTCCCTATGGGGACCCAGGCAGATGTGGTAAAACCTGAGCAGGAAGCTGCCAGTAGCTTTGGAAGCTGCAGACCTTGATCCTACCACACATCCACCCCCTCACCCCTGCTCTTCTCTCCACAGCACATTTTAGTTCATAGAGTGCCTGCTGGTTTCCAATTCAATTAGACATACTCCAGAGTGAGGGTTTGTTGAAAACACCACCCAGGGGAAGCTGGAAGGGGTTGGCTTGGCATTGCTGTGTTGACAATACAGAAGACAGGAGCCTGAGAATGCGGCAGCAATACTTGTCTCTGGATCATGCCCTAAATCCACACTCCAGCAGCTTGGTAAATGCCTGGGCCAGGCATTAAGCTGGAAATACTATTCCCATGGTGCTGGACAGTGAGGTGACCCTGCCTTCTAAGCTGCCCTGTGCACCTCACCTTTTGCTACTTTCATCCCTACTTTGGACCCCGGTGGCAGCTGCTCCCCTCTGCAGCCCCTCAGCTTTCCCTGTTGCTGCTTAGTGGCCAGAAGGCCTGAGCATGAGCTAGACCTGAGTCCTGCCGTCTCCGGATTCTGGCTCCATCACTGCTGGGTGACCCCAGTCGTCTGTGCCTGGAGCTACCCCTGATCGTTCCCCACCTCCTGCCTCCTTGGGGCTCCCTCTCCGTGGCTGCCCAAACTCATCAATCTGGAGGCCTCCGAGGCCGGCACTGGCAGCAGCTTAGCCAAAGTCTGTCCCCAGAGCAAATTGTCTGGGAGCTCTGCCAACTTCTGAAGAAAATCTGCTTTGTGAACAGGGGAAGAAGCCTCTTTTATACTTTGTGCTAATCATGTTATTCACATAAGAGAGCTCTGAATGTTTCCTTCCTTTCCCACAAGTCCTCATCCTCAAGCCCCTGCTTGTCTGGGTGCGTTGAGGAGACAAGAGCAAAGAAGTGAACAGGTGGTGAGTGATGGTCTAAAAGATGAGGAGAAAACAGTAAAATAAATCTTCTAAAAATGGTTTGATTTTTCATAAGGTTAAGAATAGAAGCCTGTTTTGTCAGAATAGAAGGGAAGAAATGATGGAGCCTTGACTGGAACGTTTATTACAGTCCATTAGAAGAACCCCCACTTCACAATACAAATAGTGGCATGAGTTATGTTTTAAACAGCAAACTATAATTAGCACCTCTTGCCTACAAGGTTGATTTCTCTGTGATGTTTGTGTGATTTGATTTTCTCTGCCTCAACTTGTCCTTTCCCTGTCGGCCTTTTTCTCCCCATCCCCTTTCTTCCGCTCTTGGTCTTTTCCTCTCTCTTTCCTTCCCAGCATCTCTGATGTTTAAAAATCATATTAAAAAAATCAAGGTTAGGCCCTCCCTGGTGGCGCAGCGGGTTAAAGCGCAGCACTAAGAAGCTAAAGCCACTTCCGCATGAGTTCGATCCCCACCTGCCCCGGGGTTGACCACATGGCGTGGCAGACCTCTCCTGGCCCGCCCGCTGCTCCCCTCAGCAGTGGACTTCCTCCATCTGCCTGTTCTGCTCCCCGCTCTGTCTCTGGCGAATCTTCTCACTTCCCCTGCACCTCTGGCCTGTACTCTGGTTCTGTATGCATAAAAAAAAAAAAAAAAAAAAAAAAAAACTCAAGGTTAGGAGCCGCTCCCTGGTGGCGCTAGGAGTTAAGTCTCAGCCCTATGAAGCTATCTTCAGCCACTGCAGGACGAATTTGATCTCTGGCCCAGGAGGGCACAGTAGACCGCTCCTATCTTACCTGTTGCTCCCCTCAGAAGTGTTTTTCAGTCAATCTGCCTGTTCTACTTCCCACTCTGTTTCTGTCGAATCTTCTCACCACCCCCCATACGGCTGGCCTACAACCCAGTTCTTGAGTGCATAAATAAATAAATCTTAAAAAAAAATCCTCAAGGTTAAATGAGGGGGCATTCTCCAAGTAATGAATTCAGGAAATTAGGCTCTTGACATCACTGTCTACCACTCTCCAAAATGTTTATATGAGGCCTCATTTGGAATTGCCTTTGGGGGCGGTTTACCACGCTCCCAAGAAAAATCAACCTCAATAACAGGATTTTGTCCTCCTTGATTGGGTTCCTTCTCAGCAGACTTAGCGCTAAATGGCAAATTCTAATGAAAAGCAAGTCAGTCTAGCAGGACCAAGATTTGCTATAATAGCGATACACATGTATGTGTATATTGCAAAGAAATTCTAAGGCTATTTCCAATAGTCACTCTCCGAGTCACTTCGTGAAAATTGTCGTCAAGGACCCCAGCACTGCCATTCTGGAAGAGAGTGTTCCTGTTGGATGTGTCAGTTCAGAGAAGTTGGGTGCTGTTGGTGCTAAATCAAGCTCGTGGTTCTCAGGGAGACTGCTATGCCGTGCCCTGTGCATCGGTGACTGAGTCCTGTGAGGACAGGGCTGTATACTGAGCATTGTGTATGTGGTGATCTCATTTGATTCTCCAGCAACCCTGTTAGAAAACTGAGGCTTTGAGAGGCAGCGCTGACCGAGGTCACACAGTTAAGCAATTCTGCTGATGCCAGGGCCCAGATTACTAGCTCACCAACCTGAGGCAGGTCTCTTGTTTTCTTTATGTTGCTATCTCATCTGGTTGTTTAGTGCATCACATAAGACACTGGGAAGGCACACTGTAAAGTGCTGGGCAATAAACAGGTGAGAGTTCATGTTTTTCATGTAATCGCCTTTCCTTAACTCTCAGCATTCCTCTTACATATATATATATTCCCTCCCTACCAGGAACTCATCTCTCTTTTTCCTATAATATTATTAATGAGGTCTAAAAGAAATGAAAGTATATTTTATTATTACACATTTTTGCCCTGGCCAGTGCCTGCCTTTGTAGATGATTCTGACTTGCCTCATAAGAGATCCGTATAGAAACATTTATCATGAGCAAACAGCAAGCAGCTTACATTATTTTCTTGTAAACCTTGTACAAAATCTCACTACATACACGTTACATCATGTGTTCACCAGCCCCATCAAATATGACTGGTAATTGCTCTTCTCATCCAGAACTTGGAAATCTGCCTTTCCCTTAGGAATTGTACTGTCACCTCTAACACTGAAGGGGCCATCTTTGCTTTTTCTTAAGTTTCCCATTTTCCCATAGGCCTTTGTGGCAACAATATTGCCTCTGTTTTTTCTGTGCATTTGATCTTCTTTGCTTGGGGTCCTCTTGAGATATTGTTTGAATCTTTTCTCACTTAACTTTATTTATTTTTATTTTGCCCCCCACCCCCCACCCCATGTTCCATAGCCCTAAGGTGAGCCTGGAAAGCTGATGATAAAGGTTGTTAGCCTAGCTGTTTAACTCACCTGCAGCTCTATCTGTAGCCCCTCTAATGAGACCCTCTACTTTCTCACATCCCCTCCCCAGGTAGCTATTTCTAGGTAAGCAAAAAAGAAACCGATGTTCCTCAAACTGAATACAAGCAAAGTTGCATTTTAGAATCCCTAGTCACAAGTGTTGGTCTTGGTGACAATTTTTTGGTTATAACCTTGGTGGTGATTTGAGTGCCAACTTCCCAAATAAAAGGATTGTGACTTGCTCGGATAAGATGACATCACACAGGCTAGTGGTCATGCCCTAACAGGAGGAAGAAGGAAATTCTGATAGTATGAATAGCAGCTTTGATCATAAAAATTCTTCAGGGTTAGATGATACCTTGGAATAATCAATTTCAAGCTACAGGGGTACGCTGTCCTTACATGGAAACTTGAACGCCTCCATTGGTTTTAGAACAACAACCACTTGACAGGTCATCAGTGCTTATGGTGATAGGGCAATGTGAGAGGCAAGAGAAACCCATTGTGTCACCATTTTACAGATCGAAAACTGAAACAGGAGGGAGCTAAATAGCTTGAGAAGCAAAGGACTGATTAAAAAACATGATTATATTGCAGTTATATGATTATATAACATTAAGTGCTAAATTCAGTATGTATATACATCATTTTTCCTTTCTTCATATTGTATACATGCATAGAAATCACATTAGCTCTCTTCAATGTGGTACTAGAATTGCATCTAGGTTTTTGCCTCTATAATAAGCTCAGTCAGAGAAATCTGGCCATGTTATCCTTCAAGTTCCTCATCTTTAGGGGGTTGGCTTGGAGCTGGGGGTGGTAGATAGATAATAACTAAGCATACCAAGGTGTTGTGGCAAGTTAATTAATATTTATAAAGCACTTGGAGATCTTCAGATGAAAGGTGCTCAACCAAAGAACAGTTATCATATGATCCCTCCCACGTTCCTACTCCAGATTGTTAGACCAAAGTGAAAGGCATTAACCTAGAGTCTGGGAGGCCCTGCCACCAGAATTATGATGAAGAGCGTAGACAGTAAGCTTGTCACCCCTGTGCAGAGTGATGGTTTATTTTGGGTTGCTGAAACGCTGCTGCAAATCACTGTGTCCCTAGGAGACAGTGTCATCTCATCCATCAAGTCTGCCACTGGGGAATTTTCTGCCTCAGCAACTCTTTGTCCTTAAAACTGGCCCACGCAAAGAAGTTACAACCTCCTTCTGATAGTTAATAGAATGTTTCTCTTTTTTTTTTTGAGAGAGAGAGATGGATAAAGAGGGATAGAAATCTTCAGGATGTAGCAGAAATGAGTGGGTTCTAGTAGCTGTGAAGGAGAGAAACTGGGAGAAAGAACAGCCTGTATGTCCCCCCCCCCCTCTTTATCCCTTATTTCTGGAACCCATCCATCTCCTGGTTATAAGTCTGGAGTCATAACCAGGAAAGCAGCAAGGATTGGGGCCCCGGGGGTGAGACAGCCATAAGTGGCGTTGAGAGAGTTCCTCTCCTTGCTGCCATAGTCTTTCCTAGGACTGGCCAGGGCAGCACAAACTACGGAAACCTGATGGTTTCATCCCCCAGTGCTGGGAGCTGGTGTGTAAAGAAAAAGAGGTTATTCAAGGACAGACAGGCAGCATTCTCTCTGCATGTTCTCAAAATCAAAAATGTCTAGTCCAAATCAACCCCACAGCCTAAATGCAGGTGGGGGAGCATGTGGGGTGTGTGTGAATCTCTATGCTAGACTTTCCCAAAGTGTTCTCACGGGGCCACCTGCATGTGAATCACCTGAAGAACCTCCTGAGTCTGGGGGCCTAGGACTCTGCATACTGACAAGCTTCTCCGGTTTTTTTGAACTGGTACAATCTCCTGACCAAGTCCTAGTTGATAGCATGACTGAAAGTTCAGTCCCAGTGGCCAAAGCAGTTAGGGTGTCCTGATGTCCTGAGAAGTGAGGAGCCAGCCCCATCAGCTAGCACATTAGGGAGCTGCTGCCTCTTTGAAAAACTATCATGCAAACTACTAGTTAGAGAACACTGAGGAATTATTTCCTTGGGCATTCCCCTCACCCAAGTCCATGATTCAGTCGACTATTAAGAACCTGGCAAGAATGCACAGCGTCTGCTCTTCCCTGGTCATGGCTGCCTTGACTTTTTACAAAGTCAAATCTGGCTAGAGGAAGTTCAGGTGAAAGTTCTTATGTTCCACAGGAACCTGGTAGTCACTTAATCAATGTTCTTAAGTACTTTCTGAATCTATACATTTTTAAACTTATTTTTAATTCCTATTTTTTTGGTTAAGATTTATTTATTTGTGCATACAGAGCTGGGGTACAGGCTAGAGGCACAGGGGTGACGAGAGGATTCACCAGAGACAGAGTGGGGAGTAGAACAGGCTGATTGACGAAGCACACTGCTGAGGGGAGCAGCGGAGGAGAGGTCTGCTGTACCATGTGGTCACCTCCGTGACAGGTGGGGATTCAACTCATGCGGAAGTGGCTTTAGATTCTTAATGCTGTGCTTTAACCTGCTGTACCACCAGGGAGGGCCTGAATTCTTAATTTATTTTTAATTGAGGTGACATTGGGGTTCCATCAGTATCACCACCATAGTGCATCCACTAACAACTCACCCACACTCTACCACACTGGGCCTCCCTGTCTTCCTGTTCTTTCCCCTTCCCCCTTCCCTCTTTTGTTTCTCAGTTTCATAGAATTGATATTTTTAAACAAAGGAAAATCCAACTATCATTAAAACTTCTCGAATAACTCAGAGTCGGGTCTGAGTACCCATTAGTTACTACAGCTTTGTCTTTCTCCTGGGCCCTGGCCTACCAGAAGTGCTAGAACACGGCCCTTTTTTTTCCCTAAAGATTTATTTATTTATTCATATAGAACTGGGATACAGGTCAGAGGTGCAGAGAGTGAGAGAATTCACCAGAGACAGTGGGGAGCAGAACTGGCAGATCGACAAAGTACGCTGCTGAGGGGAGCAGCGGGCGGGTCACGAGAGATCTGCCACGCCATGTGGGTCACTTCCAGGGCAGGTGGGGATCAAACTCATGCAGAAGTGGCGTAAGCTTCTTAGTGCTGCGCTTTAACCCGCTGCACCACCAGGGAGGGCCCGAACATGGCCTTTTTGTTCATCCCTGCTATGGTCATTTATTCACATCTGGACCCTGCCATCTGCCCAGTTGAGGCAAGAGATATTCAACTTCTCTCCCACATGAGGGGAGCTGGGCTGATGGAGCATGACCCAGCTGTGGATCTCAGGGTCATGACACCACCCATCTCAGCCTTGATGACCATGACTCTAGGGATGAGACGGGTGTTTACCTTGCCAGGATTCAATTAGACAATGTACATCAGCTGTTCCACCATGTACCAATGTCACTGTCGACTAGCCTCCTCTCTGAGCACGTGGAGAACCTCCCCTACCTGTTTGTCTTTATTCATCCATCCCTGGGAGCAGCTTGGCCAGACCAAAACTCCAGGCAAAAATCTGCTGCGAGAGGCAGCAGACGATGCATGAGAGGTACAGCAGGGAATCCTGACTACTGCTTTTTTTTTTTTTTTAATGTTGTGTTTATGCACTGATCAACTGAGAACTTTCACACCTGCTCTGAGTCCCTGAACCTCTGTCTCAACCGTGGTGGTGGTATCCACAACCTTTTCAACACCCCTTTTCCTAGATTACACTGCAAGAGAAAACAGAATCACACCACCGTTCCCCCTCATTCAGGTCTGAGAATGAAGCTCCGCCTTTGGTTACACATTCCAAGGCATTCCAAGCCTCCCCCACTCTCAGAACTAGGATTGTAGCTCTGCCTTTGTCCCCGTTTCCAGAGCTGGTTCTGGGGCCTACCTCAGTGCCTGTCTACCACTGAGACCTGCCTATCTGCCTAATTAATCCTCTTACCTAGTAGCAGGGTCCCATTTCTCCCCCTTGTGACTACCACTGCCTAGGTGAACTTCACATATCTAGTGCCAAATTCCCCAAGACAGGACTCTACCTACCTAGTAGGCTCCTGCTTATTACTGTGCATCCATTGTTTGAAATCGTGTATGAAGTTTATGCATGCTGCCTAAACAATGTCTTGAGATTCAGAGCCTCCCCCATCACCTGGGCCTACTTCTCACCTGTGTCTTATCCCTTAATAATAAGGTTGCTTTTCCTCACTGCAAGGTCATTGCCGCATCCAGCTCTAGTCAGGACGCCTACTGTTTGGCACAGACAGCCAAGGGTGCAGCGAGATTGTCTGGAGACAGAGACCCAGTTGCTTCTTATGTTTCCAAGGCGACCCATCCACTGGCTACTTGAATAGCTGTTGTGAGAAAAAACATCAGGGAGACTGAATTTTTACTGACAGTATAAAATCTCTTTACATAGAGCCTAGCCAATAAAGTTCAAATCAGAAGAAAAGCCAGCTGCTAATACAAATAGAACAGGAGAAGCTTTGGAAAACAGAGCTTTAAGTTTTAGGAGGCTGAGATGCTACAAAGTAGTTACTATTATAATGCAAAAAGATTGCAGGCTGAGGGGACACTTTCTAATCCTCCAGGAGGTTCCTGTTTTCATCCCACTCAGAATATCGGGGTGGCAACTGCGTGTCCTGACCTTATCCCCAAGACCTGTGTCCAGCTAGGGTGGATGCACAAGGGAAGTTCCTTCATGAAGTATGTGGGAAACTGGCAGTTTCTCTCCTGCCAAAGATTTGGTCAACCTTGAATTCCTTCCTCTAAGGACTAAACTCAGGTGTTAGGTATCCCAAGACACCCTCTTAAAAAGCAAAATCTGTTTCACTTAATTGAATAATAGATTCTCCATGTGCAGGGACTGGTTTTTAGGTTAGCGCTTTGTCATCCAGGCAATCAGACATAAATCAGGTCTATTTGCATTGGAGAGCAGCAGGAGGACAGAGTGCAGGCTCCGATAGATTCAGGTGTTCATAGGAAAACAGCACTGGGGTGGAAGGCTTCAGAGATGAGGAGGGAGCAGAGGCAGTCAGAAGCCAGCACACAAACAAAATGGCATCTCCAGATGCCTTCAGAATGGATCAGAAAGAGGACGTGTGTATGTATGTGTCTTTGAGAGTGGGATGAATGAGGTGAAATATTGCCTTCCATTTATACATATTCACAGACTTCTAGATTCTTCAATTCTGGTGCCTAAAAAAAGTGAGAAAGTGCTTGTGTTGCCCTAAATCAGGCAAAATGGGCTGATTCTTGCTTTCAGATAAATATGAAAAGCTGTGGGCTTAGAACTGTGTGTATTTATTTTTTTTATGGCACTTAGAATAAAATGTTCCAAATTTAACATTTAAAAAGGAACAAAGTAACCCATTATGCAAATGGTATTATGGGGTGGAGAGTCCCTGAGCAAAGGAAGACAAATGTATTTATAATTGTGTTTTAATTTTCTCTACTGGAAACAATTCCTTGTCTATTTTAATCTGATGCCAATGGTTGAGTCAAGAGATAGTGACTTCAGTCTAGAATGTGGTCATGATAGCTATTAATTGCCTTAACTATAAAGGACCTTGTAATTTTGCCTCCAAATTGTCGTATCATTTATAATTCCCTTTGTCATTACAGATAGTTATTGTATTGTAAAAGACGGTTTGTCACATACTTAATTATTTTTGTTATGAACTTAAAATTTGAAACTGGAAAATAACAGAGACAATTGAGGAAACAACCTGTAATTGATATACTCCTCCTTCTCAATTACATTTTCCAATGGTTTATTTATAAAAGTTGACCAATCTGGTTTGAGTGTTTCCATACATGCGAGGACATATCGCTCCCCTGAGGAGTTTGCTGGCAGTCAGTGTAGGAGCAATAATGAGTTTTCCAATTCAGACCAGCTGGAATCAAGGCTCCAAGCACTTTATTCTGAGCAAAGAATGCACCACTTGTCACATAGATATAAAAATTCTTAATGAAGCATTAATAGAGAGCTGTTTAGCCTCTGTGTTGTTATTACAGAGGCCAATAAGAATATAGAAATATAGCTGCTTGGAAAGGAGGGATTAAAATGTATTTTCTCAGTCATAGCTCTCATCTGTGATTGGGGACGATAGAATCTCAAAGTTTGGTCAATTACCCAGACCTTCTCTTGAAAAAAGGTGAGTTTTCCTTCCTTGGGACTCAGTTACACAACCAACAATGACATCATTATCATCCAGGCCGAGGTGAATCACTTTATCTTTTGCAAAGCAATGGCCTGAAATGTAATCCTGCTAGAAGATTAACATCAAGCCACAGTGATTTCAAAGTTGCAGCCAGGCTTGCGATTGAAGACTAAACTCCCAATCAGCCAGCTTTGCGGTTTGTCCCAGTGTGATGGCGCAGAGATGGCGCTGCCTCAATTTGCCCTTGGGAGGCTGGAACAGGAAGGTTGAGCAGCTTTGTGGTCCTTCTTCCCAGTTCCCATCTACAACCATCAAGCCCCATTGTTGCTCCAAACATCAAAACGATGAAAATCCTGAGGAAACGTGTGGACGCTAAGGAGTTCCTGGACACACTTAAAAAAGTTACAGAAATTTCATCTGTGCAAGAGAGAAAACTCAACTTTACATGTTCCTGTTTACACCTGTAAATTAGGCTTTACAAGTCAAAAGGAATTTGAGGGTTCGTGGAGACATGGTGACCAAGGTGCACAACCCCAGAGGAAGCATTCTGTCAAAGCTATATTTGAACATGGAGTTTTCTTTAATGCTATTCAGAGTGTACGATAGGGATGCAGTCTATAAGAAGAACTGATCACTTCTCGGGAACACAGCAAAAGAATATCATTTAAAAATCTAGGATGGGGCCCTCCCTGGTGGCGCAGTGGGTTAAAGCACTGCATTAAGAAGCTGCAACCACTTCCTCATGAGTTCGATTCCCGCCTGCCCCAGAGGTGCCCACATGGCGTGGCAGCCCTCTCCTGACCCGCCCGCTGCTCCCCTCAGCAGTGTACTTTGTCAATCTGCCTGTTCTTCTCCCCACTCTATCTCTGGTGAAGCCTCTCGCCGCCCCTGAGCCTCTAGCCTGTACCCCAGTTCTGTATGCACAAATAAATAAATCTTAAAAAAAAAAAATCTAGGATGAATACCTGCCTGGTCAGGAAGAGACCATGAGCATGAAGGCTGCTTTCCCGAGTGAGGCTCATCCAGCCACCCTAATTTGATGACAAGTGTGGAGGACTTGATTTCATAATTTGTGGTAGAGGGAAACTATGTGATCTCCCCTGATAAAAAAAATAAAATAGAATAGAAATCTGGGGGGGGAAGAGAAGCATTGACTTAGCTGCTGATGACCTACATGCACCCCATTAATAAGAGGGTTGACACCAAACACCCCAGAAAAGAATACAAGAGTCTCAGTAATTTGCTTTTAAGTAGCTCTAAAATTTGGGGGCAAGATACTTTCCCTGAACCTCCTTTACAGTTCTATAATGGTGATAAATTTACTAATTTCCCTGTGGCTGCCTCCCAGGGGTGTAATAAGGATCCAGTGAGAAAATGTATATGAAACTGTTTTATGAGCTATGTGAAATATTACTTGTTGCAGTGGTGGTCAATCTTTTTATTACTAATCTTACCTCTGATATATTTTAAGAAGAAAGTAATTTCCTTGTAACCCTCCTCATTTCTGAGGTCTGGTGCACTTTTTCCCACATTGGGAAAATTGGACCGTTAAGAGTCAAAATGATACAAGACTTGCTCTGTACTAACCCACTTCCTGACTGGGATGTGGCTGGTGGGTCTGAATTATCTTACTGCTATTGCAGCTCTGTTTCCTGTAGAGTGGCTTTGGTTGCTTTCAGTTTTTCCATTATAGAAAGCACTCTCATCATGGAAAAAGTGAAGACCTCAAGCAAGGCGACTCTCTGGCATTTCGCTCATGCCTGCCTGCATGTGATTGTCTGTTCTGTCATGACTCTAAGGCTCACTGGGTGCCAAAACTGAGTTCAGGAGATATACACAAGTTCTGTCCTCCCGATGCTCGGTTTCACTAATGATAAAAGATTTGGTACATGATATTCTAGATACTTTTTCACATTTTGAATACAATCCTTGGGATAGGATACATTTTAAACAAATATTTGCTGAAAGAAATAAGAATATAAGCCGCCAGTTTTCTTAGAAAAAGGACAAACTCACTGCATTCCAAGTTTGAGAACTAGGAAGAGATTTGAGTGTTCTATGTCCATCCGGCTGAGATTTCTCTTTGTCCTCAAATCTAGACCAAATGTAGCTTTCCAATTACTTTTCAATGCAACAGGAGGTTATGGTGACCTTGTGCCACAGTGAAATAGAGTTTGGGCTTATTGCTGGTTCAGATTGTATAGAGAACTACCAGGAGAAAGGCAGAGAGTAAGGAAGGTGGTCACTGAGGAAGAAACTCCTAGTAACACAAATCTTGGGAATTATATCACAAGTATTATGTCTCATAAGCCCTGAGACATTGATAGAGACACATTATCAATCATTGTGAAATAGACAGCATCAATTGCCTTGACACTGCATTGCAAGAGATAGTCACTATAGTTATTAGTGAAGCTTAATTATAAACAGATATGCCCACTCAATCCTAAAGAACAGTATTACCAAAAAGTTCAGCTCTTTGAAAGAACTACTAATGTAACAAAGATAAACCACAGAAACAGGAAAAAATATCTGCAAGACATATATATCTCATAGGATGTGTCTCCAGGTAGAAAAAGAATTCTAACTACTGGAGAAAAAAAAAACTAAATTAGAAGTGGGTAATAGATTTGAACAAATACTTCACCAAAAGTGGTATGTGAATGGGCAATACACTTAGGAAAAAATTGTTCAACCTCATACTCCTCAAGGAAATATCAATTATATGCCACAATGAAATACCCCCTGGAGGAACTAAAATTAGAAAGCTGTGGAGCCACTTGGGCGCTTATTCACTACCAATTAGAGTAAAATGGTGCAATCACTGCAGAGGTGAGTTACACAGTTTGCTATAAAGTAAATCAAATTGTGAGCAAACAATTCTACTCTTTGGTATTTTACTCAATGTAAATGAAAACTTAAATCTATAAAATATTTGTCCCTGAATGCTCATAGTAGCTTTATTTGAACAACCCAAAACTTTCAATCCTTGTGTCCATAAGAAGTAAATGAATACACAAAGTGTGGCATATCCATTCAACAGAATTAAAGTCAGCATTTTAAAAGAGCTGAACTATTCATATATGCAGCAACATGAATATATCTCAAAATTATGCAGGTCTAAAAAAAGACATCAAAGAATGCCCAGTTTATGATACAAAAAGGACAAACTTAATCTCTAATAACAAATAGCAGATTAATGGCTGTCTGATGTGGGGGCTATGGATGGATGATGATGAGGATGATATTACAAAAGAACATGAGAGAACCTTTGAGCAGATGGAATGTTCTACATCTTGCCTATGGAGATGGTTACACAGATGTATACATTTGGTCAAACTGTACATGAACAAGCCTCCATTTTGTAACATGTAAGCTATAGTTTCATAAGGTTAATTTCACTTTAGACCAAAGAACTTACATGTACCAAAGTAGAATTAAGAGTGAGGTATTTACATATGTAGCATTTGTAGCAGAGTGAAATGAGCCAGTTACCTTTGAGGTGGGAAAATACCAACTGAAAACAATGTGTGGATAGTTTTGTTTTTTTTTTAAAGATTTATTTATTTGTACATACAGAACTGGGGTACAGGCCAGAGGCTCAGGGGTGGCTGAGAGGCTTCACCAGAGACAGAGTGGGGAGCAGAACAGGCAGATCGCGGAAGTACACTGCTGAGGGGAGCAGCGGGCGGGTCAGGAGAGGTCTGCCACGCCATGTGGTCACCTCCGGGGCAGGCGGGAATCGAACTCAAGCGGAAGTGGATTTAGCTTCTCAGTGCAGTGCTTTAACCCGCTGCGCCACCAGGGAGGGCCAGTGGATAGTTTTTTAATTGTCCTAGTGTGGCATGGCTCTGAGACTCTGAAACATAGTGCACCTGAATCTTCAGGAACATTTACATATTTATATATTTCATCTTCCAAATAAGTATGTGTCGCCACATTAGAGACCGTCCGTGGTTGTTGATAGAGGAGGGCAGGTTAAAAATTTTAAATGCAAAAACCCTAACCAACTAAAAGAAGAGGGGGTGGAGGGGGAAGAGACTTCCAGAGCCCAACAATACTGAAATTGTAAATTTTCACGAAAGAGCTCCTGTGGTTAAATGGATCAGTCTTTCAGAAGATGCCAGATTCAGTGAATTGCTCTGCACTTTATAGATATAAATCTCAGTCTCAGTCCTATCTACTCCCATTATTTTCCCTGGGAACTGGGATCCAAGACTGATATTCATTCTATTGACCATAAGGACAGTCTGCTCAGACATGGGCTAGTTACAATAGACTCATGGCAACTTCCACTCTGGGTTCCTCCCATGGAACTGGGATGTGGGAAGTTTAATACATATTGTGAAACGTTCAGCTAGACTTCACCACTAAAATTTTGTTCCCCTACTTGTCTTTGACTCCCAAAGATACATTTATTTAAAGCAGAAGTGATATCTATATACCATAATATGCACATTTTTGTTTGCATCAGATTTAAGTCTGCTTATTTATGTAGCTATTTCTCTGAACAATATTATTATGATGCAATTGAGAATGTGGGATATAAGTGGATATTTTTAAATGTAGTCATTACTTTAAATGTACCAGGATTAAAGGTCATTTTAATGACTCATCTGTAGAAATAGAAAGTAGAAAGATGACATTCTTAATGTAGCTGTTCCTTAAGTTTGTTCGTTAGTAGAATATTAAAAGTAATGTAAATACATCTCCTACTAATTTCTCTCAGACTACCCATCAAATCAAAAATGGATTCTTATATAAAATATCCTGTTTTTAAATGCCAGGACAAGAATCTGGTCTTAACCTCAAAATTTTTAGATTATGACTGACAGGCAAACAGTATCATTTTTAGTTGCATATTTTATGTGGACTATTTTTATGTGAAGGTATAAATTCAGAAAGCAGAACAAGAAGATTAACAAAGTGGTGGGCAGTGTATACTGAGCCTTTGCATTACTTTTTTCCATTTACTTTGTCATTTAGTTTCTGTCCATCATTTGCTATTATAAAATCTTGCAGCACCAGGTTTCAAACGTAGTAGCACCATATGAGAAGGCCTGTTATCCCTTCTAGTTTTATTTTAATTGTTTTTTAGAAAGAACTCTTGTAAATGGAGCATGAATTTAAAACCCAGTCTCACAGACCTGAAGCCTCCAGAGGGGAGGGACAAGAACATAGTGGGGAGGGAAACTGGGCTGTGGGTGGCCCATGGGTGCTTTGGTGGTGGGTGTACTTGGTACTAGCACCTGAAGGCAGGATTCTCTGCTCCCCAAACAGGAACAACAAAGTCAACCAATATTATTTCAATTAAAAATATATATAAAGAAAAAAATCTAGACGTGTGCATATCTACATGTCAGCATGATCAGACCATCACAGGTTGGACAAATTTGCACGAGTGTGCCCCTTTGGGGATTGGAAAAGGAATGCTGTTCTTCCCCCAGGTTGAAAACACTTTCTATGCAAAAAAATTCTCTAGCAACAAGAGCACATTGGGTTTGGCCATGAGCAAAGTTCAAATAAATAGAAGTTGAAAATGCAAAGTAAGATAGAAAATTGTGTCCACAGTACTTCAGCAGCAGTGGACTCAGATTGGATCAGCACTGAGATTAGCACGACACCGTATGAAGAGGGTGTCTGACGTAGCCTGCTCTGCAGCTCCACTCCGTGTGGTGTTGCCCACGCACCACTCTTGCATACATTTATTTTACGAATGTGTAAATTATAGATATGATCTTCTTTGGATAAAAGCCATCCAGAAATATGACAGTGCCATGAACAGTGATTATCTCAGGGAAATAGCACTACACATTTTAAAACTGTCCTTTTAAAACTTTCAAAAATAGAGATGTATACATTCATAATCAGGAAAAATAAGTCTTTAAACACACTGGACTATCTGAAGATAAAGGTAAATTTATTTATTTATTTATTTATTTTGACACTCAGCAAACCTAACACCTTAGGGAAATGACTTTTAATCTATTTCAGCAGTGAAAGCTTTTACAAAAGTCAATGTTATGCTGACTCCCAGTGCGTAAAACAGGCTTCAGAGGGACTTTTACTAGGGTTAGAAGGGAGGACACCCTGAGCTCAGCTTTCTGGGGCCCTGAAAGACACTTTAAAAAGCCAGGGGCAAAAAAATAAATAAATAAATAAATAAATAAAAGCCAGGGGCATTGCAGAACAGAGCAATTTTCTGTGGCCATGGATTGTGAAGGAGGTGATGAGCTCCCCCAGACAGAAATCTCAGTCTACTGCCCTGGCCTCTTGTCATGTATGGTTCTTAATAAGTGTTTGTTGTCTGGTCTCTGGCCAGCTCATTTGCACTGGCCATCTGCTATTTGGGATGCAGAACACAATGGTGGTAGCTTCAAGGTCCTTCCCCGAGTTATTTGCGTTGGGGCTCTCCTCGTGTTTGGTAAATCTTGTAAGGAGGCATTTAGACCCTTATGTCTTGCCTTTGAAGTACATTGCTGAAGACACACCTGCCATTTAGATTCTAGCCAAGATTGAAAGGAGAGTCTCTAAAGTTATGTGTATTCAGTGCTTGGCTTCTGGAAATATGTCAGATATGTGTTGTTGAGTCTTGTGCAATAAAATGCATATGGTGGGGAACAGGTGGTTATTAGAAACATGAAGTAAATGGACTTTGTAGAGGACTTTGTGCTGGCAATGTCAGTGGTAAACCCTCCAGAAAGATGATATAAAATGGCAAGAGGGTTGCCAAATTTTGTACACACACAGAAACATACAAAATGCCTAATATTTTATGTACTAAAATATACAGATAAATGTATGTGATTTATATTCATATATGTAGTGGTTAAGAGTGTGGACTCTGAATTCAGATACTTTGAGTTCAAATCTAATCTCCTATTCTAACTAGGCTTATCAATTTGGGCAAGTGAGTTTACTTCTCTGTAACTGTGCTATAAGGATTAAATATATGAATATGTAGTAAGTTCTTAAAATAGTCCCAGATATCATAGTAACCCAACAAATGCTATCTTTTTTTTTATCATGATATTATGTTTACCATCTATAAGAAATTATATAAGATCTTTATAGGTATTTCTAGGAGGGAGAGGGTATTCCTGTGGGCATGGAGAATTTCTTTCCATTCTGTACTAGTCTCTATCATTGCCGATCTTTTATATGAATCACTTTTATGACAGCAGAGGTTATCTTGCAGGAAGAATTTTGCTTCTTTTTTTTTTTTCTCTATTAAAAACTCACAGTCTAAGATGAATGGATGGGTAGTTAGATGATAGCCTGCTTGCCAGATGATAAGAGACTTTTAAAAAAATAGTGACATTGGGTGTTGGAGTTGATTACAAAGGCCTCTTTCTTCTTAAGATGCTACACTGTTCACTGCTAGTATATGTCCTTGTGGATCTCCTTCCTTGCTGCCACCTGTCATGCTCGTTATGTCATATCCCTGTCCTCATTGCTCCCAGCGCACCTTATATTTCCTCTGGTGTGTAGCACACATTCACACAATTTCTCTAATCCTTTCTTTAAAGAGAAAATCATGCTCTTTAAAAAATTACAAAAGTATTTGTCACTTTTGTTCCCTTATAAGAAGTCCACATGTATCTTCTGAGAGAATCTCCACTAGGTATAGCTTCTGCTTTCAGAAAGTTGAGACTATTTTAAAGGTCAAGGAGAGATAAATACAAAAGTGGAAGTAGACACCAACTATTAGTGAGCTTGGAGCCCCGTGGGGGGACACAGGAAGGGTCAGGAGAAACCCCAGGAGGTGACATCTTCTCTGAGGCTTAAAGGATTAGCGAAGTAGCTGTATCTTTTGTAGGAAGCCATAAATTGGCCTTGCCTTCTTAACCAGTCCTCTATAGGGATGTCCCCAGTTTTAATAGGAACTGTCCTGTGTAGAAATCTACAGTTAAATAATTTTCTATAAACCACTCACTGAGTCAAAGGAATGTACTAGAGAATATAATACATTGCATCCCAGCAGTGATTGTCTTTAAAAGGTGGAGCTTGTCCCCCTAACCCTTACCTCTAACTGCACAGGTCTTCGACTGCTGCAACTTCCTGGTCTGAAGACTTTCTCTGGTGTCTCTCACCCACTTCCCCCCACACTCCACAGGCAAGAAATGCCAAGGAATCAGGTCTCCCCCAAAGCATGTTGTTTGGGATATGGTCACCAGGTCCCTTGCCTCATGCCAGTATTTCCCCAGAAGTAAGCTTCGTTTGCCCACAACGACAACTGCCTTCTTCTCCCTGTGTCACTTCATCGTGCTACAAATAACCACTTTACAGACCTCGAATCCTTGACCAGCATCTGCTTCTGAGAGAACCCAAGTTAAGACTTATAAACAGAGTCCTTTTTGCAAACAAACATCACTATTTATATTCTCTCTATACTCCCCTCACTCTCTGGAGTCCTCCACCTCCACACACACCTTTGTCCAGGTCCTCAGCACACAGTAGGTACACTGCTGTGCCTCTCCGAATTGTGAGAGGGATGTGAATTGCTCTAAGAACGTGGATTATGTCTTTCTTTTTTGTATCTCCAAGACCTCATTAGATGCTTGTTAATCTTGTTAATGCATTTCCTGTGGGCACTGAAAGCCTCCTTCATGGTATTTTACCAAAGCACCCTATAAGATGGATGAGTAGAGGAGCCTGACGAACAACAACCTGCTCTGGTAGCTTCTTCATGGTAAACTTGAATCCCTGTAAGCACTGGCATTCTGTGCTTCAACTTCTCTGTCTCTACTGTGAGGATTTAATAACACTTGTCAAGATCTAGTGTTGGAAAAGTGCTTTGAAACTTCAGTGAGCCACTATGCGATTAAAATAGTAGCCCCTGTTCCATCATTTAAATAATCTCATTGGCAAGGATCATGCATTAATCATCACAGTAGAGTATTTTTATTCTCACTGAGCATCTTTCATCCGAGAACATCACCGTGGTTTATAAACATTAATTTAGCATATTCCTCCTGACAACATCTAGACTGGTCTTTTACATGAACTAATAAGCCAAGGCCTGATATAGCTAAACAGCTTGTTCCAAACATCCAGATTCGAGAGGCAAGAAACAGGTTACCACCAGGCAAGTTAGCAAGAAAGAGATTGCCCTATGTCAATATTTGGGTTGATGAAATGAATAGATCAGATAGTCAGACCCATAACGGAGGCAACACTCTCCTCCTTACTCACAGAAGCAATCTGGGACTCTGATGGGGTCTCTTGAAAAACCTCCACTGAATAAAAGGTTTCATGAATTATGAAAACCCTACAAAATATTTAAAAGTTGTTGTGCTGAGCTGCTACTCTCTGTGCATCCCAAAGGAAGCCACTCATGTAACCCTCTATATTTTATGCTGCTGACCATAAAAATAACTGTACCAGCCAGATAAAGAGGGACGGAAGGCCGCTGTATCGTTTTAAGAGACAGATGGGCGAGGTATACATGAAAGTGGTTTCCATTACATATAATATGATCCTTCTGTCTCAGCATCTGTTCTGTAAACATAGTGAGAGCCTTTCATCAGGATCCAGTGGCAGACCCACTGATCACCAGTGACCAGTTCCTCCTGCCCTGACTTTGGTGGGCGAGGTCCATGGATGAAGCCTGTGAATTTATGGTTCACAGACACTTGTGTTGTTTCTCCCTACATGGTCCCCAAAGAGGGCCACAGTCAATAACCAGGTCCTGTTGGCCAAAGCACTGGGGGCAATAGGGACTAGCAGCTTGGTGTGACTGCCCTGCTCCTTTGGGAAAATCACTCTACCTTCCTGTTTTGCAGGTTCTCAGACGATGAGTTAGCCAGATCTATAATTTCCTGTCTATCCTACAAAACCCTGGCAATTTGAGAGGTTTTTCAGGAACAGCTAAAGATTAGGTCCCAAAACACAGAACACGAAAGATACAACTAGCTGCCTCCACAACCCAGGTACGACCAGCTGCCTGCTAGCCTTCCTCTCTCCCCCTTTTATATATTGACCCAAGCGATTTTTCCAGGCACAGGAGCTGCCATTTTGTATCCCAGGCTCTTTTGCCACAACTGATTTGCTGGCCTCACCATTCCTGGACTCGCTCTCTACTTCTTGAATTTTATGTCTGGTCAGAGCATATCTCCTTTGTGGAGTAATTTCTCCTTTCCTCTCTAATCAGATGAATATTGTCACTTTACCAGGAATAATTTTAGTTCTTCTTCTTCTTACATGAAGCTCACCATGAAGGCATCGGCTATTTCAGCCTTGGAATGCCTGTATTATGTTCCTGTGTTACTCCTTCCTAGAGTACCGTTCTTATTAGGACTGCATAATACATTGAATTGTTGCATTGTGTGTGTGTGTGTGCGGTTGTGGCTTATACATTTTCTCAACATGACAGTAAGCCCCAGGCTAGCTTCTTCCTATGCTTCTATAAATCATTCCAGAACTATAGTATGTATTCAGTAAATACGTTTTGTTGGCTTTTAAAAACAAATGAACACCCCAATTGAAATTCTAGATTTTATCAACATTAACCTTTGCTCTTTTAGCAAATTATTTACTTCTGAGAACTTTTGACTTCTGAATCTTTCAGATAAAAGGATCAAAATTGTCATCATTCAGATTTGCATAGAATCTGTCATTCATTGAGCTTAGTGCTAAAAATTACAAATTAACCTAACAGTGAAAGCAATATTACAGATCTGAACCTGAAGTTATCTTTACACTCCACCTCAATTTGTAGATCTTTGTCATTCCAGGGTCTAGCCCACTGTCTGGCTTGTGGCAGGGCCTCAGTAAATGTTAGAAATGCTTCAACCTTTTGAGAGTTACAATACTGCTATTAAGTCACTTGAAGAATATTTCCCTAGAATAGTTCAGAAACTACTATGGCCACAAACATGTTTTCCATGTCTGCCAAATAATTGGATTGTATACACTATGCACTTCTCTTTTTACCTCAGGATAACCCAATGACAAAGAGAACACTATTCAGAAGAATTACAATGTCAGGTGAACAGAGTTAAGAGTCACTTAGGTGTTTTTGTTGTGCTTTGAGAAGAGCCTGAAATTCTTTCTGGGAAAGTGCAGGTTGATGGTAGAGGACCACTTAAGGGCTTTCGGCAATCATTCACTAATGTTTACAGGATTTACTTCTTCGGGTGGTTTGAGGAACAGAAATGTTGCCTTTAAAAACAAAGCTGGATAAAAACAGGTTCCACATTACATTTCTATGAGTTGTCCTGAATGGCATGAATTATTTTTCCTGAGGTTATTCTGCTCAGTCTTAGTAACATGCTACTATTTTATGGGAACTGAGACTATGCTTCCTCTGCTCTGGGTGATGCCTGGCCCACTACTGACTCTTCACAAATGTTGGTGGTCCTTGACACACTCACAAATTGGAAGAAGTAACCAACTTCAGATATTTCTATTAATTTCATCTATTATAGAAGGAACATCCTCTTAAACAATAAGTGTCAAGGTCTCAAAATGACATTACCATGTACTCAGCCTTGGGCTCTTTCTAGGATACCATTCATCTCCTCTGCTTTATATTCAGAGTGTCACTGAATCCTGGTGGCCTTTGTGCCTCATGAGTCCTTGTCACTCCATACTGTCATGGCCCCCTTGGCTGTCAGTGTTCACTGCAGGTGACATTCCTCAGTGCCGACACCGTTATCAATTACTGTGAGACCAACAGGAGGAAAGTGTTAAGAGGAACAGCTGAAGTGCTTCACCATGGTGGGTGGAGGAAAAAATGTAATTTTCAATCTTACATTGACTGGTGGTGTTCTTGGGTGAGGCAACTCTTCCCACTCCTTGCACAACCAAGGAGGCGAGTCAGTAAAGGTTGGGGCACATAGGGAATGCACTTCGTTCCTGTCTGCCTGAAGGGACTTGTTCACACAGTTCAAATAACTGTAGAGCATTCTTTATAAAGACTACTAACTGGTTGTTTTCCTTAACCACATGCTAAACTAGCTTCCTCTGCACACCAGCCATTACGCTTTCAATTTCACTTCCAGGAGAAGGATTTTCATCCTACCTCCACCTCATACCCATGGCAGTATGTGGTTTGGTCATCAGTACTAAAAAATCCAGTCACAGCAGTGTTGGATGGTTGAAGAATGAGCTGTTTCTTGTAAGGGTTGTTTTTGTAAGTGAACAAGACCTAGGGCCTGACTATAATGCCCATACAGATATATGCAAAGAAAAGACTTAATTCCTTCCCTCAGGGGATGATTTGAAATATTTCTACCTTTCCTGTTTTGAATAACTGTCAGGTTTACCTATCACTGTCTCTCTCCTTTTCCCGGAAGGCACTTTATTTAGCTTTTCTGTCTATAACATTTTACTTAAAAGAGTTTTCAGTATCGTTATCTTTCCCCTATAACTGGAGCTCAAAATTCTCAGCCTTCTAGAACAAGTGAATACTTGCTTTGTCATGAGAAAAATCAATATCTGTCACCACAGGAAGTGGGGTGGGGAGCAGTTAGACAAAGGCCTGAATTTCAGTGGAATAGCAAGTTCATTTGTCTGACCCAAAAGGTTATGCCTTCCTGCTTGTTTTACAAAGCATAGATGAGCCAGGTGGGGGAAGACAAGCCCAGGTAAGATGGAAAGTGTGTGCCAGGTACTGTCCTGTGGGGAATGTGGCCCGGATGGATGCAGTACTGCAGTCACAGGCTGATCCAGGGGAAGGAATCAAGAGACTACTACAGTGGGTTGTTCAGTCACAGGCAATGGAAACCCAGCCATGACTACTCAGTTTAGTCAATAGTTTTCCAAGACTCAGGGAGCAGAAAGGACATTTTCAGCCTGTTCAGTCATCTTTTGGTTAAGGCAAAGAAACTCTACCTCTGTGGTTTAGGAGACCTGAAAAGGTCTGATATCTATCAACCTTGCTAACCCTACTTGTCAAAAAAAAAATTGGAAAAATAATTTGCATACAAGACATTTCATCCCATTCAAGTATACCAATTTGTATGGCCATCACCATTTTCAAATTTAGAACACTTTAATCACCCAAAAAGAAACTACTTTTTGGTTACTACAACCTCATCCCCCTAGTCCTAGCCTTAAGCAACCGTTAATCTACTTTGTGCCTTTAGATTTGCCTGTTCTGGATATTTCATATAAATAAAATCAGATCATAAGGGATGATGATTATAACTGCCCTTTGAGACTGCTTCTTTTACTTAGCATAATATTTTCAGGGCCATCCATGTTGTATTATAGTCTGTGCTTCATTCCTTTTGATGGTCAGTAACATTCCATTGTGTAGATATATACCAGATTTTGTTTATCCATAATCAGGTGATAGACTTTTCAACTCTAGTCATTTTTCCCCTAGTAAGGCTAGTGGTACAGTAAACATATGTGTTCATGTCTTGATGTGGAAATAAGTTTTCATTTATCTTGGAATAAAATTTCTGGGTTATATAGAAATTTTGGGTTCCATATTTTGAGGAAGTACCAGTTTGCCAAGGTAGCAGAACCAACCTAGTAATTTTCAGGGAGACTATTTTGCATGGTTGAATGATATTAGTAGTCACTCAAGAGTAATGGAGGCATTAATGATGGAGATTCTTATCTATTATGGATGCTTAGGTATTTTTTGTTTTGTTTTGTTTTAAAGATAACCCAGAAGTTATATTTAGGACAGTTTTATGTTCACAGGAAAATGGAGTGGAAAGTATGATGGTTTCTGTATAAGTCTTGCCCCTACACATGCCCTCCCCTATCACATCTCCCACTAGAATGGTACAATTAGTATGACGACACTAACACATCATTACTATACAAAGTTTATAGTTTATGTTAGGGCTTACTCTTATGTTGATTTGGATCAATATGCAATGATATTTATCTACGATGATAGTATCATACAAAGTTTCACTACCCTAAAATTTCTCCACATTCCATCTATTTGTCCTCCCCACCTCCAACTATAGATCTTTTTACTGCCTTCTTAATTTTGTCTTTTTGAAAATGTTATATAGTTGAAATCATACAGTATGTATCCTTTTCAGAGTGATTTCATTTAGTAATGTACATTTAGAGTTCCTCTTATCTTTTCATGGCTAGACAGCTCATTTCATGCTGAGTACATTGTTAAGATGCACCCCCATTATTTATCCATTCTCTTACTGAAGGATGTCTTTGTATATTTTAGTTAGTAGTCCCTAATCAAGCAAATCTTGTAAATATTTTCTCCTGCTCTGTGGCTTTTTTTTTCTGATTTTCTTGACTGTGTCATTAAGTTTTTATTTTAATGAAGTTCAGCTTATCAACAATTCCACGGTTTATGTCTTTGATGTTGTAATGAAAAAGTCATCACTCTACCCAAAATTTTCTCCTCTCTTACCCTCCAGAAGTTTTATATGTTTGCATTTTGCATTTAGGTCTGTGATCCATTTTGAGTTATTTTTTTGTGAGGAGTATAAAGTCTGTCTAGATTATTTATTCTTTGAATGTTGACTGTGCCCATTTTGAAATTGAAGGATCTTTTTTTGTTCTTAAGTTGTATGAGTACTTTATATATTCTGGATATAAGTCTTCCATCTCTATATTACTTGAGAATATTTTCTCCCATTCTGTGAGTTGTCTTTTCACTTTCTTGATGGTGTACTTTGGAGCACAAGAATGTTTAATTTTAATAAAATCCAATTTGTCCATTTTTTCCCTTCTATTTGTCATTTGTAAGTTTGTTGTCCTACCTAAGAAACCATTGCCTATTTCAAGATTAAAATATTTACTACCAAGATTTTGCCTAATAGCTTCACAGTTTTTGCTCTTTAATTTAGGTCAGTGGTATATTTTGAGTAAAGTTTTAAAATTGTGTGCAATAGAGGGCTGACTTCATTCCTTTGCATGTGCATAGCCAGTTATTATGGTACAATTTGTTGAAAAGACAACTCTATCTCTATCAAGACAACTCTGTCTTGATAGCCTTGTCAAAATAAATTAACCATAAAAATAAGAGGACTTATTTCTAGATTCAATTCTATTCCATTGATATCTATGTCCATCTTCATTCCAGTACCACCTGTCTTGAATTCAATAACGTTGAAGTGCTTTGAAATTGGAAAGTATATGTCTTTCAACTTTCTCTTTTCTATTTTTGGTCTGCATTGAGTTTGGGATATGTATATGAGTCTTTGGATCAGCTTATTTATTTCTTCAAGGAAACCTTCTGGGCCATTGAAAGGGATTGTGTTGAATCCCTAAATCAGTTTGGACAGTATTGTCCTTTGACAATATTAAATCCTCCAATTCATGTACATGGAATGCCTTTCCATTGTTAGGTTTTTAATTTCTTTCAATATGTTTTATAGTTTTCAATGTACAAATCTTGTACTTTTATTAAGTTTATTCATAAGTATCTTATGCTTTTTGATGTTACTGAAAATGGAATTGCTTTCTAACTTAATTTTCAGAATGTTCATTGCTGGTTTATAGATTCTTACACATTGATCTTGTATCCTGAAATTTGGCTGAACTCACTTATTAAGTTCTGATAGTTTGGTTTTTATTTTCCCTCTCAGTGAATCTAACTCTATTTTATACTATTTCCCCTCTTAGTCTCCAATTTCTACCTTTGGAACCATCTTTTAGTTTCTCTAACAGGCCAGGTTCCCTCATGTCACAGTGCCTATCATGTGCTATTCCTTCTGCCTCTCTCTCACCCCACTCATACTTCCACCTGGTTAACTCATCCTTTAGCTTTATTTTCTTGAGCTTTGCATTCCTAAATTATGTCTGGTCCTTTTCTGCAAGCCGTAATCATACTGTGTTTTTATACATTTACCTTGGCTTATGCTCTCAATTTATGTTTCACTTGATCAATGTCATCCTTCCTCAAAAGACTGTAAGCTACTATCCTCTCTCCCCACCTCCTTTTTTTTTTTCACTATTATAATTCTCAACTTTATGGCACATAGTTGATGAATAACAAGTAATTGTTGAATGAAATCATGAATAGATGATCAGGATTGGCCCATCATTAAGAACTCTGTGGGAGATAGGAGAGGATCAGAATGAATGTAGGGCACATACCATACACATAACCAATGTGACCTCCTCCTGGGGAGGAACTTCCAGAATGGAATGTGGCTAGTGACTGTTTGTTGTTGTTTGTTTCCCATTAAAAATTTCTCCATTAAGCTCCCTTATTTGGTGGTGGGAAACCCAGAAAGGAAGAACCAACCTTCTTTGTCATTTGTAGATGAATAACCACCATCTGACTTTTTATTTGCTTCTTACCTTTCCTAAGGTACAGCTGACTTGGTGAGGAGGTAGGAGGAAGGTTGAAAAGACTCATCTGTTTTTCTTACCAAATTAATTCACTCTAACAAAAATAGGGAAATGTCCAAGCAGCTGTTTCAGTGACTAGCAAGAAAAATATTTCCTTGGGATGCTGAACAGAAAACACTCTGTGTGCTGGCCCTCCTGAAAGAGTGCTCTGGAACCTTTAACTTACTGCTCACTCAGGCTTCATAAATATCAGTGACAATCGTTAGAACATGTTATTTTTTTCTTAATTGGAATTTTTTAAATATCTGGATTCAACTCTTGTGCTTTAGTGGCAACATAAATCCCAGAGTGCTAGAGAACAAGGCAGATTAGCTAAAGGACTTGGAAAATGAAGCAAAGATGAGGTGGGTAGGCAGGTTTATTGCACGTGGTGAATTTCCTATCTTACTTTTAGAATCCACATTCCAGTTGTTGGGACAGGCAGGAGGATATGTTTGCATGCAGTGAACAAAGGTTGAGAAGTCAGTTTGAACTGTATTTTACATGTTCCTTAGGCATCTGAAATGGGGTTGTGAGAGCTTTTACATGAGTGAAACACTTCATTGTCAAGCTGTCAGGCCAGCAGGAGACGGAGCACTCTCTTTTGACTCTGTACCTCCATCATCTAACATAATGCCTGCCTCAGAGCGGAAGCCGGATGAAATCGGACACATGTAAGATGACGGAAGTCAAACTAATTTTGCAAAGATTTTAAATAGTCAGTGAAGTTAGTCCATTCCCTACTTGTTTTTTCTTTCACATTGCTACTCATTCCTCCATTGTGTTTCTTATGTTTCAGGGTGAATTCATTTAATTTTTAAAGATAGGCAATGAATTAATCATAAATTCCATGAGTAATTCAATCATTGTTTTACTGTTAATAAGGTAAACTTTTTTTTAAAAGATTGGAAAAGTGAGAAACATGTATTTTATAACTTTGGTTTTTAAATGTGACATCAAAGGAATTTTTATTTACTTATTTATATATATTACATCATTGTTCATTTTTGTACATTTGATTTCTTCTCTCAGGTGTAGTCCTCACGAAATTTCCACCAACCCCATCACCTGTGAATGGCCCCTCTCCCTCCCCTTCCCCTGCTGAATGTCTGCAATGTATAGTTTGCCTGATAGTGATGTTTTTGTTTTTGTTTGTTTGTTTGTTTGTTTATCCTGATCTCTAGTTTGGTTCCCCTATATTTTTAAACACTAAACTTTTACATTGCAACAAGAATGGAAGAGGACTTTATGATAGCCTATCCTCAAATACATTTACATTCTTAGACTGAGTGACTTCAAGAAATACCATGCAAAATCTACTTCCTCCTACCTTTCCTCTTATTTCAGAATAGCTCTCTAATAAAAGAACTAAATCAGAACTTGGAGTCCTTGCTTATGAACTCATCCAATCTCTAAATACTGGAGCTGCAAGATATCTCAGACTAGAAATTTACCTAGTGCACATGGCCAAGATTCCAATTGTTACCTGATGGAATTCCTGGGTCAAAATGTTGGCCTACCTCTAAATTGGGAAGACTTTTTTCAGTTTAGTAGTTTGCAAGCTCTTATCTCTCTAAATAAATCAAGCTCACTGAACTTGACTTTTCACTCCTATATTACCCCTACTCTCAAATCTTTGCTTATCGTTTATATACTGTTTTAATTTCACAAACATGCATTCAGAATTAATTGTGGTACTTGTCAGGAAAAAAGTAGTGACTGAGCACAAAATTCCTGTTTTCATGAAGCTGATATCCTGGTACAGCTATTATAACCTCGTGCTGTCTAGAGCTTGGGATCTAGAGATTGAGTTTGACTATTTTTCCCTTAATATATATTAGTTATATGACCTGGAACATGTTGCTTAAAACTGTGAGACTTATTTCCTTTGTAGTAAAATAGAACAAAAATAGTTCATATCTCCTAGGTTAACAGCTCTGAAGATTAAATTGGAGTGGGGAGGGAGAGGAGAAGACAGAGAAGTTGAAAGAGAAAACACACATTGGCTTTTGAAGGATCTTGGCTCTGTACAGATTGGAGCAGAGGTCTTCATTGTTAGGATGAAGAAACTTGTGCATGGTTTTAGACTGCAAGAAAAGAAGCAGCTGGAAAAAAATATATTGTTAATATGAAAGGGGGAAAGAGTGATATCAAAGACAGAGGAGAAATGAGCCTTGATTGAGTAACAGAACTCTGACCCCAATTTTCAAGGGGAGTTTGGAGTGGCGAAATAGTGTGCATTATTCTGTAACCAGGCCCTGCAGAAATACCATTTATAGTTTCCTTTCTTAGGAAGTAGGAACTTTGAAGAGTGAATTATGATGCCTTTGAGACATTTTTCTTGCTGAATTATGTGATAGAAGGCTTTATATCCTGGAAGTAATTTAATTATCTGGAGAAAGAGTATATCAGCATTTTTTCAGAGTATGTTCCAAGACCACCTATACCAAATCACCTAAGTACTTGTTAAACAATATACTTCTAGGGGTACCCCACAATAGAATCTCTGAAAATTAGATTAGGAATATATCATTTTTTAATTTTTGATGAGAAAATACATATCTGAATATATATCACATCAAATTTACCTTTTTTAAGTATAAATTCAGTAACATTTGGTGCATTCACTCTGTTGTATAAACACCATGACTATCTAAGTCCCAAACATTTTTGACCTAAGGGAAACCCCACACCCACTGAGCAATTACTCCACATTTCTTCGTCTCTCAGCTCCCAAAAGCCACTGATCTGCTTTCTGTTTCTACAGCTTTGCCTATTCTGGCTATCTACAATAAATGGAGTCATGTAATAGGTGATCTTGTGTCTGGCTTCTTTCACTTGGCATATTGTGCTCAAATTTCAGCCAGGTTATAGCATGTATCAGCACTTCAGCCCCTTTTATGGCTAAATAATGTGTTCATTGTAAGACATACCACATTTGTTTATCCTGTCGTTAGTTGATAGACATTTGGGTTGTTTCTTCCTTCTGAATGTTGTGAACAGTGCCTCTATGAACATTTATGTACAGTTTCTGTTTGAACACTTCTCTCCAATTCTTTTGGATCTATTACTAGAAATATACTTACTGGGTCACGTGGTACTTCTGTACTTGCAACTTATACATGTTTTGCCTCTCTATCAGTACTTGCTTTTGTTCAGTTTTCTTCATTATAGTTACCTTTAGTGGGCATAAAGTTGCATTTGATTGCAGTTTTCATTTTCCTAGATGAGCTAAGGTAAGACTTGTTGCCATTTATATATCTTCTTTGAAAAAAATCTGTACAGGGTTTCTGTTCATTTTTTACTTGGATTATTCATCTTTGCTATTGAGTTATAGTTCTTTATGTTTTCTAGTTCCTAAATATCGTTTGCAAATATCTTCTCAATTCTGTGAGTTCTCTTTTCACACTCTTCATAGTGCCCTTTAATGAACAAATGTTTTTAATTTTTTTAAGATTTATTTACTTATGCATACAGAACTGTGTACAAGCCAGAGGTGCAGGGGCAGTGAGAGGATTCACCAGAGACAGAGTGGGGAGCAGAACAGGCTGAGTGACGAATTACACTGCTGAGGGGAGCAGTGGGCAGGTCAGGAGAGGTCTGCTGCGCCATGTGGATCACCTCCTGGGCGGGGATCAAACTTGCACTGAAGCAGCTGTGGCTAACTTGAAGTGCTATGTCCTAATCCATTGTGCCACCAGGGAGGGCCCATAATGAACAAATGTTTTTTAATTTTAATGAAGTTTAATTTTACTGTTTCTTTTGTTGCTTGTGGGAAAGCATCCATGATAATTATGATGTTTATGATTTTGATTATACACTAAAACAATACAATCCTGAGAGTATTACTAGGATGTTATCTGTTGGGGATCGGATATTCTTGATAGTTGGATTTTTTTTTTAGGTGTATATACCCAAAAGTAGCAAAGAAACAATATACAGTTTATTTACCTATTTTGAATTAAAAGATATTTAGCTGTCTTTTGTATAAGTATTGTTTCATAATTTAGTTTTAAATAACTTTCAAGTGTTCTTTCAAAGGATTAGAGAAAAAAAATTAAATACAAACTGTCTAGTTATGGTTACTTACTTATTCTAGTTCTTTGGTTTAAATATTTACTTTTATGTAAATTGTTTGTATTTCACATTCATTCATTCACCAAAAATCTATTAAACATCTACCATATGCCAGACAATGTGCCAAGCACTAAAGATAGGAAGATAAAAAGATATTTTGTCTGTGCTTGTGAGCCTCACAATCCCGCCTGAAGTTAAAAACATGAAAACCTAAAAAGATCACACCACAGGAAGTCCCCACAGAGAGTGAGACCAAGTACTGTGGTGTTGCAAAAGAAAGAATCATTAATTGTATCATTAGGTGAAGGAGTTTCAAAAAAAAGTATATGGAGCAGGGAATTCCATGAACTAATTTAATTTTTAGAAGAATAATTCTGGCAATTGTGAGAATTCTCACATCCTTTCATTCAACCCTTAAAAAATAATGCTATAGTTCTTCAAATAATGATGTGGGCGGGTTATTTTAACTTTTATTACAGAAAAACTCAAACACATAAAAAATTTTTAACTAGTAAGCAAATTCCCCTGTTATCAAGAGTTCATGTTGCCTGTGCTCTCTGCTGGCCTCTCCCCAGATATTTTGAAGCAAATCTCCGATACCATATTATTTTATCCATCAATATTTTATTATGTAACTTCCATAGATAAGACCTCATTTTAAAATTCAATCTCAATAAGATCATCCAATTTAAATAAAGCTGACAAGAATTTCTTAATGGCACAAGGATTTTAAACCCAAGGAATTATATAAATATTCATAGATAATTCTATCTTGCCTCCTATAGAAAATATTTTCCCTTAATCTGTTTGTTAAGTGTGAAGGGTGATTATGTTTCCTAAAACAAAAATGATGCTTCTATTGAATAGTAATTTTTACTCCTACTTATTGACTCATCTGTTACAAGAATGTGTGTAGTAGGCAGATTTCTACATTACTGGTAATAAATTGATAGTTTGAAAACAATGAGTTGAAGCTGAGAAATTTTAACTTTGAGTTCTTTTTTAACGCACTTTTTGTAGTGCCTCGATTTTCCCAACGTGCTTTTATGCATGTTCTCTAGTGATCTTGTATAGCTCTGCTGTGCCGATGTCTATTACCTAATGTTTACAATTGTTATCAATTTTACTTTGTTGTGACTTTAAGGCTTATATTCATATAATAAAAAATATATGCAAAATCCTTTACTCCTAAGCCAGGAAATACTGTGTAGTCAAGTCTGCATATGTGATAAAAGAAAATTACTATATCTTATCAATTATTTACTTAATTCTCAATAGTATGGAATTTTATGGCATTTATGGGCACACACACACACACACAGAAGTATGCATGCACACACCTGCTGATTTTAAATCCATGGTTGTAACTTAGTATCTTTTGTGGGCTGAAACCCACACATAAATTTCCTAGAAACCTCTTAGAAATGCTTGTAGTAAAATTAAGAAACATGACAGCACATGAATTAGGACAAGACTTAAGGCTGAAATATGCTAATAGAGCCCCCTTATTTGGTCTTTCATTTTTTTTTAAAGTATTTCTTCTATTTTATTTTTTTTTAAAGATTTATTTATTTGTGCATACAGAACTGGGGTACAGGCCAGAGGCTCAGGGGCGGTGAGAGGCTTCACCAGAGACAGAGTGGGGAACAGAACAGGCAGATCGACAAAGTACACTGCTGAGGGGAGCAGCGGGTGGGCCATGAGAGGTCTGCCTCACCATGTGGTCTCCTCCGGTGCAGGCGGGATTGAACTCATGCGGAAGTGGCTTAAGATTCTTAGTGCTTAACCCACTGTGCCACCAGGGAGGGCCAGTATTTCTTCTATTTTTACTAACATTCCCAGACATGCATTAAATGTAAAATGATTGTCTTCAAAGCACCCTGTAGGAGCACTTGGGCATTGTTGATCAATGAGGTTGATGTACGTGTCATATTTAATGCAGATTCTTGGTTTTTACCAATTAAATATGGAAAATTTAAATGTTCTTCATATATTCTCACTAACTATATCTGAGTACAGAAGGTATTTGACACTTACATTCTCAGATGCTTTTCTATAGTAAATGGTAAAACTTGCCCATGACCAGAAGAGAGTGCAGAGATGGAGATGGGCTCTGGGCAGAGCCAAATTGGGTTTGCAAACACCTGGATCTGAGGAGGCTGCATGGTCCCTGTTGTTCGGGTTCTTCCAATGATGTGCTGGAGTCTGTCAGAAAAACTCCCAAGGGCTGATGATTAAATATGCATGAAATTTGTCAGCCAGAGTTTCAATTGTTTGGCTGCTTGAAGTAAGGGTCATGGCAGGAATATCACAAAAAATTGCAAACTCAGTGACTTGGAGCCCCCTCCCTGTCCCCCAGAATTGATTACTAGCATTACCACTGCCTACCAGATCAACATCAGGATACAATGATTTAGTTTATGTCAGGAGTGCTTTACATAGTGTTTAATAAATGCTAGTGATTCTGATCATGCAATTAAAAACAAATTCAATGAACTCTCAACTACTTAATTATCAAATTGATAAACCAGCCTTGTCCACTGTTTTTTTTCCTTTTGCTCTATTTGATGTTTTCACTAGCCTCATAGTGTGAACTAGACATAGAAAAAGAGCAAAGGTAACCCAATCAAATATTTATAGTGTTTATTAGCATGTCAATCTAACAAAGCGTTTGATGAGAGGAAGGGATGAAAGTTAAGAAAAAAATAAAAGCAAGGATTATATCTAAACCCAAATGTGCACTCTACTCTTATCTTCCTTGTGACAGCTCATTGACATTTCATTATAAATAGCAAATGACAATGTGATGAATAATTATTAAATACTTGGTTGAAAAGTGACAATTCTGAATTTTTCTAACAAAGAATAGAATTCTTTGACCCAAATTACTTTACTTTTATTTCTTGGTTGCAGAAGTAAAACTCCAGAGTCAGCCCTGTTTTCAAACCCAGCTTTATGCAGTGAACAGCCCAGGTCATGAGTGCTCTTTTCCTTTGCCACGTGAAGTTCATGTGGCAGCCTCAGCCACTCCATGCTCCATCTTTGTCTTGCCAAAATCATGTCTATCAGGAAAAAGATAACCACTTTTTTTATAGTTCCTAAAAATGTCCTGAAATTCTCTCTGATTGAATTATCAAATACCCGACCAGCCTGAGAACCCTAACAGACTATTTCATGGGCAAGAGAGGATTCACCCTTTAAAAAAGGGGTGCTACTAAACTTTGAAGATAGGATGGATATTAGGCAGCCCCAAAATATTTTTTCACTATAAATTAACTTCATCCTGTTGGCAACAACTTATACACACATGTCGAACATAAACACACTGCTTGCTCTTTGAATGAAGTTTTAGCAGTAACTTTCTCAGTTTCCACCCAAGAATTTCTGATGTCATTAAAGACCATCATTAAGAAGCAAAGTAAAAATAGTTTCTCTATAGGGAATTACTTTTGAAAAACTCAGTAAAAAGATGTTCAAAAGTGATGTGAGCAAAAGAAATTGTTACACTACCACCTGCCAGTCAGATTTCAAATTGACTGTTCAGATTATAGGTGAATATTCCTGGCATGCACTTGGTGGCTCCCGGGAGCCAAAGCCCAGAGGTACAGTGACTTTAGAAATTTGGGAAGTAGTAACACCATGAAAATGGAGAGACACAAAACCTTTGGATGTTCTGAAATGGAAACAAACCTGTTGTCATATAGAAATTCCACAGAATATTTGGCTGTCGATTTGTTTTAGAACTTCATTCCAAGAAAGTAAGTTGTGACTCTAATGTTATGGAGAAGTTTAAATATTTACACCAAAAAAAAAGAACACCCACCACAAAAATGTATGGAACCCTCTACCCAAAAGGGTCTCCGCCACTGACAAGTTACATAATTCTACCAAACATCAATTATGTACTGTGCCCATGTTCTCTGTGGGAAGCTGATGTTTCTGTTACTTGTGGCTGCCAGCTTGTTCAGCTTGAGGCTGATGCCATTCCTGATCCCTAACCCGCCCTCCAAGCCACAGGCTGTGATGCATGCGTAATTAAATTTAAGATGCAGTCTTTCCTGGCTTATACCATTTGCACATTCTATAATGGTCCTGGAATGGTTTTCATGATTCAAATCCTAGCCTGGTATGTCCTAACCAAACAAGTCTTCTGATCATGTATATTGAGAGCACTTACAGGCTTATTAGTATGGGGTAATTTAAGTGAATCATTTCTACTCCCTAGGAAATTTGTCCTATAATATTCTACTCTAAGGCGATTGTTTTTAATAGTTGTGATGCTCACTTTTATCTGTACTATGAACATGACATAGTACATAATCTTGCGGCAGTACCAAGGAAATGTCAAAAATAAGAAGAACATGTATTTTACCAGAAAGAGGCACATCTGCAAGTAGTTTGGAGAACAGACACATTTTCCTAAGGTTTTCAGATTCAGTGGATGTTGGAATTGTATGGCCCTGAAAAAATATCTTGGGTCTTTTTAAATTGAGCTAGAGGGGCTTCCCTGGTGGTACAGTGTGTTAGAACATAGCGCTATGAAGCTATCCACAACCACCGCAGCACGAGTTCAATCCCCAGCCAGGGAGGTATCCCATATAGCATAGCAGACCTCTTCTGTCTTGCTTATTGCTCCCCTCAGCAATGTACTTCAGTCTATCTGCCTGTTCTGTTCCCTACTCTGTCTCTGGTGAATCCTCTTACCACCTACACCTCTGTCCTGTACCCAGTTCTTGTATGCATAAATAAATAAATGTTGAAAAAATAAATTGAGCTAGAAACTGCATAACAGTCCAGGCTGTGTGACCATTGTCGCATAACAGTCATATTGAAATACACAGTAATGTTAATGAGGGATTTTAATAAAACCATCTTTTGCCAAAAAATGATATCCATCTTTTTCCAAAAAATGAAATCCATCTTTTACCAAAAAATGAAACCCATCATCAGTGGAATCTTCTTCAGCTTCTTTTCTGACTATGAGAGAATGAGGCCCAAAGAGTTCTGGATCTTAGAAAGAAAAGAATTCCCATTATCTGGAGAATTATCATAGGACTGTGCAACTCTGAACCAAAGGCCATGTGCCACCTAAAAACATTAAAAAAAAAAAATCACGAGTTATTGCCCCCCCCCCAAAAAAATGAGGTTGTTTGTTAAATGAGATTGTTTGTCATGGCTAAGTTCTGCAATTTGTTTAAATATACCAGGCATCTGTCTTCTTTCTTCCTGGGTCTTTAAAAAAAAAAAGGTTAATAAGTCATCCATGATGACACATAAGCTGTTAGGTGCCCCTCAACGTGTAGGTATCAGAATTAATTGCAGGCGCCTCTGTGGGTCTGCACCACCAGGTAAATGGTCCTAATGGGTTCCTAACACGATCTGACAACTTTAGGGTAATTAGCTCTGGATCCCCTCCCTATGATATGAAATGCTTCTGATTCTCAATGGGTTTGTGACCCAAAGTGTATCTTTCTTGAGAGGAAATTAAAGATCTGTGGAATAGAAAAACTTTAAACTGAAATCTTAATTTTTGGAAAGGAAAAGGTAGGAAAAGACAGGAGAGAGAAGCTTAGAGCACTTCCTTAAAGCTGTTTCCCTTAAGCAGGAGTTAAGCAGCTGTTTCCCTTAACCACATATTCAGTGGTTTATTTACTCTTGAATTTCTGAAAAATGACTCTTTCTGGTGCTCAAAAGTTGAGACTTTAATGTCATCTTGATGTACTATAAAACCTTACCTTTTAAAGTGTAATTCATCAGTATCTCCTGGGAGCTGATTAGAAATGCAGAATCTGGAAACCCCGACCTGATTCGGAATTTGCATTTCAACAAAGAACTTCAGATGATTTGTGTTCACATTCACATTTGAGAATCACCAATGTCATGCATGCCTATGACATAATTTTTCTAGAAATCCCATCATTGTGTCTAGGAGACATTTATATTCCTAGTAACATTGCTAAGCATACAAAGAAGGAATCTTATGCAATGTTGCTCCTTGACAGAGCATGTTCTAAGGAGGGGCCATGTTTCATTGGTCTTTAAATTCCTGGTACATAGCTTAGTGTATGACATATTGAGGTGGGATGGATGGATGGATGGATGGATGGATGGATGGATGGATGGACAGATGGATAGATAGGGAGCATGGTATTCCTACCCTCCCCCAAAATCTTTTAAAAGTTGAATATAAAATATCAATTCAAAGCAGATTTTGGTTTTTGTTGTTACTTAAGATAGCTTTGCTTAATATCATGGTCACAGCACAGTACAACATGTCAGGCGAATAGTCTTATTTTAGGAGTTAATTAGACAGTTCTGTGCTTCCAACAGCCAATTAAGCTAGATTTAGGGTGTGGAAGGCTGTCTTGAAAGAAAGAAAATATCTTGCCTTCCCTGAATTCATCTGACACTCGGGCTGTCTGTTGCTGCGTTTCTTTATTCTGGGTGTGTCTATCTCCACAGCTACAGTGTCAGCCTTTTAGGGATAGGACCCAGCACCTGCCCATTGACCTGAACCACTGCCACTTGATTTACCTTCCTGCTATTGAAGATAAATTATATTTTAAACAAACTAAAACAAATTTAGCGCATAACAGTGTATAATAACCATATATGGAATAAATGAGTGAAAATATCCTACTGTATTTTCTGTATAGATTTTGACCTTTCTATGTTAGAAATTTATTAAGTGGGTTAACTTTGTTAATAGATTACCCTGAAAAGTTTATAAGAAAAAGCCTCATTCTTTATTAAGGCAGACCACCAGTGAAAGTGTGCCTTTATTAATACAAGTTTGCCCGGTCTATCAATTTTTCTTTCCAGAACTGCACACAGATTTACAATTGTATCCTGTTAGGACTCTCTCAGCACTGCAAACTTAAAAATTATTTTGCCTTTGAAGCTGGGGGACTTTAAGTGTAATGTTTTCAGGAGTTGGACAATGGTTACTTGGTTGCCAAGTAGCATTTGGATCCTCTGTTAATAGGCACAAACCCTGGTGCCAGGAGGAGCAAGGCAGTGATTGTTTGTAAGTAGACAGCTTCTAATGTAGATGCAGGCCTACTGCAGTCACTCTATAAAACTGGAGTTCCCACTCTCCGGTGTTACCCAATATTCTGATTTTTAAAAAGAAGTCAGAAATTTGAACATTTTTTGAAATTTCTAATTCCAAAATAATGACAATTCATTTAACTTGCACTCATTTTTAAACCACTTTTTGACAAGTGAATGATTGACATAGAAAATTCTGCACATATTTAATGTGTACAACTTGATGATTTTGGGGATAAGTATATATCCATGAAACCACCACCACAATCTATGCTACATATCTATGTGTGTATTTCCATCACCCCCAAAATTTCCTTCCATCCTATTTATTTACTTTAAATTATTATTGTTGTTGTTTTTAGTGTGTGATAAAAACACTTAACATACAAAAAAAGTCAAACAATGTCTACCTGAGAAATTTAAGCCTCTGTGTTAGGTTAGCGAATCATTGAAATTGCCTGGAATATCTTGGAGACTTGAAAGAGGGCCTAAAAGAGCTTCAAAAGACAGGCTGCACCATCATCAAGGGTGTAACATGTCATCTGCCGAGATTCCAGTAGCTCCTGCAGGAAGTCATGAGATTGGATGGAGTCCAGAGATGTCAGTTTTGGTGGGCATTACCATAGGGAATGTCAGGCGCAGTAGAGGAAAACTGCCAACATCTTTGACCTAGCTCGGGGAGTTGGCAAGTAGATCAGACAGAAGTCTTAATATATTGTGAATAAGCTCATCTCATTTCTAAAAAGATCTCTGTGACTAAATTATAAAATCCCTCAGATTTACCTTCTCTTGGAGGTTCACCAGAGCACAAAGTCTATATAACATTTTTAAGAGGAAGCAAATGTCAAAACAGACAAATCCCAGCCAAGTGATGGGAAATGTCATTTAAAGGTAATCGTCTTAATAGCATCTGCACTAAGGTCATTAAAATATGTTCCTTCCTATAAATGTTCTTAACATGCAGGATGGAGAGCTGCTTTAATTAGATAGGTTCTCAGATCAGGTTACTCCAAGATACAAGCAGAAATTGTGCATTGCCTGATCACTGTGGGAAAGAAAGCCAGAACATTTTCTTTTACCGTGGAAATGAGTAGTCATCCTTATTTTTCAGCATCAACAAGTTTAGAGTTCATTGAATGGAGGCTGATGTGATCAGTTGGCCCTTTTATGTACCTAGTCCATGACTTCTTGGGGGAGGGTCAGCATTATATTGACTAAGGAAACCCCAGATATCCAGGAGATGCCAGGAGTTACTCCATATAAAATGTGCCTGAATAAGAGCAAATGTGGATTATCCATGCACTAAATGCATGCTGGGATGAGGCAGGACAGCCTGCCTTCTCTTAGGTGGTCACCAAAACGAGTTCTGGTCTGCACCTGTACCAAAATGCTATAGTGAACCTTTTTCCGCATAGCCTGTTTCTAACCCATCCCCTCTAAGAAGAGCAGGGAAACTAGAGATGATTTGGACCAATTCCTGGGGGAGGCTGAGCTGATTTTTTGTTTATAATTGAATATTTTCTCTTTGAAATTATGCATCTACAATTGGATAATGTGACAGCCATCCATTGAACCTACTTTTATAGAATACTACAATAAGCTAATACTGAGTGTGGTGACAGAGATAGAAAAAGTCATGTAGTCACACACAGTTCCTGTCCTCATAGCTTGCCTCTGGTGAGGGAGACATATTAAATACTAGAAGTGGTGAATACTTATAATTAGGATAAATGCTATGTACCTTCTTTTGCACCTCTTTTTCACATCCTCTCTGTCCCGTCCCACCTCTTACCTAATCATTGCTGTGGCAACAAGTCCGAGACAGCCCTGGGCCAGCTTCACAGGGGTATAATTCACCAGAGCCTGTTCTCAGCCTATGGCTACTTTTTGTTTCTTATCCTGGGGGATTCTCGGAAGCTAAGGTGTGGGAACCTACTCCAAACACAATTACCCAGCCTGTGAAATGTAAGTTAACACCTATGGGGCCACCTTTAATCAATGGGAGACTAAAGCTGATAAATTAATGCCTCCCCATTTCATCTCATGGGTGGGAAGTTTAAAACACTTTTCATAAGGCTTCTCAATTTGGATTCCAGCAAAATCAGTTTCATAATATTATACAAACCAACAATATATCCTTCCATTGACTTTTCTTCTTCCTTATTTTATCCCTCTTGTTCCTCTCTTCTGCTTCTTAACGTAATCCTCAGCTAAACTACCTCTGTGAAAGCCTCTCTCAGGCTCTGCTTTCAAGAATCCTAGGCAAAGAAATGCTATAAGGAAATATGATGACTCTGAGAACATATACATATATACACATACATCAAACCCATGTGTGCATTTATACATATTGCGTCCATACATACATATATACAGTCATCGCTTGGTATTTGTTGGGGATTCAGCCCAAGATCTCTGCATGCAGATACCGAAAGCCAAGGATGCACAAGTCCATTATATAAAATTGTGTAGAAGTTGCATATAGCTATGTCTAGCCTTCCATATACTTTATATCATCTCTAGGTCACTTATAATACCCAGTATAAAGTAGATGTTATATAAATAGTTGTTATACTATATTGTTTAGAGAAGAATGTTAATTCTAAAAGTCTACACATATGTAGTATAAATGCAATCATTGTAGGCCTAACTATACTATACAGATATTTAATGAGCAGTTGGTTGAATCCATGTATGTGTAACTTGTGGCTACAGAGCCCCCATTCTGTAGACATAAAGCAAATCCAACTTTGTCTCCCAGCCTGAGGTAAACAACCATAATGATGTTTCTACACATTTATGGTTGCCTTTTCAATCGTCATCTTCTCTGCTAGTAGAACTCTGACATATTTCAGCCATCTACTCAGATAAGTTTAAGAATAAACACTAGACTAAATTACTAATAATAATACCATTTAATTTACCAATGATTAATCCAGAAGTGAATGTATAATTCCATTTGGATCTGTAAGACATAACAGAAGATTTGCTAGAGATTCTAGAATTATTTTTTCTCGTATTCCAAAGGCAGGATTTCTGTCTAGATGTGACCTCTAAGGCTTTGTCAAGCATCTTATAGCCATGAGGACTTCTAAGATAGCAATGAGGACTAAGATAGCATGGCACGGATTTTGGGAGACCTTACGTCTTTGATAATATTGCTGATCACTGTTGTTCCTCTGAATTAGCAGGTGACATCACAGCAAACTTAGCATATGCCATTCTTGATTATCACTTTGTTCCCACAAATAACAACAGCAAAAATTAAGAGTCTTTTACTACACTCAGCCTACCAGATTGATGTTTTTTTCATCAAACACACAATATTTTTCATATCAATTGCTGGGTAATTGCCAGGTATTTCTTTTTCTTAAGAGAAAAAGAGTGTCTCTCACCGCCCCTGAGCCTCTGACCTGTACCCAGTTCAGTATGCACAAATAAATAAATCTTTAAAAGAAAAGAAAAAGAGTGTCAAAACAAGTCACAGCATAAATGTACATAGAATAATTTTGCATTATGAATGGGCAAGGCTTACTGATCACAGTCGGGTCTTAAACACTGAAATTTACTTTGTAGTGACATTTGCTTAATTACTTTACCAGACAGAGGCTCATTCATGTTTGTGTTTCTCAGCAACTCCTGCTTGTGATCCTGTTATTGCATATAAATGAAGGCTTTGGTGGGCAGGATATTAAGGAAGGACATTAGACAAGGCTTCTGTTCCAAAAAAGATTTAGTCCATGATTACATGCAATTCATTTACCAATACGAAGTCCATCCGAGTTATTAGAAAGACAATATGCATCTTATATAAGTATGGAAATGTTTCATTCATCAACAGGTAGTGAGGTCATCACCAAATGCAATCTTAAAGAACCTGTCTCCACCTTACTCACTGGCTTCAACTGAAACTTCTACATGAGTGGCTCCCAAGTCCAGATCTAAACCAATGACCTTTCTTTTCAACTCTACATACTTACATTTTAGACTTTTACTTTTTAGTTTTTGAGGAACCATATTATTTCTCCTGGCACTTACCTTGATGCTTTGTATACTATAAAGAAAGTATCAAATGAGTGAATGAATAACTCAACATGTAATATTAAACATCACACACTGTAGGTGGGGGAAGTATTTTCTGTAAATAAAAGTCTAAAGTTGTAAATCATGACTTAGGTAACAGCTATTTAGGCAAAAATGTTCTCTACAACTAAAAGTTTTAGCCATTTTAAATAGGAACATTTCAAATATGTCATCATTCCATATCTTCTCAGCAAAATATACTAAAAGTAATAAAACCTTTTTTTTTCCACTTGAGATCACCATTCTGAACACCAGTTACTCTGACATGTGTAACACTGTAGACTTCAGGTGTTATTAATCATTTGAGAAAATCGACACCTCCTCTAAACCCGTTCATTTGTCTGCTTTTCATATTCTTCATATTCTTACTCTGAGGATGTCAGTCATCATTTCTTGCTTTTACTTGTATTTGTGCCTCTAGCATCACTTTTTGACCCCCATTACACCTTCTCTTGCCAAATTGTATGATTCTAATTTGCTTGGAGTCAAGAAATCTAATGTCTGAGTTTTTAGACATCTCTAACGTGAAAACAACTCCAAGCAAAGTCCTGAGGAGTTCTTTTTTTGTAAATAGCATGCAGATGCTTAAGTCAGTTTTATCCACTTGGAAGCATTTTTCTTTTTGACCCCTTTCTTAACTGTGTTCTAGATAAATGAAATTGGTAGATAAGAAAAGTTACATTTAAACATGACAGGGCAAACAGTACTTCATTTGGTTTGGTACATTCACTCTGACCCTACAGAATTGGCAGCTTTCATTCAGAAAAGGAACAAGATCTGTAAGTTCACTACTATTATTCTGTTTAGTCCCTCTATTTCTTTTTTGCTGTTAAAAACCTTTATTTTTCCCTCTTCTGCAAGACTTCAACCATCACCTTTTCCAGCATCTATCTACTGTGGACCTTAAACATGCTGTGTCAGAAGTGCTCAGATTCATGTTATGGTGCAGATTCTTCGGCCCTGTCTCTCTCTATCTGTTCAGCTCATTTGGTAATGGGTTCCAAGTAACTTGCTTTAAGAAAAGCAAACCAACTGTCCTGGTGATTGATTTTCCTGTTTCATATGTTTTGTTTATCTACTTTATCTTGAACTTTCTGCCCTCCAGACCCTCCAATTTCAATACCTGTAAGTACTTTCCTTTGAACATTTTCTATCTCCTTCATTAATTTTTCTCTAATCAGTAACAAACAAGATAATCATTTTCTTTCTGCACATATAACTCCTACCACTTCTCTGAGGCTTCATATATAAACAAGTCATACAAAAGTGATGGGAATATCTTTTCTGGAAGTTTTTATGAAATTAGTTTAAGTAATTTATGTTTGTAGGTAGAAAGAACTAGATGACTTATAAAACCATTTCTAGGTTTTCCAACATAAATAGGAATGTACTATTTTTCTCTCTTATCTCCTTAATGACATTTCTGTTAGATTTTTGTCTTTATGTTTAAAACTCTTCTACCCCTGGGTCTATGTTTTATAATCTTTTGCATCTCTCAATGAAGTTGACACTAACACTCCATAGTACCTCTATCTAAGTGGACTACATAATTGTTGATCTATATTTGCACCACTGCTTTCTAGATCACAATTCAGATGTGAGAAAGCAGACACATACCGGTTCTAATGAAATGGGCAAACCCAAGACAAAATAAATTTAGTTCCATTTTATTAAATATTTGTTTAATATTCAATTTAAGTATTCATATCAATTATTTAAATATTCTCTAAAAATCACTTCAGAGTTTTCAGATCTGCATATAGCAAATTATACCTCTCCTAGAAGAGAGTGATAATAGTCAGAGCATGTGATATTTGTATAGGCAGCCAATGGTGTCTGTAAGCAGCAGGGAATAGTTTGCAATTCTGACAGCTTAGTGTAAAACCAAGCAGGCAGGTGGTTGCTGGTGAATCCCCTCCTTTGCATTGAACCCTCTTCTTTCTACACATATGGAGTCTTCCCAAAGGGACTCTTCCCATATCCTACCCTGACTTTTCCTCCTGTGAATTTCTCCAGGTTTCAGAATTTCTTCTGGTCTCCCAATCCATTAGCTTGGTACTTTGGAGACAGTAATCTGTTCTTTCCATTTCAAAACAAAGTTTATTGGCTTAGTTTACTAGCCTGAGATTGTTGCTATCTATGAAGATCATAACCTTAACCCCTTGTCCTTACCATCAGAAGACGATGGGTTAGCAACTTGTCATCCCACTTGGAAATGTCACAGTTTGGAGAAAGATTAACCTAAATTCTGACTACAGAGTATCTGTTCTCTATATCTAGATAACACTTTTCAGATGAAATCCTATTACCAGAGCCATGGAGACCAGCTGCCTTCCAAGGGTGACTCAGGAGGATTCAAATGAATCTAGCCAGGCTTAACTACAGAGGAAAGAAATTACTGTGACTATGACTCCTTTATATAAATGACAATACTAATTTCTCAGGCTACCAATATGGTCTTTCTCTTGTGACCTCTAACCCTAACCCTATTGCCAAAAAGTCATGTTTAATCACTGAGGGCTAAAATATGAAATTGTCTGAAAGCAAACAATTTAACTTGAAGGTCAACATTGGATGTGATCTCTATCATACAAGAACCTGCTGTGGTAAGACACTAGAAATATATTGTAAACTACTTACAGAGAGGGAATGTTGAGGGGATCATATCTTCTGTAGACAAGAGTCTAAAGCTGTGAATCATGCACTTAAGTAACAGAGTTGTACGCAAATAGCAGTAGACTTGTAAGCAAAGATTGTAATACATTTGACAGTAGACTTGGGTGGTTTGTTGATGACTTCCACCTAACTTTGACCTGATGAGCTTCAGATAAATAGTCTTGAACTCAAGAGCACTTATTTCCCAGGAGGGAAGTTTTCTATATTAATGGATATTCCAAGTTTACTCAGTGAAAATGAAGGCTGAAATCTTCTGAATGATAATATGATCCTTTAAGGTTATTAACTGAGCATTTTAGTATCATGATTCATTAAACAAAAAGAAATACACCTTTTTGAAATGTGTATAAATTCACTTTAATTGATACCCCTATTGAAAAACAATAGTAATATCTAGTTGATCTTTCCTTCCTTGGAAATCTGATCTTTTAGAAAGATCCTGGTGTTAAATTACTTTATAAAGCTAAACTGCCAGCATTGCCAAATCATTTTATTTTCCTATTCTGTAGAATAATATGTCACAAATCAAAGATTCCTTTGATCTATTTTATCAGCTTTCTAAGGTCCAAGTCTGGCACCATTCATTCCTTCAATTTCAAGATGAGTTGAGAAATAGTAATTTGAAGAAGCACAGAACACTGCAAATTAAAAGTCCATCACTCACCTCTACATATCTCTCCTGCCCACCCCCATGCCTACAGGTTCTATCATCCAAAATTGAATATCTTACTCTCTTAATAAGAAGCTATTAACCAGAAATTTCCTGGACCTGGAGACCAACAGAGGAAGGGCAGGAGATTAGACCTAGGTCTCACCCAGGCAGACAGGTGCATTTCCATCCAGGAGGTCTTATATCACACCATTCACCAGACAGTGGAAGATGGCAGGAGCATGTTTAGGCCACAGCCCCCTGGGATCTTCAAGATGGTCCAGGAATATGCAATCTGAAAACATAATAATATGAAAACCTTGGTACCATATTAATTCCAACTTAGTAGGAATAAAAGTCAACCGGGCACGGAGATTCTGTGAGACCCCGGAAGTATTAGTCCAGATAAAGCTTCCCCATTTTATTTCTTAGGTAAGTACACTAAGTCATTCTCTTCTCAATTCCTCCCCACCCCCACTTCTCTCTTCCTTATTTCTGTCTTTTATCCCTTCCTCCAATTCAAATGCAATTCTTGTCAGTGACTATATATTAGTAGGTTAGGATAGCACTTTGCCAAATAGATTTAAGTCAGTACCGTAAGATTTTATAACCTAAGTGGAAGTATACATGATGAAGTCATTAAGATAAACAATGATGGATAGTTGTAATGACTATTGCATAACAAACCACCCTAAAATGCAGTGGCATGATGTTTTAACCCTTGGATTCAGTGAATTAGGAATACAAACAGGATACCATTTAGACAGTTTGTCTCCTTCCACATCTGGGGCCTCAGATAGGGAGCTTGGGATGACTTGATCTCATAGGATGAAATAATTCTGGGTCTCCTTTCTGACACATCTGACAGTTTATGTTGCCTTAGGCGGAGAGCTTGGTGGAACCCCCCAGTTGTAGTGCCAACAAGCAGCCCCTGTAGCATAACAGTCTCAGAATTTCCAGACTTCTTACAGGGTGACTAGCTGCTGAGTATCCCAAGGGGACTTGGAGGAAACTGCATGGTCTTTTCTGGCCCAGCCATGTACAACATCATGTCCATAGTAAAACAATTATTGCTTATAGCCTAGACTCAACAGGAGGAGTCCAAGAAATTTTACATAAATTTTACTATTATGTTGGAGAATCTCCTCATTCATATAATCATAACAATCAAGAATCAGAGTTATAGTAGGGGGAATACTATAATGATTAGAATATTGCTTCAATTAAATTTTATCTCATTAATAAAGATAAAGATGATGAAACTATGTAAAAAGGTCTGTGATGTGCTAATGGTTATTGAATATGTTTGATACCAAGCTAGGAAACATTCAGGTTTGTTCATTGATGTTTATATTCTGAAACTCTACACTTAGAGGTACTTACAAACAACTCCACTTCCAGAATTCCTATAAGATAAATAACTTATAATTACAAGTTATAAACTTTTTAAGTTCTAATCAATCACCTTTACCTCTTGAGAACTATTGTTTTATAAGCAATTATTAATCATCTCATTATAGAAATTTCTTCATGGCAGATGCAACCCTGTATTAATTACATTTATTATGTTTCTATTGACTGTTTATAGTACTTGATATTATTTCAAATCCCACACAAAAAACCCTAACTCCTATACAAGCTTCCTTCAGTCATGTTCAAGATTTGCACTCCATTTTATTGAGTGTCTCTGTGTACTACACTTATATTTGTCATCACTTTTAACATTTAAAGTCCTAAATCAGAATACTTTTTTCATCAGGGCTAGAGAAAATGCATTTATGTTAGTGTCTTTGATCTCTGATGCACTACATCATTTCGATTTGCTTCAGAGTCTCAGTTTCTCTCTACAGTAATGAATTTGGAGAGAAACTGCATAACCTTGATTTAGACAAAAATCTCTTCTTGTGGTTTTTAAATGATGAAATAAAAAAAAAAATTGAGACGAGAGGCAGTAACATGGAAGGACCCAAGGGGATTAAGTGGCCTCCATTTTGAGCAAAGAACTGAGATCCCAGAGAGACTCAACCAAGAGCAACTTTAACAAGAGATTATGGATAACAGTAGCTCAGAATAATAGGTGGTTTAAAGGATAAAATTAACAACCTTCCTCCAAAGAGCAGAACAAGGGCCTTGGAAAGAGGGGTCAATGGCCCATTTTGGAAAGCCCCAGGGCAACACTGCTCATCCAAGCATAAAGGGAAGCAAATGTTTAAATAAGCAATTCATCAACTAGTTAAAGAGTGACTTTACTTAGAGGAATTTGTCTTTGCTAAATAAGCTATCATGTTATGTGCTGAAACATGCTCATCAACATGTGTGATATTTTCCTAATAAAGAAGATGGGAGAAGATACATGTGCAAGTGTGTGTCCCATATGTGTATATTTGTGGAGAATACAACACACTATGAAATGATCTTTCTTAGCAGGAAAATTGCAGACCTGTTATGTTACTTTTGATGATATCTATTCAGCCTGAATAGATTATTACCTGGGAAAAAAAAAAACCTTTTTGAGTGAAAGCTTCTGTACAAAAACTTTTATAAGTCATTATTAGGCCCTCCCTGGTGGCGCAGCGGGTTAAAGCACAACACTAAGAAGCTACAGCTGCTTCTGCATGAGTTCGATTCCTGCCTGCCCCGGAGGTGACCACATGGTGTGGCAGACCTCTCCTGACCTGCCTGCTGCTCCCCTCAGCAGTATTCTTCGTCAATCTGCCTGTTCTGCTCCCCACTCTGTGTCTGGTGAAGCCTCTCACCACCCCTGCACCTCTGGCTTGTACCCCGGTTCTGTGTACACAAATAAATAAATCTTTAAAAAAATAAAAAGAAAAAGAAATTAAAAAAAAAATAAAGTCATTATTCACTCAAAACCCAAACCTCTGTTTGGCTCCTTAGATGGCACTGCCTTGGGCCTTCTCCCTTTGTTCTGCTCTGTACACAGAGAGAAGAGGTGGAGCCAAGGAAGATGAAAGTTCTTGACACTAATGCCTGGAAAGACAAGTCTGGTAACTTTCAGAACAATACGAATTAAGTAGCCAGATGATGCATTTTTCCCAAACAGAAATGATTTTTTCACTGGATGTTGCTATATTGGATATAAACTTGCAAATCCCACTATAACCCATTTAGGGGGCACTATAGTTGAGCTCTACTAAGCTTCAAAATACCACTGGAACATTAGCCCACCAGGTTCAAGAATGGATGGTGTGGGGCCTCCCTGGTGGCCTAGGGATTAAGTCTCAGCACTATTACCACTATGATGTGAGTTCAATCCCCAGCCAGGGAGTCGACCCAGATGGCACAGCAGACTACTTCTGGCCTGCCCACTGCTCCCCTCAGCAGTGTATCTCAGTAAATCTACCTGTTCTGCTCCCCACTCTGTCTCTTGTGAATTCTCACATCCCCCCATACCTCTGGCTTGCATGCTAGTTTCTCTATAAACAAAAAAAAAAGAGAGAGAGAGAGAATGGATGGTCCGAGATGGGGTATCCTCTTGTTACAGACTTCCTTTCAAAGGGAGTTTGGGATTTATTTTTAAATATTTACAAAAAACATTTGTTTTTAGTCTTCAGAGATGGACAGTTTTTGTTGTTGTTGTTGTTGTTGTTGTTTTATGGTGGATAAAGATAGTGGTGGAGATGGTTGTCCTTATTTTGTTTGAATAGCTCACCAAAATCCAGGAAATGCTATGTGGGGGGCCCAGAGGATGTAGTACCCCACTATATTAACAGCAAAGGAAGGGAAGACTCAGGGAATGGCAACAGCTCTGGAAGGGTGGAAGTAATGAGTGAGTTACATTTTATTATTAAGAATAACAAGACTGAACCCTCTCCAGTGGTGCAGTGGGTTAAAGCACAGCACTGAGAAGCTAGCCGCAACCTCTTTAGAACGAGTTCGATCCCTAGTCAGGGAGGTGACCCACCTGGTATGGCAGGCCTCTGTGTCTCACTCACTTCTCCCCTCAGCAGTGTATTTCAGTCAGTCTGGCTATTCTGCTCCCCACTCTGTCTCTGGGGAATCCTCTCACTGTCCCTGAACCTCTGGCCTGTACCCCAATTCTGTATGCATAAATAAATCTTTTTTAAAAAAAAAAGAAAACAAGACTAATTTTTCATGTCACATTCTCTTTTATGAGAGGCTAGTTTTTAAATTTGATAAATACAATTTAATTATGTTCACTGTGCTGACATTGATTTACAACACTGTATGCATTACGGGTATAGGTTCACACCCCTGATATTATCATACCATGCCCGTGACCAAGGCCCCCAAATCCTCCACCATAGTCCACTGGTCCCCTCCTCTTTTTGCTTTCCTACTTCCCATCACCCTCAGTTCTGCACTAAGATTTCAAGGGTTTGTTTTGTTTTTATTTGTTCCCTTGTTTTGTTTTGATTTCATATGTATGAAATTATCTGGTATTTCTCTTTCTCCTTCTTTATGTTAAGTGAAATAACATTATCTTCTCTACTCCAGCCATGTTGCTCAAAACGGTCTATTTTTTAATAGTTGGATAGTATTCCAGTATGTGTATGTGTGTTTGTATTTGTCCCCAAAGCACTTTACAAAAAAATGTGGTTGACTATAGGAAAATAGTACTCACAGCATGCTAAAATAGAGGACCAAATATTAGATATCAGCTTGCCCTGGTTTTAAAACATCCTTGGGAAATTTTTAGATATCTATATTCCTCTCACATGCAGAGCCCTGCTCACTCTCAGGCCATCTGTAACTCAGGTCTTCTCTGCCACCCCCTCTTTTCCAACCATCCCCAGAATCTGAGAATGGCTGCCCCTTTATCATGCAGAGTAATTCATTGTCTCTTCTGCCCTGTAAATTCTGCCAGCAGTTCACCAAAACAGAACCACCGTACATTAATAAAAGGCAGGAAAATAAATGTCAAATTATAGAAATCAAGTAGTTATATGATGGCAATACAATGGAGAATTATATAATCAGTATAAATTATCTGAAGTCCCATTTGTTGAATAGAAAAACATTAATAACATATTAAGTGAAATAAGGCATTTACAAAATGGCACATATTTGTAAATACATGTATATGCACTTATGTAGTACATATATATTTATGTGCCATGTAGTGTGTATGTGTGTGCACAATGTAGCATATGGTATCCATGTGTGAATATGATGCCTGTATATATAATGTGTATATGTATGTTCACTTATCTCTACAAATATTTAAGGCATAATCCCATTTTTTTAATGGCATAATATATGTGTTTATATTTGCTGGAACTTTATATATCCCAACATAAACCATATAACTCTGTGGTCTTTGGTTAGTGAAAGTTTGGAGAATTTATTCTTTTTTTTTAATATATTACAATTATTCTACAATAAGTATCCATTACCCTTTTTAAAAAGTGGGAAAAAAAAGATCCATAGTAGGGTGCCAGCTGGGGAGGGCCTGCCAACAGCTCCCCAAGGCCTCATAGGGGCTGACATCTGCTCCAAATAATAAATGGATACAATTACAATCAGCTGGCTCTGTCCCCAGACACCTATTCAATAAAAAGACCCTCTCCTTTCAAGTTCTTTTCTCCAACACTATTTTACAATAGAATGTCCCCTTGTCCTCTGCCAAAACAAGGTACAGTTTGTAAACGAAAAAGAAAGGAAAGAAAAGCACAGACTATCCTTTCCTTTTTCTTAGAACAGTAAGCAACTCAGTGTTACCTGCAATCTGCTACAATTTTTCCATATTATGGGGTGTTAGAAGTTGACCCCCTCCTCTCCCAATGATGTGAACAGAGAAGGTGAAATTTCATCTGCTAAGGCAGCAAGAGTAGAATGGAACTAAAAGAAGAATGAAGACTTCTTACGGGTGCACACGCAGTGGTGATAAACCATTTAATGACCAGAAAGCCCTGGGAATGCACCAGTGGACTGCATGAACCATCAAAGTGAAGCCAGATGTGAAAAACCATAGTAGTTTTACTGTTTGCTGAAAGCAGAGTAGCAACCCTGCCCCTGGCTTGGCACGCCGACCAGGCCAAAGCTACCCCAAGTCAAAGGACGGTTGATTCATCCTAAGATAGAACAACGTGGGTTCCCTTGAATAAAAGGAACCCTCACCTGAATTGTGGCATGCCCATCTTTAAGATAAAAATCATTTAGTATGACCCCCTCATTTGAGGAACAAAACCCAGAAGAGATTAATAAATCTGCCCAGATATGGTTAATAGAAGGTCCAAGACGAAGCATACCGGCTGAATGCAGACATTTCGGGAAAGAAAATGAATGAATTAGTGATTCCTATAGGAGCTGAAACTTGTTCTACGCTGAACACATGCTGACAGCATCTCTCCATAATTGAGATGTGCCATGCATTTTCTCAGCGCAGACTACAATAAGGAATTAATCTCCACTGTAAATACTCACAAAGTTGTGCCTTGCTTTATAGAACAGATAGGGTGACCTAGCCGGTAAATTTAACTATATTTCAAATATTTAAAGAACAACTTTATTTAAATTAAATTCTTTGTAAAACAGGTAAATTTTCTGAAAAATAGAGTAATCCGATGACATGGCTCAACATATCTGCTATATAGATCAAAATTTTTATACATAAAATTTGCTTTGCATGAGTCTACCTGTGTTAAGTGAACTGAAAGATTTAGTACAGTACCTACCCTCTTTAAATGCACACATAGACAGTCACACACACACACAGACACACACACACATTACTACATTGTAGCAATTCGTTGATCTATTCATGAACAGTTTTAAATATCTTGACCTTACAAAGACATTTAGTTTGTGACCATAAATAATATAAATTAGTATATTTATTTTTTTAAATAATATATAAAGGCCCATCTTTTCATGCAAATCATAAATACCCTTCAGTCCTTACCTTAATCACCTCTTTCCTAAAGATGCCCCCCCGCTCACTAATTTATGCATCTCGACCTGACAGCCTCATGCTTAACTCTAGTCTTTCATTCATTGTTCCTAAATTCACATGCATGTGTCTTGCATTCAAATATCACTGCAAACACTTCCAGGGCAAAAGTCATATCTAATAATTATTTTATGTCAACCTGAAATTCAATAAATGTTTGTAATTGATTTCTTTTCTATACAGAAAATTGGATTTTCTATACAGACAACTGCTGACATACAAATACCTAGTTACACCATAAGTCAGTTTAATGTCTTGACGTTCTTGAATGTCTAGCCTAGGAAAGCTAAGAAGTTCAAGCTTGTGGGCATTTCACCCTACTGAGCTGAGAAGCACTGATTTGCCATAGAAATTTAAGAAATCATACACGGCATCTGACATTGAGTTAACTGTGTCTTCTAGTAAAAAAATTATAGGAAATATTTAATCCTCTACAAGTCTTGACTTTGAGAAATTTTCTAAGCAATTCTTTCCTGCAGGCAGCAGAAAAGAGGTGGTAGGTTCAGTTAAAGATAGTAAAAAACTGTTTCCTAGTCATCAGTCAGATCTCTCTGGGCATTCTTCGAGTGACTTGGAAGGGCAGAAGTGTGATCTGTAATCAGTATTCATGTAGGAATGGATGTGGTAGCAGGAAGAATGGATACATGTTGACACTCTAGAAATGACTGACCACTAGCTGCTATTCCTATGGAGAATGAGGATGGGGTGACTGAATAATGGCACACACTGCAAGGATTTTTTTGCATTATGCTGGATAATAAAATTAACTCTTCACTGCCGACAGCAGGTTACAGAGCCAGAAGATTGGAGCATTTGAGCCAGGCTGTCCATGAATGATAGGTCTAGTGCTTGATTTAAATTGGTCAGCACTTTGGAATATGAAGAAGTCCCCTGTGGTTTCCTGCATCCACTGAGCTTGATGTGATGGGGAATCTAAAGACTAAGTGAAGGGACAGACTCTGCTGTGATTTGTACTACCTGACTGAAAAATCACTGTATTCACTCCCTTACTTGGAAATACTGATAAAACACTCAGCAAGTGCTTGTTACTGAAAAAGTCTTGTCTCTGTATTCTTCATTCCCACAGATACCAGATACATGTGCCTCTCAGACACTTCTATACAGCTCTCATAATTTCCGTGTTATCTAGTCATCAAAAGAAGAAAGAATTCACTAATAAATGGACCACATCATTGCATTTAGAAGGCAGACTTTGAAAAAAAAAAAGATGTAATGCCTTGGTTATTAAAAATAGTGCTATAACTTGGGCAAACAATACTTGGATTACAGTAAATATTAAGTAACTTTATTTAGAATATTTACTGGTAATTGATATCATTGACCCTTTCTATAAGGTAGTCTACCCCTTCAGTAATCCCTGTATTGATCCAATTGCAAATTCTTCATCTACAAATTTATTGCCAGTAAAAAGTGATAAGAAAATAAAAGTCATCTATCTTTGGGATACTGGTGCTTATTCTACCAAAGAGTTAATGATAGATGATTTATATTTCCTCTCTTGATTGCCTCTTATCTTTCTCCCAACAGCATTCACATCCACTTGTTTCTGATGAAGTTTCTTCTGGCTGGAAACTCACTAAATTTCATCAGGTAAGAAGTTTCAGCTATGAACTATAACCCTTGTTTGAATCCTAGTTTGAAAAAATCAAAGATAATGTCATCATTATATATATATCTAGAATGTAGATTGGGAAAGGTCCAAGAACACCCAAAATCACATTAGAACAGCAGTTCCAAAGTGTGGTCTCCAGACCAACACCATCACCATGACCTGGGGACTGATCAGAAGTGCACAGTCTTGTTTATGATTCTCCTGAGACACAGTTGAGAGTTACTGTTGTAGATAGGCTTCGTCAGCCAAAGGGGCAGAAAATGTCTCCACTGGAGTGATGGAATTTGGTAGGTTGGCTGTCTCCTCTTCTTTCTTTCTCCTTTGCCTTGCCATCCTGTTTATCCATTTTTGAATTAGCAAACTAAACTTTGCTTCAAAAATCATACTTCATCATATATATACATAAATGGAAACATAAGTGCTAGCTAATGTGGTATTCCATCAAAACCAATTAATCTGTAAAAGTCATCAACTAATTTCTGGCTTAAATTCCTTTTAGCTATGAGATGGAAAGCTTCCATAACACAAAAGGTACATCTCTGATAAGCTGCCTAACTTCTAAGATACTTTTCTTTCACCTCAAATATCAATAACACATTGTCTTTATAAGGGGAATAAATACCTTTGTGTAAACTAGAAGTATTGATCCATCAGCTCAAAGGTCATTTGCAAAGGATTTTATTGCCCCCAAAGAGCTCCTTTTCTCTTATAGTATGTATAGTTTGGAATGTACTGGAGATCTCCACGGCACCTAGTATCACCAGTTCTGGAAGCTAGTCATGATAGCTACCCAAAAAACCATTTCACTTCCCACCTTTCTGTGATTCAGTGTGACACAGGAAATACCTGTGAATAATCTACTGATAATTAAAGGAATATGTCTAAAAGGTTCTGCAATTTTGAAATAACTACTAATTGCTACCCCAAAATGCCTTTGCTTAACATACCGCACGTCATTCACTTTGTTGAATCTTCCTTATGTGGGAAGATAGGAAGAAGGACTTGGAAGAGAGGTAGGTGTAACATTATTAAGATGAAAGAAGTGTCCAAAAGATATGAGATGTCTGAGTTTGAATTAGTAACACAGAAAACATCTGGAATATGTAGCTTTTTTTTTTTATATTTTGTTTTTTGTTTGTTGTTTTTTTTTTTTTTTTGGCTGGTCAAAACACAGTTTTGAGATCCTTGTTGAATTGTTTATTTTGTACAAACTTATTAAAAACAAATGCTTAAGGTGGGTGGGAAGAGAACATAGTTGAATTCAGATGGAGAGGCCTGTAAGCAAGCCATTTCAAAACACTCTATTCCATCAACTGGGCTTAATGCTGTCTCCACAAAGGAGCTCATTGTTCCATTTCAGGACACACTTAAAGAGCCAAAGGCTTACAGACCTATTTGAAATTGAACAGGAAATTTTGGGAAGGAAAGAGAGAAGACTGATTTTTTTCCATTTTCTTTAGCTATTTTATAGGTTTGTTACATAGTGCCTACCTCCTCTCCCTCCATTGTCTAAGAGAAGGGTATCTACCTAGGTGTTGGCCCTTACTGTTCTTAGAGATAAAACTAACACGTCCAGTGAGGTTAATTTCCTTTTTCACCTCTAGGATTATTCAGTTGCTTGAATAATTCCATGGCTAGGACAGGCTTCCAGCTGAGATAGACCAGGCTGGACATAAAGAAACTGGGGTCTCCCACCCTCCACTGTGTTCCCAGTCAGTGGCCTTACATCTCTGCAGGGGTCTTTAACGAGCTCCTCTCTGGAGATTACAAACCAAGGAGGTGACCACCCTTCAGAATAGTCTCATGCCAATGCCCTTCTATATCTTTTAGCACCACTTATACCTGTAGGAGGCAAAGAATAGGAGAAAGAGAGAGAAGGGAGAAAGGAATGGTAAAAAGCAAGAGAGGAAATGTCTTGAGGTGAAACAGATATTCCAGGAATGTTCTCTTTCCTCATGAATTTGCTACTCTTCTCAAGTACTTTATAGCAAAGTAAATATTGTCAGAACTTGCTCTCAGGGAAGTCATAGAATGGATTGTGTGTGACGCATTGGCTGTATTTATAACGTTCTTGTGGCGTACTGGATTCCCATGATGCTGCCACTGAGTAGCCTTGTGGTGGCTTTTGTTTTGAAGTTGTGGTAATAAAGAAAATCCCAGTATCTTGTATTTTGTTCCCTCAAATTATTGAGGTCAAGAGTGTGCACCTCCTTGCCTTACAAAAGGAAAGGTAGATGGCAGATCAACCCATCATCCTTTTACAAGAACCAAAGAATTACTATGTGTGAATCGCCTGGCTATATCTCTAAACTTTCCTGTCCATCAAGTGACAACTAGAGTTGACTTAAGGAAAACAAGAAGGCAAGATTGTTTTCAATAAGGCATTCCCAGAATCCACAATAACTAGTTATCATTAAATGGGTCATTCTTTTCCAGCTGTTTTTCATTATTTATTTGAAACAATCTTTAGGTAACAGTTGCCACAGATTGCTAGCCACTGCATGGCTTTATGCTTTCTTTTATTTATGCAAAAACTACTTTTGACTAATCTTTGAAGAAGAACTTTGGTGTGCTCAACCCACTCTGTCCTTTATGGTTTGTAGACATCAGTCTCGTCTGTTCTAAGCCTTCCCCTTTTCTGAAGGCTTTTCAGAAAGCCTTCACCTTTACTGATGGCCTTTCTAGTTCCCTCTTCTGGAGGCTCCTGGAGTTTAGAGACTTAAAAGAGTCCAAACCTAGACCAGAGTGCTTGCAAAACAGAGTGAATATTCACAGAGGCTATAAAACTACTATAGGAAAAATGTCTGCTTTTTGTATTTATGTTTTTTGTATCTGTAAAATCAAATGTTGTATTCTAGTGTCAGACCAATCTGCCCTTTTCCATCCTGGCGTGGTGCATGTAAGTCTACCCTTTGGTGCCTAGAGAGTAGATGCTCCATCAGTCACTCCAATGGTGACCAGGAACATTTTTATCAATTTGATTTTATTGCTGAATAGAGCTTTAATTTGAACATTCAGTTTGTTATTACAATTGAGAATTAGGCTTAATATTTAAGCCAATAATTTGAAGATCCAGAGACTCAAGCAAAAATGTAGAATATTAACGAAGACTCATAAGCAGTGCTAACATATCTGTCAACATGAAGTGAGTTTTTAAAAAGAAAGGCTGTGAAATGAGGGCAGCTTGGCCTGAGCATTGGACCTTTGATCTTGCAGCAGCTCAGGGGCCCCGTTCCTCTGACTTCCTCACAGATGCTCCCTGACTGTTGGGAGTTGATTTTTCCTTCTTGAGTCTCCCCAGGTTAGGGCTCTTAAGAATAAAGAAGCTTATTCTGAGTGTACTGGACATCTATCAAACTGTTTCTGCCTCAAGAGATTTTGCAGAACTTCAAGCTTCCTGATCACAAAATCTTTTCTTTGTGAACCCTTCAGAACTTTGTTTTCTGCCTTCATCACAATGGCAGAAATACACAAGTTTCTCATGATTTTTTAATGGGATTCAGCTGCCCAAACTACTGCGGTGCCTTCAACTATATTTCGGAATTTGCTATATCTGAAACTCTCTCTCTCTCTCTCTCTCTCTCTCTCTCTCTCTCTCTTTCTCACACACACACACACACAAACACACACGAGTTCATAGACGAGATATATCTTTATGAATGTGAAATTATCATGCTCCCAAATGAAGCAAATGCCACCCATTCCAGTATCTGGTGTGGCCACACTGGCTTTGGGAAAGTAGATGGACACTGAGACCCTGTTAGCGCCAATCTGCCAGCAAGCAGTGTGGCCAAGAGCCAGAGCAAGTCCAGCTTGAGCCCCACGGTCAGCAGCAGAACAGTCAGCAGCAGATGGGAGACAAAAAGGAATCAGAACAAGCCAAAAACAAGTCCCTGGTGTCCAGAACCTGGGAGAATATTCCAGAGGACTAAGAGTACCTAAGACCAGGGCCCTCAGAAGCATCAAAAATCAGAAGGATGAAGCATGTGGAAGCACAAGGCAAACTTCTATGCCAGTATCAAAGAACACATTCTAATTATTTCCTGCTTCTGGTGTTTTTCCACATCCCTGTTAGACAGACAGCAAGGTCAGTATCGGTGGGAAAGGGAACAGAGACAAGGATCAGAGGCACAAGGGACCTGCTGTAACTCCTAGTGAGATCATGGCATATTGAGGGAAAAAGCATTCTTTAAAAGCACACTTGAACCCCCAGTGTAATGTAGTTTGCCACAGCAGTCTCCAATGGCTAAAAATTCCCATTTTCTTT
>NW_004567114.1:37518487-37553161 GCF_000260355.1 Condylura cristata | reverse complement strand
GAGTGGGGAGCAGAACAGGCAGATCGACAAAGCACACTGCTGAGGGGAGCAGCGGGTGGGTCAGGAGAGGTCTGCCACACCATGTGGTCACCTCCAGGGCAGGCGGGAATCGAACTCATGCGGTGAGGAAGTGGCTTTAGCTTCTCAGTGCAGTGCTTTAACCCGCTGCGCCACCAGGGAGGGCCCAAAAAAATTCCCATTTTCTAACTTATCTCTTCTTTGAAAGCAAAATGCTATGATTTTTTTTTCTCCTACAAATTAAATATGGCATCTCCTTCTGTGACATAGCTTATTTTTTGATCTTCATAAGTGAGGCTGCCCGCATGCCGCCCTCTATCTCTAGACTTGTGTCTTTGTGCCTCTGCCAGTCTCCCCTTAGTTCATTCCTCAGGGTTTTCTTTCTCCATCATCTGAAAAATCTTCCTTGTCTTCAAAGCCCTTGAGAGTTCTTATCAGCATTCTGGAACATGACCCAACCAATAACAACTAGTTTCTCTGGCCAGGTAGTCTAACTTGTTGCATAAATGTTGTGTGGACAACAGCAGCTGGTTCTGATTCTACCTTTCAATGGCATGGTAGGCAAAGTCACTTCCTCTCCCTAGTTTCTCCTTCCAGCTCCATTGAGTTATTATGAGAATCAGAAAAAACAATGGAAGGGTGAGTGTTATCATTTTAAAGTACTACCAAAGGTATTGTTACCAATAAATTATGGATCCTTGGCTCATGTTGGGGCGGGGCTGAGCCTCCTTCAATCATCCTTTCAGTTTATATAACCGCTGTTGGAATATTAATTGTTGTCATGTCACAGTTTTTGTTTCTTCTGTGGCTTCACAGGCATAAGTTGATCATAAATGATCATAAATTGATACTTCTCAGAAGGAAGAGGGTGGAAAGATGTGAAGCTAAAAAGAACATGGGGGCTTGATGGGAAAATGCACAAAATGATGTAAAAATAAACTATTTTATTATTAAAAGAAAAAGAACATGGGGGCTTAAGATAAAAGACATCTTGGATAGTTACTCTAACCCAGAAAAGAGCAACAAAAATAAGAATTTCACAGAACTCATAGTACAAACAGCCAAGAGCTTAGAACAGTGGATTCTTAGCACTTGAAATGTGAACCCTGTTTCATCTCTCATAGATACCATCATGATGAACTTCAAATTTAACTAAGGTCTTACTACTTCAATTAAATCCCACACTATGTTTTTGCCTATAAAATACATACCCAGTCCTATGCCAAGAATACAATGATAAACAATTCACAGATTTTTTTTTTCCTGAAGAAACTCCCATACAGATAAATATACACATTTTTTAAAAAGTTCAATGTTACCTTTGCTGTGGGGGCCAGTGCTACAGGAGAATAGAAGATGGAACAGCTCAGCTAACTCTGTATGAAAGTTCAAGAGGAAGTAACATGCGTTCTGGTCCTTAGCAATGAATAGAAGGTGGTGAGAAAATGAATACAGTGCAGTAGTTCTGCACACGGGCTGTGAGGTTAGCCTGACTGGTTCAAATCTTGACTGTACCACTTCCCAAATGCACAGTTGGCTAGTGACTTCTGATACCTCCATTTCCTCATCTCTACAATAACTAGGATACTAATGAGCTACCTCAAGGTTTATCACGAGCAGAAAGGAGTAAAGGCATGGCATAGAGATCTCTACAACTTACTGAATAGTTAGCCATGGGAAAGAGCCACCTGATTGTAGTCATTATTATTTTTCTTCTTACTAAGTCACCAAGCAGGAGACCTCTTAGAGACCTGCTCTCTAACTTTAAGAAGCTTATCATTACTAAAACCATAATCATTCTTAATAGCAATAAAACTAAAATTTATATGCCAACCCCAGATACTTTATATATGTAATTTAACTTAATTCTCATAACAAGCCTGAAGCTCAAATAACTTCCACTGAAATATCAATAATGGCACAAAGAACACAAAGTGAAAAATAAGTGGCACATATGGTGGTTGAAGGAGAATTACATAAAGAGGGATATTTATGTTGAAAGTAAAAAGACAAAACTCAAAGGGATTACGAAATGGTAGATTTCAGTGAGGTCCCAGGCATGGTTTTTGTTTGTTTGTTTTTAATTTTTTTGTTTTGTTTTTTTAATTAGTTTTAGTTTCTTTGTTTTTATTTTTAATTTATTTTTTACATCATTCTTCACTGTGTGCATTTTTCCATCTCAGTTGTAGTCCCCATGGGAGTTTTAGCTTCTTTGAATGTTCATTGCCTCTAAGCTGGGCATGCCCTCTCTAAGCTTTCCAAGTTGCTCTAGTTTCCACCACCCATCTCATACTCATCCTGAAAACATTTGAGTATGTGGGCAAGGTTCTAGAACTTGAGTTTGGTGAGTGCTATTATATGCTGAGTGATGTTTTCACATCAGGCACTGAGCCAGACACAAGGCCACATAACACCCTGAATCAGGTAGTATTGTCTCTAGTTTACAAAGGAGTCTAAGAGAGGTTAAACATTTAAAGGACAGGCTCAGAGGCACTAAGGCAGGGAAGCACATGGCATGTTCTAAGACCTGTTTGACTGGAAGGGAGGAGCCATTCAGGGAGTAGTCTAGTGGAAGAAGTTGGATGACCTTGAAGGCCAGGCTTAGGAATTTGAACATGGCTACAGGAAGCTAATAAATTATAGGTTTCCTTTTCTTCTTTACAACTTTATGCAAAACCACCCACGGCAAACATACAAGTTGCCACATGGCTCATTCTAAAAATGAGAGAGATGCTGGGGAGGGCTGAGGGTGTTCACTTCTCTTTGCTGAGATCCCATGACAGGCAGGGACAGTCCTTCATCTCATGACAACATAAGGAGGAGGGATCTTCCAATAAATACTCTCAGTTGATTTGATTTTCTTCACAGATATAATATTAATTTCAAGAAAATAGCCACTCATTTTCACTACCTGGATTCCAGTCCTTGAGAATAGGCAGATATTTGTCTTTCCCTGCAGAGTGCCTGCACAGTCAAGAGCAAATTTCTTAACCTTGATCCTAAGAATTTATTCATGATACTGTTCCTGTTTACCACCCCCCCACCTCCCACCCATCCCCCATTCATCCTACTCTATTACCACTAGGTCCATTGACCACACTCATCTAAAGGTTATGCCCAGAAAATGCCAAATTTTGTCCAGAAACTTTCATCAGGCCACATACCCCTCTTCATCTTCATAATGTTTTGTTTCAAGTACAGTGTCTCATAGCAAATTGGCTTTTCAGTTTATATTACTCCTAAGCTCCATGATGGTAGGGATCCTTGTTCTTTACTGACTTTCTATATCTAATGAATCCCAACATAGAGTAAATGTTCAATAGCAATTTGTCAAATGATTAAATGAGATAATAAGGTTTCTGATCTCCTGGTACTTACCCATTATTGGGCCCTGGCCTTCAACTCACCACTGTTTTCTCCCTAATTCTAGACTCCACCACCAACTCTATCATTGATTTCCATACCCCTATGTAGATCTAACACATTCCCTACCTTATTCACAATCTAAATTACACATATACACACATGTAGCACCACCCAAAACAAAAACAAAACTGATTTTCTCTCTCCCTTGTGTAGTCACCCTTTACCAAAAAATATACTTTACCAAAATATAGGTAAGAGTCTTCTCAAATCAAAAAGTCAAATCAAAAAGTCATGTTTGAATGAACCTGGACTTGATTAGAAAAAGAGTAGGAAACCTAATAGTATTTGATGAAATAGCATTGTTGTTAGTAAGTAGGTCCTGGAATGGAGAAGGGTGTGTGTGGAGAGAGAGATAAACCACAACTGGGGATGGTCTAGCTAATTCTGATAGAAAGAACAGCCTAAGGAGAACACGAATATTTGCCTGTTCCTTAGAAAGCAGTGGGCCCTGAGAGGCAGCCCCAGCTATAGGGGCTTAGGAGGACTTCTACTCAGCAAGCTAACATATTACTAACAGCTTTGAGTACTCCCTTTGTTCTAATCACTGTGCTAAGCACATTGCATATGTTATTTCAATTATTTCTTGTATCTAGTCTGTAACGTGGAAGTTATTACTCCTGTTTTACAACTAAGGGAACTAAAGCTCAGAGGACCTAAATAGCTTTCACAAAATCACACAACAAACGATGGGGTCAGAATTTGAATCCAAGCATTGCAACATCATAATTCCATCCAGTATTGAATGATTCAAAGCAGGTGCTCTTTGATCACTGAGAATTGGAATATGGAAGCAACATACCTAACTGGGGGGAAAAAATTGTTTTTATGATACAACTCTCACAACTGAGAGAAATGAAAGAATCCTTAGATCATAAGGAATACGTAAGGGGTAAAGAGGAAAGATAATTAAGCATATGTCCTAACGTGTAGTATTTCTTAACATATTTTGGGTGTGTAGGCTGCTCCCTGAAATTGTGTAGTATACAACTTGATCAGCCTCACATTGTGAGCCCAAAAAAGATACTTATGTACATCTCTAAATTAACATAGGAGCCAAACAGAGATCTGTAATGGGATTTGAGCTAGTGTGTTCAAAAACTAAATAAGAAAAAATGTAGAAATGTTAGCTTGGTTGCCACAGTCCTGTGAGCAGACAACTGTCCCAGTGTGGTGGCAGAATCTCTGCAGCCTTCACGACTACTTGCCTTCCCATTCACTGATCCCAGGGCCACTCTCCTCCTCCCCACCGTGCTTCCTCCCATAATTTCCAGACTGTAAAAATGTTTTTCTTCAACTTTACCTCCCCTCATCTTTCTTGGCTTATTACCTCCTTCTTTAGGAGCAACACATTCACCCACCCATACATAACTTACTCAACAAACATTTTTGGAGTACCTACCACATCACAGTTTCGTAAGCAGAGTCAGAGTGACAAAGATGAGTAAGGCATTCTCCAGCCTCAAGTTACTCACAACCTAGAAGGGAAACTAAACAAGCAAAGTGAGTCCTCTCCGGGACGTTTTATAACTGTTCTCTTCTTTCCCCATCTAGAGGAATTCTCATGTTTTGGAAGCATTTTCAGCGCAAACCTGTATGGGTTAAGTAACAATTTAAAACACTTCAAGCAAAACAAATACATTATAAAATATATAGAAAATATTTTGAAAGGTACAACAAATTAGTGTTTATGTCTGTATCAACTCAGGGTTCCTTTCATGAGGGGGCAATATAATGCTAAGCTAAAGTTCAGTTCATTTTCTTCAGATCCTAGCCAAATTCTTTACATCACATTCTATCATGTTTCTGGGGTTCAGAGAGTATACACAGTACACATGAAAAGCTCAGTTGTGCAAAGAAACTTACATTTCATTCCAGTCTGGAAGTGATTTCCTTTTTTTTTTTTTTTTTTTTTTCATTTAATGTGTCAGGTTTGAACCAGACAGTTATATATAGTATGAAAGTAATTTCATCCCCAAAGGCATAACATAACAAATTATAGTATGTGAACACAGCAGGTAAAAGACTTAAAAAAAAAATCCTCTGCTATGAATATGAAGTTCTGACCAGCCATGCGTGTTCCGTTTTGAGCTATGAAGGCTTATCTTAGGAGAACATAATGGCTTCCTTAGGGCAGAAACTATAACGTTTATTTATTTAGTCCAGACACTCAGAATGGGGTTCAATAAATGTTTATGAATATGTAAAACTTCTTGAACAAAGTAGAAACCTGTATCACTCTCTGATGGCTAAAGTTCTTGAGGAAGGAACATTAAAGTTTGTTTCTGTCTTGTCTTTGTTTATTTTTGAAGGTGGGAGGGAGAAAGGTAATTGTTTTTGCTTTGTTTGCAAATGTATCATACATAATCCAGTAGAACCAGGATGTCATCAATGGCCTTATTCTTCAAAATAGCGTTAATATTTACCCATGCACTTCAGAAAATAATTATATCCCAGGTTGAATAGACTTATTACTTTGAAGTTTTGATATATTTTCACCTTAGGAATTGAGATCAGACTGTTCTATGGCTCCAGACCTCACATCTCTTACAAACACTGTCAGCCTCCTTATACCCCATATTGCTGCTGAAATGGACCTTAGTCTGAATCACCTGTGAGATCCACCTGCAAACAGGAAGTGGCTTCTGAAGCCAGACTTGGTCTTGAAAGTCATACATGTACATGCCATCTCACTTCCAGTGAAATGTCATACTTGGTGTTTTGACCCTCTTTGTATCCAACTTGGCATTGGCATTTGTTTGACTTGATGATGAAAAATGTAACAAAGTTCTGAGAGCTTTTCCTTCCAGAACTCTTCTTAAGGGAGTTTGGCAGGTTTCCAGGAAATGTGTATGGCTGAGCATTCATGAAATGCCCTTTCAGTTTGTTAGTAAGGAGGTTCAAAGCAAAATAAACACATTCCATCATGACCATATTTATAACTTACATAGAGGAGTGAAAAGGTGAGTTGATGAAATAAGGACATTTTAATCATTTTATTCCACAGAATGTTTACTTTCTCCCCTTTCCTATAATAACTTCTCAACATAATGGTGTTCATACATTTCCAGACAATTTTCATTTTATTATGTATTGAATTATATAGCATCAGTAAATCCATTAGAAGTTCTCATTCTCAACTCTTAGAATTTGGCTGTAAGGATTCAGAAAGAAACTAAACGATAAGGAGAAACTAGTGGTAGCAACTGCAGGTTCTATATTATGTTCGTTTCTGTCCTCAACTTTATTTGGCAAAGCAGAAGGGCTTAAGGTTGTGGTGTATCATGCTCCCCCTCCACTGTCCTCAGGTGTGTGTTGGAAGAAAAGCTGTGGTAGGCTTGTAGGGACATCCCTTCCCCACCCTAGCACCAAATCCTCCCGACCTGCTTCACCTGTTGTCCTCCAGGGCAGGATCCAGACCAGGTCCATCCTTTATATGCCAGTGTCCTCCTGTTGGCATGTAGACAAAGGGACCCTTATTAAGTAGAAACAGACTCTTACATTTTTAAATGAGGCATCTGGTGGTAAATGAAAACATTTTTTTAAAGATTTATTTATTTATGCATACAGAACTGGGGTACAAGCCAGAGGTGCAGGGGCGGTGAGAGAATTCACCAAGGACAGAGTGGGGAGCAGAACAGGCCAACTGATGAAGTACAATACTGAGGGGAGCAGTGGGCAGGTTAGGAGAGGTCTCCTGTGCCACATGGATCACTCCAGGGCCAGGGATCAAACTTGAACTAAAGCAGCTGCTGCTTGCTTGCAGTGCTGCATCCTAACCCGTTGCACCACCAGGGAGGGCCAATGTAAACATTTTTAAAGGAAGTATGCTATAAAGATGCATGGCAGATCGTTAAGAGTCTTAGTTTTTAAATTCTTGCTTGGATAGGGTTATTTCCTTTCTTTTGTTTCATCAACATCACGATAAGGAAATGTGGTTCTTCTTGAACAGCTGAAGAAATACACCATCCGTTCTGAGAGTCTTGCTTAAAGGCCTCCTGAGAACCAGCTCTTCCTCAAAATGAAAATTCCCATAGAAACACTGTTGATATTAATTGATTTTTGGTCTTGATTTTTACTCTCATTTTGGTTTTCATTTTTTTTTTTAAAGATTTATTTATTGATACAGAACTGGGATACAGGCCAGAGATGCGGAGGGTGAGAGGATTCACCAGGAACAGAGTGGGAAGCAGAACAGGCAGATCTACGAAGTACACTGCTGAGAGGAGCAGCGGGCCGGTCAGGAGAGGTCTGCCGCGCCATGTGGTCACCTCCTGGGCAGGCGGGGATCGAACTCATGTGGAAGTGGCTTAAGCTTTTTAGTGCAGTGCTTTAACCCACTGTACCACAGGGAGGACCCTGGTTTTCATTTTTATATCCGCCTACAAAACAAGATATAATACAATAACTACTCTTGGAAGCTGATATCATGGGGCACGTGACAGAAGTTGGGTATATTTGTGTTCTTTCCTCCAAAAAAATAGATTTACTCATTTACTTAACACATACATTAATCCAAAGCATTTGTTTTCCAGGACATGGAAAAAATAGAAAATAGTAATGATTCTTGTTATTCACTTGGGGAGATATATCTACATGCAATGCATGAAATCATTTAACTAAGATTTATTTGCAGTGTGTGAAATTTAGTTGTAAATATATTTACATCACATTTGCTATGTGTCTGAAACTCTTCTGTGTGTTTTACATATACTAATCATCACAACATTCTTACCAGATAGCCATTATTATGATCCCATTTAACACATGGTAAAACTGAGTCATAGAGTATTTAACTAACTAGCAGCTAGTAAATAACAGAGCTGGGGTTGTATCCAGTCAGTCCAGTTCCAGGGGCCAAGCTCTTTGTTCATTACCCACCATGCACATGCATTTTATGTTGCAGATTGAGGTCACTCAGGGAAATTGTCAGTGGACTATGTGGTTCTTGAGTAGAACCTTGATGGTAGTCTACGGTTGAGGCTGTGGAAAGTTAGAACTGGACTTGCTGTGAAATCAAGATATTAGGGAGAAAACCTTGGATGTAGAACTAAATACGGCATGACAAGAAGCATGACTATCTTGTAAAGTGGTTGAGAAAACTTCTTCATAGGTCCTTGATCAGTTTTTAAAATGTAAACAAAAATCCACAGGCAAATATATAAGCAAAAATGGGCTCATTCATGTAACTGCAACACAAGAAGGGCCCTTAAGAGCACTGATGCTAATTCCTTTCATAATTGTGTAATCTATAGATCTGGGGGTGACTGCCAGCATTACTTACCAGTGGCAAAGCTGAATAGAGCATTACTTTCCTGGTTTGTAATCTAATACCATCTCTGCCATGTCCATTTACAATTTCAGGCCACTTGGGAAGATTCACTGGAGGAGGCTTTGGTTGAGTTTGGAAGGAAGAAAGAGGCAGAGTGATCTGTGAGACATTATTATAAAATCCAAGTGATGCACAGAGGCTTGGGTTTAGTTGATATAGTAAAGTTCCCAAGAAAGTATCAAGGCAAAAACTGGACTTTTTTTGATGTGATTATCGGACGTCAGTAATGAAGGGAAGGATAGACTCAAGGCGCCTTTAAGTTGGAATCCCTTGGGCAGAATGAGGATATTGAACAGAAGTGCCACTTGGCATAGAAATCATCATCAGTTAAGTCTTAGTGCCCATCAGAGGGAAATGGCTGACTGTATTTAGTCTGTACAGAATCGACTGGAGCATGATGATCAGATTCCAAGCCCCTTTGCAATTTTCCCAGTAAGCAGTGGCCACCATCATAGCGTGTGAACAAGCCCTTGCCAAAAAAGCTGAAACTCTACTCCCTTTTACTTTGATGTCCATTGTCTCCCTACCCTATTCTTCCATCTGATGGAATCTCCTCCTGCCACTTCTCTCAGAGGCTGAACAGTACAGGGATAAAGCTTTGACAGCAAATGACCTGAGTTTGAATCCTCTACAGTTCTTTACTTGTGTGACTTTGGGAAAATGCTTCACTTTTCTGTGGAGTGGCTTCTTTACCCACAAAATGACATGGTGACCACTATTTACCTCTAACAGTGTGAGCACTAACTGAATTAAGACATGGAGAGCACTTACACTAATGCTGTGTGCAATGAACTGTGGCTATGACTGTTACATCTCCACAATTGTACTTCGTTCCATGTCATTTCTAGAGCACTGTCTGGTCTACAACAGCCTGGAGAGACAAAATTTTCTTTCCCACAAGGTATGTAATTCCCTGTGGCTGCTGTTGTGATGTCAGCATGTCTGGTTCTCCAGCAAATGCCATCCTAGGCCCGTGGCTCCTCACCAATTCTGGGTCCCTCTCCTGTCAACAAACATTCACCTTCACACACAAGCTCTTATCACCCAGGATTATACCTCAGGGGGACAGGAGGGAGTGGAGAGATGATACTTTTGCCATTTTGTCAAGTTGTGATTGAACTGTCTGGGTTTTCCCTACGCACTCTCAGATTAAGCAGACCTCCCTGTTCTGGAGTTTGTCTAGACAGAGGTTCAAAAGTAAGTTCTCTGTTTCTGAACAAAGCTGAGAAGGGATTAAAGGCGTAGACTTGAAAGGCAGCTGTATGCAGATCCAAGTTCAGCTTTCACATTTGCTAGCTACGTGACTTTGGATCATATAGCACCTCTAGTCTTGGTGTCCTCCTTTGTAGAATAGAAATAGTAATGCCTAGATTGCTTGTTGTAAGGATTAAAGGTTATAAATTGAGCACATAGTAAGTATCCCCAAAACTCTGGCTCTTGCTGTTTTTTCTTCTTCTTCTTATTATTATTGCTGCCATAACCCCATCACTCCTGAGCTTAATATACCTAATAGAGAGGGAGAGTTACATATATAACATATATAGTTGGATAAAAGACTATAAAGTTGACCCCAGTTATGAGTACATTTAATGTTTGGAAACATATAGGTTTTGACATACAGTGAGATCTTGCTTTTGACTTTAATAATTCAACCAAGTTGTTGCTGGTGATGACAGAAGATGTCCAACTTTAGACATCTTCAGAACAAAGTGGCAGCCAAACCATAATCTCACTGTTTTGATTTCATCTTGAATGTTGGTTCTTTAGGCTGGAGGTGCCAACACAGGGCCACCAGCCAAGAATTTCAGTCATCTCCATGAGGCCAAAGGATTTCAGTGCCACGGGGCACTGAGCTGTTGCACAAAGAGCTCTTTGAAGAGACTCACCACTACTACAAGGCCCCAAGTCTATACCAAAAGGCATGTAAGCAATGCTACTCCCTGCCTTATTTTTCCATGTTCTTTATAAGGACACCATAGGCTATGTAGCAGTTTTAGACTTTTGATAACTCCCTGAGGTATGTCAGCAAACTAGACATGAAAATTTTCAGCTGTTGGTTTTTCCCAAAGTTAAATATTTTAAAGTAAAAATACAGGTGAGCTGGCACTGACACCTAGGGGGTGAATCCATGCTTTTCCTGTCCATGAAAGTAACCTAGAGGGTCCTCCAGGCCTATTTTAACTGCACTGGCATTCTTATTCCTTTCAGTACATTAAGCAAGACAAGGCAAGACTTAGATTTGCTGCAAAATGGGAGTAATCTCCCCTGATCCCCAGAAGCCAGGGGGTATGTGGCTTAGAATTCTAGCAGCCTATTTTTCATGCATATTTTCCTTCTTCTTTTATGACGTTATCTGGGATTACTATTGTCTGTAGTATTCTTCTATTTCATATGTTCCCATATAATTTGGTTTAGACATCATAAAAGATAAATTCTCATTAGAATCTAACAAAATTGAGCACAAGGAATTTAAAATTAAAAAAGAAAAAGAAGTGTTCCACAGATTGTTTCTTGATTAGGCAATAAATATTATAAATTATAAATACTGTAGCAGAAAAGCTACCCCTGATGAAATATCTTCTAGAATGTGAATAAGTAAAACCCAAATAGGAATAATGGTTCTCGCATTTCCTTTCAGACAAACTTTAGTGGAGAGCCTTTGATTTCCAGAAGCTACTATTTCCCCAGTCTGCCACCAACACTTTGATAGACCACTGTCTGTGCCTGTCACATATCTCAGTTGAAACAGTTCTGACTAAGCTGTAAGGAATGAATTGAAGGATCCAGAAAGCTCACAGACTATGGGAAAGCCAGAGGACAAAGAATCCGCATAGAGAACAAAGGAGGCTCATGTTCCAACTCTCATGGCACATAAGTGCCACCTCAGGCACTTTAGGGACCATAAGCAGTGTCAGTGGCTGGGACACTTGCCACAGAACAAGTGAAGTGAGGTCTAATCTACTCAAACTTCTCTGTTATTCACTCCCTGAATGTAGCAATTACCCCCTCTCACCAAACACCATGATGATGTCCCCTAAAACACCAAGGGGATTCAGAGAATGGGCAGTCAGGAAAATGGGATATTCACTTTTCCTTCCACCTGTCTCTTCCTCACCTCTTCCATCATAAATTTATCTGATATTAAAAAAAAAAAAGTTCCTGATTCTTTTCCTTAAAAAAATCTTGACGTTCTTACAGCTTTATTATTCCCATCTCATAGATAGGAAAACTGGGATTCTTAGTTCAGGCTGCTCTAACAAAATGTCACAGACCCATAACTTAAACAAAAGGCATTTATTTCTCACAAGATCTGAGGTTGCAGAGTCCAAGATCAAGATGCTTGCAGGCCCACTTCCTAGTTTGGTTTGTCATCTTCTTAAAAAGCAGAGAGTGATTACTCCTCACCCCATCTTTTTTTTTTTTTAATTTTATAACAGTTTATTTTTACATCATTTTGTACATTTTTTTTTTCATCTCAATTGTAATCCCCGCGGGTTTCCCATCACCAAGTCACCCTTGTGCCATCACCATAATCCCATGCATTTCCCTCCCCACCCCCCGTTTTTGATCCCATTCCCCACTACACCCCCACAAAATGTCTCTGGTATATGGTTGTTCATTATTTTTGTTATTTTCTCGCCTGGTCCATTATACTCCTGCTATGAGTGAAGCCATCTGGTATTTTTCTTTCTCTTTCTGGCTTATCTCACTAAGCATGATCTTTTCCAGCTCCATCCAAGTTGCTGCAAAAGACATGTGTTCCTCTTTTTTGGTTGCTGAGTAATATTCCATTGTATATATGTACCACATCTTTTTTATCCAGTCATCTACTTTTGGGCATTTGGGCTGCTTCCATGTCTTTCCAATTGTAAATAAAGTTGCAATAAACATGGGGGTGCAGGTATCTTTTTTAATCAGTGTTTTTGTGTCTTTTGGGTAGATACCTAGGAGTGGGATTGCTGGGTCATAGGGAAGCTCCATGTTTAGCAGTTTGAGGAACCTCCAAACAGTTTTCCATACTCACCCCATCTTTTTATAGGGGCACTAATCCCATCATAAGAGCTCTACCCTCATGACCTTCTCTAGGCCAAATCACCTCCTAAAATTCCCATCTCAAAATAGGGCTTAAGGTGACTTTCATTTTGTTTTTGAATTTTAGGGGAAAATATAAACATTCCATACCAGCAGGTCTCAGAGAATTAGAGTTTCTGTGGATAGTTGTAGAAAACATCAAGTCTAGGTTTTCTCCATAAATGGGTTTTAAAACACCAATCTTGTTTTGTTTTATATCATTGGTTTTCATTGTGTTTTGTTTTTGAGATTTTTTTGGTTTTTGTTTTGCCAAAGGGAACATATTTATTTTTCTAAATAAACACTGCAAAAAAGCTCAATAAATAAGGGAAATAGAAGCTGAGCCACATACGTTGAAGAAGATAAGGAAGAGCAGAGATCCATAGAAACATCCTCACACGCATTGCAAACACAAAATACCACAGAGGTAGAAAACTACTGCTGTTTTCTCAGTAAAAAAAAGTCAAACATTCTGGGTCCATTTCCTTCCACTACCCCTCTAACCCTGGGGCTCAAGGACAGGAAATAACTCTGAATTTAAATGGAGAATTAATATTCATACCTAAATTTGTCCATGGCCAAATTCTCCAAACATGTTCCATTAAATTTTAGTTCACCTGTATATTCATAAATGAGAAATGAGAAAGATGAAAAGTTGTAACATTTAATTTCTCATTTTGGCTAAATATATGGAAAACAATAATTGTATAAAAATAAGGAATGTTTCTTACCTGTAAAAAAGGACTTTCAGAGAAGATTATGATTCTCCAGAGAAGAGGTATTATGTTTAGAACTACCAGAGACACTTAACATGGAGTTGGTTTTCAAATTACATATCTTGGGGCCAGTCTCTTGAGTTTATTTGTTTTTTTGTTTTTTGTTTTTTCAGTCTTTAAATGCCTACTAACCATTTGGTTACTCTTGAAAACAGAATGAGTTTCTTATCAATCTTTTTTTTTTAACAAGTGTACTTACTGAAGTGATGCCAGTGGCCCCTTATGTCTCAAGGAGGTAACAGCATTTCCCTGTAAGGTGACTATACAGACAGTATGGCTCTGAGACTCTGGAAAAATCCAAGGCCTTGATACTCTTAAGACAGTAACAACAGTAATTATAACTCTCTAATTAAAAGTGAGCTATAAAGTTCAATTACGAAACGCAATGAGGTAAAGGGAAATTTGCTTGCAGTCTTTATAAATCCTGGTGGTTAGATATTTATTCCTCAAGGGGAATGGAGGTGTCTCCAGAGGTCTGATCTGAATGCAGCAGGTAACCAAAATTCTGGAGAAGAAATGATTTAGTGGGTGGAAAGCATCAAAGCTGCCCAGGGCAATCTCTCCTAGGTGGACAGATATGACTTGTCGTTTGTCTCAGCCTGATTTATAAAAGTCTCACACTCCCCTATTGCCTTTTGCCTTAAGTGAAGCCTGCTCAGGCTGGAATCTAATCCTTTCCTCACTGTATCTTTATCTCACCAATTCATTTCTAACCTTAGATAAATCACTTCATCAATGTGAGCCTTGGGTTTTTATTTTTAGTAGAAAATTGGAGAAATCTAACTGCTCTGTCAATTCATAGGGTTGTTGTGGGAATCAATCATGCTGATCAGGATCAAGACTAGCCCTCACTGCATCCTTGTGCGAATTAGAAGTCAGCCCTGTGAGCATGGAGCCTGCTGCCTGGGGCTTGGCTAGGGGCATAGACTAGATGTCAGCCCATGCACCCCCAACAGCCTGGTCCCACCTGCTCAGCTGCACACCTGCTCTCAGTCTGTGCAAAAGAACAATATAAACTAAAAACTGCTTTCATCTGGCTGGGGGTGGGGAAGAGAGGTAGAGGTGGGAGAGGCAGTCAGGCGCCAGATCACGGGCATCTGGGTTTCGCTACTGGCTGATGCAACAGATGTGTGACCAGGCAGACTGAGTAACCTCTTTGCACTCTAGTGTCCCCATGTGTGAGATGAGGATGACACTAACTAATATTTGAAATTTAAATGAGCTAATGCCTATAAAGTACCCAGAGTAGAACAAGTGTTCATAGATACTAGCTATTACTATTATTTTGTAAAGCACAAAAATGTGGCCTTTGGACATTGCTGTCATTTTTATCCTAACATAGATCCAGTGTTCCAGCCAAATTAACTTCCTCCTTGTTCTTCATATCACACGATACCTTGGTCAATCCCTCTGCCTTTATGCTGCTTCTCACTCACAATTGGAAGAAAAAAAATACATTCTTCCTTTCCAAAAATAGAATCCCTAGGCTTTCTGGATCAAAGACAGGGCCACATGGCCTGGCATACACAGGTATACTTTGGGGAATGGCAAATAGGATGTGTAAATAGAAAAACAGAGTGAATCATTGATGGAACTACATGAACTTAGGGCTTTTTTTGGTACCACTTCTAGAGACTTGCTAAGAACAGAAAATGAGTATATGTTTTAACCCTCCTTCACTATAAGAATAGTTTCCAATAACCCTGGGGAATGGGAACTAAGTCTGGAGGTTTCCCTGATAATTCACAGGTGGCAAGGCTTTGGTTGGCGTTGTTAAGCAAAAGCCAAGAGGGCTGCTTTGAACTTTTATGCCTTCCCTTGGAGAAGTTGATATAAGGGGAACTGCTAGAATTTGGGTAGAAGAGAGAGCCAGATGATGCACTGATATTCCAACTTTAACAGAGGAGGGAGGGAGTCCTGAACTGTGCTAGGCACCAAAAGGGGGAGTTGTAGGTATCCTTCAGCTTCATATTCCCACCTCATTACATTGCTGGGGTCCATATGCACCAGTGAACCAGGGTTCTTGGAACAGGAAGACTAAGCAGATGCTTACAAAATGGGATCTGAGAGTTTCTGAATGGACCTATCTGGCCCAAACTTCATCAACCTCCACCTTAGAGAATATCAGCTTTAGATTAAGGTATTATTGCTAGAGGATCCCTTTGAACACATATTTCCTGGAAATATGTAACGACATACTGTTCTTAGCTCCCATTTCTCCAAATCAGTTAATAAAAAAACTTGAACTTTCTCTTAACAGAGGTTTCAGTGTTGCTCAGATAAGGGAATAGAATGAGATTGATAAATATGGATTATATTAGAAAGGATTGAAACAAAGTCTGCTACCACGGTAAAAAGAAATATCAAAGTATCTTGAACTGTGTGAAAGTTCATCCCTGGAGTGAAGGATCAGAAAGAAAAAAAGAACATTTAGAGAAGAGAGCATAGAATGAATTTTTACAACATTCAAATGGTATTTTGGCAAACCAAAGAAGGCCCAGTGCTTCATGGTAAAGGCAACAATCAGGCTGAGTTGAAAATAAAACTGTAGATCAGTTCTGTGCTATTGAATAGAAAGCAGTAACTTTTTTCCATTTGGTTTACACTATGGTTCATTAAGGTTTTCCAATGAACAGCTTGCTTTCCTTTGAGTCTCACACAATAATAAGTCTTCACCATCCTATTTCAAATTACAATACTGTCAATTTGTTAATGCCATATCAGTGAACGCAAATGGAATATCAACTCCACAACCTTGAGCTTATACTTTGTAAGAGTTTGTTGTATTATATATATATATATATATATATATATATATATTTGTTTCATATATATATATATATATGTGTGTGTGTGTGTGTGTGTTTCTGCTTCTGAAAAATGTTTTACTTGTAGTGGTGTTATAATCATGGTCAGCCGTTGTTCCTGCAGTTATGAAATATTACAAGTATTGCCACTTGCAGAACTAATGTTCTTACCGGTATTCCTCTCTTGCCCTTTTGATTAAAAAGCAGCAACACAGAGCAAGAGAAGGTCTGGGACTAAGAATTGCCTATTATTTTTATGTCCTTTTTTGTCACCGTATTGTCAACCAAGCTTTACATCAGACTGAACAATGCAGTTTTTCTAATTGTGGAGTTTCTAGGGGAAGCACTGTGTGTGTGCACATGCACATGTGCTTTTAATTCCACAAGGAATCTGACTCATAGCCAGAATCAAGAACTCTCTTCCTTGACTTCAAGGAACAGTAAGGTGGGCTGAGAGGTGATTTCACCTCTATTTTCAGTGGATACTTACCATGTAAAAATCCTGTCAAATTATCCTATCAAAATATTTCTTTGTGACTCCTCTTTCTGCCTGATTGCACCTCCTGCTGCTTACATGAAAGTGAGAAGGATTTGTAGCTTCCTTGATAAGTTACTCATAGGCTGAAGAAAAAAATCTCATCAATAATGACTTTTTAAATGCACACAAGGGTGGGGTTGCTTTGTACCCTGAGGGTAGTGGCCTGAGGTGTGACTGAACCCCAAGGTTCATGGGTCAGTAATGGTGCCTGTGGCCTTTGAATTCTGCCATGTGGGCCTGTCTTTGGGTAAAAGCCCCTAAGCAGGCTCTACTTGGCTCAAAGTTGATGGGCCCAGAAAGGACAGTGGTAGAGACTGGACAAACTCTTTTTCTCACACTGGAGAATGCAGATAAGCTACATGAAGCCTGGCTTGTCAGAGGCCATTGGTGCACCTCATGTGCTCGTGAGAGTTGTCAGGTTTCTTGTTCTGCTATGATAGGTCTGTGACTACAAAGCTGCCTTTCCCCTCACAAGAGTTACATAGCCTTTGACTGACATGATATCCTTCTTATAAACATGCATTTAACATGTCCAACGAACCTAATTACAATACTTAAATTCACTCACAGTCACACAAACTGTAGTGTGCCTATTCATTTAAGCATTTTTCCTGACCTGAGATAAATTCTGTAACCAACTTTGTGTACTTTGTGCCAAGGCATGAGCTGGTGATGGAGGGCACAGGGATTGACCAGATATGTGTCACACCTTCCAGAGTTCATCGCATGCTTGCAAAGATAAAGGTGCATAAAAGTCATTATGATACAGGTCATGCCACAGGACAGTCACAGTACTTGCTGTTTCAGAGTAGATTCACTCTGACTGAAGGCAATTGGGGGAGGCTCTCTGGAGAACAAGGTGTGAGCCCTAGACCTAAAGGGACAGGTAGGATTTGGGTAATACAGCACCTCAGGAGGAACCTGGTGGGGCAACTTTCCAAGCAGCACTGTGAGACAAAGACCTAGGGTATATAGAGCAAATTGGCTATAATATAAATGTTTAAAGAAGAAAGGTAGTTTGACACCTTCTGGAGGTATCTTGGGTGAGTTACTCAGCTTCTCTGTGCCCCAGTTCCCTTATCTATAAAGAAGGGGTGATAATAGTACCTATTCATAAAGCTGTGTGAGAAAGTCATACATGTTACAAAGTATGTAAAGGACTTTGAACATTCCCTGGTGCAGAGTAACTACCTCTAGATCTTTCTACAAGTGTCCCTGGGAGTGGCACTTTTGAGTGGTCTCTGAAGGGAAAGTCTGGCTCCCCTGGGCCACGGCTCCACTGAAGAGAACAGGGTGGGAAGAGACAGGACCTGGAAACAGAGATGGCGCTGACTGGAGAGAGCTGCTGCTCAACATTAATGTGGAGCTTAAAGAATAGGAAAGAATCCCTTTTATGTCATCCTTTTCTCTCCCAGTGGAAAATTCCTTGCTTTGAATTTCCTTCAGCTCTCTTTTGCATCTTCTTTGGCAAATAAATTATTTAAAAAAGAGAGTGAGAGAAAAATAGTTTGCTGGAGAGAGGAGGATAAAAAAAAAATGAAAGAAAAACAACCAACTAAAATCAAAACCAAACAAACACAAATCAACATTACACTCAGTAATCATAGGAAAATGTGGCCCTAAAAGACAGACCTTCGTCCACCCACCTCTGCCACCCCTGCAAACTGGTGAGACAAACAGGGTCAGGACACCAGGATCCTAACTCGTCTTGTCTTCTGGCCTTTGGAAGGCCACAAGCTTTTTTTTTTCTTCAAGCTTCATAGTCAGGAACTGAAAGCTAAATGACCTCCCAGGTAAAATAGTCTTCATTAAATGCTCAAATGCCCGTGAAGCCTGCTATTCTTCCAGCTTGCTTCTCTTTTGGAGTCTGGTCTGATCTCCTGGTGACTTCTTGGGCCTGGATGTGGGCTTCAAGGCAACCAGCAGCTGTGAGGGTCTCCATGTCCACACAGTTCCCAGGGCCGGCCTGACTCCAACCATAGCACAGGACCCAACTATTCTTATATTGAACACTGTTTTAAAAAAGTTTTCAGAGACCCGAAATCACAAAATCTGAAAAGCCCTGTTCTTCATAATTTCGAGGTGACATTGTTATTGTTCTAATTTTTTAAAACTTGCAGCACTCTCCCTTTTTCTGCAGAAAAGGTCTATACAAGAAGACAGCTTGTCTTGTAATTTGCCCTCCTTCCCTCAAGCTCTCTTTTGAATTGCCAAAGGGAATAGGTTACTTGAACATGGGCACAGTGTTATTATAATGGATGGCAAAATAAGATTTGCTGGAGTTTAGGGGCTTACTGTTTTGCTTCATTCAGTGACATATTTCAGAAGAGAACCAATAATGGGGACATAATTTATTTATCAGCAGGGATCTGGACTACTCCCTGGTAGTTGATTTCAGAAATCTCTTTGACTCTTGCAGACTGCTAGAACCAGGGTGAGAAAAGCTAGAAACAGATGCAGAATTACAATTACCAAAGGGAGAAGAGTTCACTGTGGATGTCTAACCACACTGGCATTTGGCCACCAAATTCTGAGTGTTTCTCAACATATCCATTTATAAAGGAGGTTAATAATAGCATCATACCTACACCCCCACAGTTACAGCTAAATAACAATTTCCATGATAAGACTTTTTCTCTGCAATTGAGAATTTAAGATAGCAATTTTATCTCCAACATCTAAGCCCAGAATTTATTTTTGGCTTTCACAAAGAAACTTGTACCCATTGCAATTCGCCTGACAATAAGCGAGAAAAAATGTTTGTAGAAGTACAGATTTTAATTATCTAGGCAATTTGCCGTTCTCTGAACCATCAAGCCCTGACCATTGCCAAAGGCAGGGAGCCAGGTAGAACCATGGTCAGCTATCAGAAAGGAATGTCAAAAGCTTGCAGCAAGCAGCAGTTGCCAATAGTCTGGGTTAACCCATGTGCATATTATTTTAATGACCTATTAGCACTTGTCATTGAAATGAAAATTGGGTGATTAAAAAAAGAATAACTGGGCAGCCATTCTTAGAACATGAGGTAAGGTGCATTTTTCAGCATTTACTTTTAGAAGCAGCCTGATGCCTCAGGCAATTTGCTGAGCAGCCCCAGTACCTCCTGGACTCTGGAGAGAGCTGAACCCCGGTTTTTGGAGCCTCTTGCATGCATGGGATTGGGTGGAAGGCAGGTAAACATGACTACACTGGAAAACCCACTGCCTTCAATCTCTGGGGGCTAAATTCACTTGTTTCTGAGGGCCAACTTTTACTCTGTCGTTGGTGCCTCTGAGGAGGATTTCACTGTCCCGTGTCTGAGGACATGCCTTTCAGGACAGAAGGTTCATGTGACTTTAGTCTGGGTGAAAGACTTGCAGGAAATGTTTTCACATCATCATGTGCTTTCTCTCTGCCTGTCCTACAGTTACCTTAGACTTTGTGACAACACTCCCAGGCTCCACCACTAAAGAATTCACGCATGCATTTTGGAGCTCATGATCACTAGAAATAGAGTGAAAGGCTTAAGAACTGCTGTCAATCTTCAGTCACTGCTTAGTAAGAAACAAACAATGACAGACACCTGTCTTTCTGTTGTGTGTTTATGCACACAATAGCATTAGTAAAACCATATAGTAGCATCTCTGGGAGTACAAAAGCCTTGACTCCCAGAGGATACTGTGAGGCCATTATCCACAACAGGCAAAGTCGAGATACTGTTGATTACCAACACACAGAGAAATGTCCCCAGACCTGGACTCATTGCCTTAGAGCAATTATTATAGTCTCCATCTAGCTTAAGCATTTAGTTTCTTGGCAGTTAGTAGTCTCTGACTTTAATTTTTATTTTATTTTATTTTATTTTTTTTGGTCTTGTCTCCCCCACTATATTCTAAGCATCCACTAGCAAGCCCCCTTAGCCTCATAACACTAAGCCAACGTCTGGATTAAGAAATTGGCCCTCCCAAGTGGTGCAACAGGTTAGGATGCAGCACTGCATTCTAGCCACAGCCACTTCAGTGAGAGTTCAATCCCCATCCCCGGAGGTGACCCACATGGCATGGCAGACCTCTCCTGACCCACCCGTGGCACCCCTCAGCAGTGTACTTCGTTAGTCAGCCTGTTCTGCTCCCCACTCTGTCTCTGGTGAATCCTCTCACCTCCCCTGCACCTCTAGCCTATACCCCAGTTCTGTATGCATAAATAAATAAATCTTTAAAAAAAGAAAAAAATGGATATCTTGCTACTCAAGTAGGATTTTCTAACACCCAGTCTATCTCTGCATGTTCTTTTCGATGGAAATTCCTGGAGGGAGGAGGACTGGTCCCTGTCAATCACTTCTCAGTATGAGTTACTTCCCCCCCCCCCCCCGAAATCAGATGCTCCCATAAAGAAAACTGCCTAAACAGAAAATGGAAGTAATTTTTTGAATCTGTGGGGTGGTGGAAAGTGTGGCAACCAGACATGTGTGTCTGTAAGTCCAGAAGGAAAGGCTGGAGAGAGAATTCCCACTAATTGGTCTTTGTTCTTGTGACAGACTCTAATGTGAATGGGTGATTTGAAATAAATGTGGGCAGACTATGGCTTGTCACCTGCCTCTGTATCACCTATAGGCTAAGGTAGGTTTTATTACCCCTCTCTTGTCAAAATAATGTTCCAACGACTTCACACCAGATTGAACTATGCTTTTGTTTTTAAATTGTGGAATAGCCAGGCAGGGAGCCTGGGAGATGTGTGACTATGTGTTAAAAGTTGGAAGTTAAGAAGAATACTAATTTATGACATTAGAAAATCATACAAAAGTCAAATTTAACTGTCTCTAAGTAGTTTTGTGAACTTACAAGTAGCTGATTCATTTTTGTGTCATTCCTGGAAACTTTGGTACCGTGACATCAGAGGTGACTAGTTCTACAGAGACCATATGGCCTGAGAGCAAAAACATTTACTACCTGCACCTTTACAAGCAAAATCTGCCAACCTCTGATTTAAAGGTTTTTTGTTATTTCTGTTTAGTTTTAATACTGTGATTGAACAGCTTGTTTACTATTATAAATGAGCGGACAGTATTTCTTGTCCTTTAAAAAGTCTTAGACATAGTTATGAAGTTGTTCATTCTACGATTATAAGACACACATGTTTCATCTGGTTAAAATATAAAGTACAGATGCACAAGGAATACAGAAGAGCCATTTATTGGCATACATACTTTCAATATGAACTGATTATGGAGCATGAGCCCAGAAAAATGTCCCCATCAAAAATATCTTTACAGATCCATACCAAAATGAAGACATCATATCTAAATGGTGGAATCACAATGTTTTTAAATTTTATTTTCTATTTATTTTCTCTCTATATATATTTTACATCTTTCTTAGAATCACAGCGTTTCCCCCTTTTTGTTTGTCTATAGTTCCTACATGGATTTCAGTGAGCAAACATTACTTTTATAAGAAGAAAAAATATATGAAAAGTTACTTTTATTTTTACTAAAGTTGAATAGGAAATAGAACAGAATAATAATCTGTTAAGTATTTTTCATGCTTGGCTATGGGAAAGACAGTTCTGCTGGAGGTAGTTCAGCATGGAGCTGCTCACCAGCCTTCAAACACTAAGTCTGCCTGCCTGTCATTCTGTCTATAGTCTGGACTGAACGGCTGCTTCTCTCTGAGCCTCAGTTGTCCTGGTTTTTGAATAAGGAAAATACACAACCTGTCAGATTTTTTTCCCTCAATAACAGACAAAATGACTAACAACTCACGTGGTAATAGGCTTGTATGTATTTAAAACACTGTTTGCAGTGTGTTCTGTGAAGAATATTTGCTATAAAAACAGGAAACTATCTGTTACATGAAAAGTGTAGGACACCCCAAGATGCATAAGCACAATTGACTCCCAAGCAAGCTTCAGTCTCTCATTGGGTTTGCAGAGATGACTTTGGGAAGAGGCACAGAGCAACCCACCCTCTGTGGATCCCGCCCTCTTTCCAGCTCATATAATTAGCATGTTATGGCATGCTTGCATAGTCAGTTAGTAAGAAGAGAGATTATTACTAAAATAGTGTTAAAATAGCCAAGTTTTGAGGAAATGATTGGGTATGATTAGGCCAGGTTAAAGAGTCACTTAAAATTCTGATGATCAGGTAGAGGAGTGGATTCTAAGAACTTAAGTGAATTAAGGGGAGTGAAGAGAAAATTTTATGACCACTGTATTGATTTCAAGAAATACCAAGGTGCAGCCTTGGCTAAGATAATGCCAAGTGGGCACTGGCAGTCCGCGATATCGTCCACCTCCTCTTGTCCTTGTTTTCCAGGGGAAAATGCTCTGAAAGTTCATTGCCACCTTCACAATCTCACAGTCCCTCTCCTGCTCAAACATCATCCCCTCCTCGAATACAGTTTGCTAGCAATACTGGCATGTAAACTCAGCCCAGTCCTTGGGATTACAGCCTTGAAGTATCAGAGGTCTCTATGAGCTTCATCTCCTGTGATACATGAGGGGTAAAGGAAAATAAATACTAATGAAAAGCGCCACTGTTCATGTAATTCATTCTCTCTCTATTTCTTGCCACCCATCTATTGCATTACAGCCATTACTTTCTCTGTGTTGTTTACTTCTCTGCAGGTTTCTTTACATATATTTGCATTATTCCAATGTTAGAGTGGGTTTGCACTGGCAGGACTTTGCTACATCGAACAAGAGAAATAAATTATTCTTTCTCCATGTTTTTAGAGTGTGTACAATTACATTGCTCAGGTCTTACCCCCAAAGATATATCTTCTATTTAAACATAGTTTCTCTCTTTCTGCTTTCCCTGAAGATCTTTTGAGGATGCAGAGAGAGAATATATATCACATAATAAAAGACATTTCAGCAAGGAGCCATATCCCCATCTGCAGGAAAGGTCCCCAGTAAGCCAAGACTCTACAGGATCTGGGATAGACTCTCTCTATAACTGGTCCCTCTCCACATTTGGTTGTGAACCTTGCAAAGATTGATAATGTGCTGTGAATTAACACATTTTGGTGAAAGGGAAGTCATCTAGAATAACATAATAGTTTATTCATTTGTAAAGGGAGGATCAGAAGGAACTAGAACTTCTGAGTCCCAGAACGTGTGTTCTTCTCACTACTAAAACTGGAGATCATTAGCTACTCTAGTGGGACTATTAATTACATGGTTTCATCCTGTTGTCTCCAGAGAGTCAGAGAAAATATTATCATAGTTGAAAATTGATGATAGAGTGAAATATAAAACTGGTTCATTTCCAGAGACTAGAGAAAGCATATTGCCTCCAAGGAAAGGGAAGGACCATCCTCTGTTTCCCCTGAATTACAGTGAGGTGTCTGTAAGTCCTCTCTGGAAGAGTCAGAGTAGACTTTAGGTCTTTTAAGTACCAGCAGTAGTTCCTTAGACTCTTGGCCCAGGGACAGAAAGATCCTCCCATTCTATACACACACTCATACTTACACCAGACTCACACATTCAGTAATACACACATATAAAATTCACACATGCACATGCATGTATGAGCACATCAGCACACATGTACACGTACACACACAACCACATACATGCACATGCCTATAGAGGCTCTCACACACACACCTTCACACACAACATTTACCCTAATGGTACACTGACTTTGAACTAATATCTAGGTGCCCCTGGCTCAGTCCATGAGTTATTACTGCCATATTAGCTCTGACGAGAATGCTGAAAAGCGGGAAGACTGAAGTTGTGGTGAGTGGGGAGAGCACGGGAATCACTTCTCTTTCTTCACATAAAGGATGAATCTGAGTATCTCCTCAGTCTCTTATGGCTCAAGACAAACTTTGAAAAGATATCAATGTTTGGTAGGCTGGTTGTGGTGGACAGTGTGTTTTGTGTTTGGTTTAAGATGGAGGGAAGCCACTGAGGGAAGGAATCATCTGGGGAAGCACTGACTAATCTTGACTGACAAAGAAAAAAACAGGGTTTATCCTTCACTTTTTATTCTTTTAAATCTATTTTTTACTACCCAGTACTCCATGACTACCATAATATTATGAGAATTTTTTAAATTACAGGCTCAGACAGGCCTGTCCTGCACACGGCCCCCTCCTCTCCTCACAGACGACTGCTATTAGCAGACAGTGGCAGTTTTCCAGACGGTGGGTCGTCTGGTGGGGCTTTCTCCTGACAAAAATGGTACCCTCTTACAACTCGCCATTTTCCTACTTAATCATGTCTTAAAGTTCTCTTTATTATGTGAGTTTTTCATATGAAACTAGCCAAAACCTTCAAAGAGGGGAGGGGGCCTTCTCCCCCTTCTCCCAAGTGCCACGCTGTGCTTGTGGTTCTGTAGGAAATTCCATTTTCCAGGCTCCTGCCGTCCCCCCTCTCAGTGACGACATTCACTGCGCACCCGTCTGGGCTCACGCCTGTCTGCTGTGGCCGCGAGAAGGAAGCCCAGTCCTCTTACTGCAATTATTTGAGGTTCGGGCAGTTTTCTATGCATCAAATCCAGTAACACAAAACAGAAGAAAACCATTATGCCCCAAACCTAGCTATTTACTTTTTCCCACACAGCATTTTCTGGGAAAGGGAGACTGTGGTATCTGGGAACAGGATCTGCCATGACCGGCAGCCCTGAAGTGCAGAGCACAGCTGGGCTCCCCACAGGGCAATTGGCAGTGGAGGTTCAGCCAGGGACTCCAGTCCAGGGGTTCAAGCCACACAGCTGCATCACATTTCTTTCGTTCCAGTTCTAGCACTTATAGTTCTAGAACCATGGCTGAGATTTATTATCTGTATGTCTTATTCTTCTCATCTAGAAAATGGACATAGTAAAAATGTTGGCTGTCCTCTAGGGTTTTGTGGAACTGAAATGAGACAATACAAGAGAACTGCCTGGCATGTGGTAATTCCTCAAGAAAGATTAACTGCTGAGTGAGCTCTTGCCCTCCCCTTCATTTTTTTTTTTTTTTTAATATTCTTCTTAGTCATTTCAATCCCTTGTGTCTGCCCAAATAGTACCCCCTCTCCTTGGTAGGCAAGCCTAAAGTTGCCAGAACTGCCTGCTGCCTTAGTCTGGTCCGTCCCTGGGGGTTAGGGGTGTCATCACAGGGATTTTCCATCACTCACCTTTTCCACAAACCCCAAACTACCTATTATGAAGCTTCCTATTAACCCTGAGCCCAACTGAAGCTCACTTTCACTCACTCACTATCACTATGTGCCAAGGACTAGTAGGTGATAGGAGTAGAAAGAAATACTGCCCCAACTCTGAAGGAAGCACTGTCCATGGGAGTCAGAGACAGGTGACCTGGCCATTACCATGCAGGATGACAGATGCACTGGTGAGAAAAGACCCCAGGATGCCACGGGACAGGTTATGCATCAGCCTTGCGGCAGTTTCTCCATTTTCTAAATTGTTGCTACTCTCTCTTCCAAACTTTCCCATTGAATTTTTTATGTCAACAATTCCATTTTTAATTTCCAAGCCTCCTCTCTTGTTCTGATTGTTCTTTTTATCATAGTGGTTCTTAAAAGGTATGTAGTTTCTATGATGGTATGTAGGAAACTGCTAGTAACACACATTTGGACCAAAACAGATGGTAATAAGCTAAGCGGGAATGCCCCAGCCTCTCAGGGACACATTCTCTATAAATGCAAGGAGAAAACTGGTCAAACTCATGAGTATGGTCATTCATCCCCTCCCTCATGGCATTAATCTCATAGTCGGCTGCTGTTGTGGGTGCTAGTTTGGGGTGGCAAGGGTGTGTCTATACTTTTAAGAGGAAACTATCACTCAAGTAATTATAACGCCATGGATTAAGATACACACATGAACTCAGATCGTTCAGGAACCAATGAGGAAGAAACTGAGAAGGAAGAACGAGAAAAGGGTCCAGCTGAACAGGTAATTTTGTGTTTTATTGCTGAGTCTTAAAGGATAAGAGCTAATTCACCAGGCATGGAAGGGGCCAAGGAAATGGCAAAGGGGAAGTGACATTCCTGGCAGACAGAGAGGTGTGTGTTAAATCAAAGAGGAATTAAAGGGCTTATGGCTTGTGCAAGTCCTGTGAGAAGTTCTGGGACTAGAGCTGAGGAAGTGCTGGCAGGAGATGAGGCTCCAAAAGGTTGTTGGTCTGGACTGTGCAGAGTCTCACCTGTCATGTCAGGGATTAGGGCTTTATGTTGGTGGTTCTTAAACACTTACCAGGAACCCTTTTGAAAATATGGGAATTAGGAACTTTCTCAACTCCCCAAATGCACATAAACACACTTTCAGGGTTTAAAAAATCTAAAGCCCACCTTTGTCCCTCAATTTAGGCAGCAGAGAGAGCTTAGGAAACTTTAGATAGGAGTGTCACATGCAGATGTAGGACTGAGTCACTTCCGTGTGGATATGACATAGTGACACCTCTGGTGCCAGCTGCATTCATGTCCTCGCTGCACCTACATGTGCACTGGCAGTGGAGTTGGACAGGTCTGTGTTCGCTCTGATGTGCCCTCATCGGCAGTCCTAACCCACAGACTTATATTCAGGCTTAGTCCCAAAACCTAGGGGCTAAGTCAGTGCCTAAAAGCCCCAGTTTCCTTCTTGCAGGTCAAAACTTCTTTAACCATTTCTTCTCTTCCAGAAAATTCTGAAATCTTTCATGAATCTGTGGCGTACATATCACTCTCTTTCCAGACTTAAAACATGATTCTTTAGTGGTTAGTGGTTGCCAAGGGGAAGAGAAGGTAAATTCTTGTGTACTCACGTGACCACTACTAACTTACTGTCATGTAATTTTGTGTGTGTGTAAGTTAAAGATTTAAAATACAAACTTTAAATTTTAAAATAAATTTCAAAATCTAAAGCAAATATTAAATTAGTGTTGAACATTTGAAAGAAATTAGAACTGAAATGACTAGAAGTCTCTAAATCTGAAATAAAAGAATTTTAAAAACACTTTTAATTGACCAAGAATAATACCATCTGTTCACTGTTTCATTTTAACTTTCTCTACAAAACTGAAAATTCAGAATGTGTGCTATGATCTAGTTTATGTATTAAAAAAGGGAAATAATAACACATTCTAGTTCTGAAAGTCTATACTTTTCTTGGTCCAATGTTAAAAGTGGTTAAATATTCTGCAGAACAAGGAGATCAAAGGCTTCCTAGTTGACTCAGGTGTTTGTTTTCTAAGTGGTTAATTTGTTGTAAGGGAAAGTAGGAAAAACAGTTCATGGCTAGGACCTTGACTTTTCTGTCAGCCCATGGCTGTACATTGTATAGAGTCAGTTTCCAAATCCACAACCTTGCTTAAAAACAGTCTACTAGAAGGAATTTGTCTTGGAACTTGAAGGTGGGGGAATGAGGAGGAACAAAGACATTATTGAGAAGAAATTAAGCAATCTTTCTATTGCTTCTTGGCTCTGTGATATAGGAAACCCACTTTTTGCTGTTGCTGAACAAGCTCTCCAGAGAGGATCATGTCCAGAAATTTCTTGTGAGAGGAGGGGAGGGAGAAGGGGCTTAGGGAAGGGAAGAAAAGAAAGCACAAGTTGTGGAAATTTAAAGAAATTTTTAAATTTAAATTTTCTTAAAAGCATTGTGGGCTCTTATTTTGTTTCCATTATAGGTCTGCTTTTTTTTTTTTTTAAGCTTGTCTTAATTTTACCAGAGCTTTTCATATAAATAGGGTCACCTAGTAAAAAGAACTCCAGCTAGTGACAGAACCGCTTATACATCTAATCAGGATATGGTTGGTCTCAATTCCTTCCTCTATAGCTTTCAAGTCCATAGGAATCAACACAGCACCATTAAAAATGACCAATGTTTGGGTCCCACTCCTGGAGATTATGATTTAGTCTCAAGTGTGATTTGGACATCGGAATTTTTAAGATTTTCCCAAGTGATCTTAAAGTATAACCAATGTTGAGAATAACTGTTTTAGTAACCACCTTTTATATTTAATGTGTGCATGAATCACCTGGTATTTTGTTGAAAGGCAGATTTCAGTCAATAGGTCCAGGGTAGCACCCAAGACTTTCCTTTGATAGAAAGTTTGCAGGTGATAGAGATCCTGCCAGTCTGAGGACTTAAAAAAACAAACAAACAATGGACTAGAAGTATCTGAGAACATTTTTGAAATGCAAATACTATCACCTTAGCAAGTGGCTGGACTTCATGCCTCTAAGTATCACTGTACTCAATAACTCTGAGCAACATGGGATAAATAGTTGATGGACTACTATGCAGCCATACTATGCAGCTTATGAAGATTATTTAGAAATAATGGGTAATGTTAATGTCATAATGTGAAGTGAAAAAACAAGCAGATAAAATTTTATATGATCACAAAGACGTCAAACAAAAGTTACATAGAAAAACCTAAAAAGCATTGTCAAATGTTAAGTGACCATGATGGAAATATTTTTCTTCTATAACTCCTTATAGTTTTTTGACTATTCCATAATGAATGCAATTTACTTTCAGAATGAGCAAAATATTTAAAAAAAAATCCCTAAATGTCTGCAAGTTGAATTGATACAGTGCATTAAATATCTCCAGACATTTTCCATGTTGTCTCAAATGGCAGAATGTTTTTCTCTTTTATGTCTAATATTCTATTAGATATATACATATAATTTTATTATAGTACATACAATACATGCCACAACTTTTCATCCATTCACTGATAGAATCTTAGGTTGTTTCTATAAATATTCTATGTTAATATTATTATTATTATTAGAAGGAGAGACCTTAATAATTCTTTGCTTGCTGGTATATAATCTCTGCATATTACAAATAAGAAGACACTAGAAGAGACAGAGCTGAGATTGAAACTTCATTTGTTGAATAACTCAGAGCTTCTGAAATGGTTAAGTAGCTATGTGAAACAAGGGAGAAATGTCTAGGTCAATTATCAGGAGACTGAATTCTAGTCTAGCCAGCTATGAGCACATTACTTAAATTGATGGAGACATCCCTTTTTCTCTTCTGTATATATGGGTATTAATAGATATGCCACTTCGTAGGCCACTATGAAGATGACATGAGGTAGTAGGCTCTTCATAAGTAATGATTCATATAACCTCCGAAGGTCTTGACTTGCTTGTCAAAGAGAGGGTAATCTAGAAGATCTCTAAGATACCATCAAACTTTAATTGTGAAGTTGGAGAACAGTACTTTTAGAAGATTTACAGACAAAGACTACATGGAATTTCACTGGATAAGAAATACATTCCTACCATTTCTAGTACCACACAAGGCACCAAAGTGAACAACTCAAAGGATCTCACAGTCAAATAATTCAATACACCATGAGATGTGACATAACAAGGACAGGTTTAAAGTGCTAAGACAGTCCACATGTGACTATAGTAGAGATAGTGATAAGTAGATCTCAAAAGGGGAGGGGAGGAAAAGGTACACTGCCAGAGGGAAACACGAACTCAGGCTTGGAGGCTTGAGAGACTGTCTTGTGTGGCTGGAGTGTATACGAGGGCATTATGGGAGTGCAGTGGAGATGAAACATGGATTGATACAATTTATGGAAGACCATTTGGCTATAATGAGGACTTTGGGATATACTTTGAATCAAGAAGTAATATAATCAGATTTGTGATTTTAAAATGAACTCTAACAGTAGTGAAAAAGATGACTAGGAGGAAGGTGAGATGAGAGGTTACATCAATAATCCAGGCAGTGGTGACAAAGAAACACACACACACACAAACTATTAGAAAGGCTGATAGGCCACGATGATTGTTTTCATGTGCTGGCGTGGGCAAAGAATGAGTAGAGGAGGAAATCAGAGATGCTCGTGGCCCAGATAGAAAATGCAGTAGAAGCAGTTTTGATGTGAGGTGTTAATATATTCAGATTTTAAAGGGAGTATCCAGGAAGACATATAGCTTCTCATGTTCATGTTCTCAGACCAGAGGAGGGAATGTGTGTGCCAGTGGTGAAGTGATAGTTGGTCAGTGTTTGTCCTTGTAAACAACAGTGCCAGACATTTCCAAGGTTGCATATCTCCAAATGTGGACCAAGGAAAAACCTGCCTTTTCTCAGAGCTGCCTGGTGCTGGAAGGAATCTGAAGGAATCTGAAGAAGGAATCTGAAGAATGAGAGATGAGCGTTTACATCTTAAGAAGTCTTTCTTTGCTCTATGAAAAAGTCTTTCTTTACTGTAAGTTGATTGTAATGGAAAAATGCACAAAATGAAGAATGATGTAAAAAAAGAAAAAGGGTCCTTTGAAAAACTGATGAAATTTCTAGGTCCATTCCCATCAATAGAAATATAACTAGAACTATCTACCTAGCTTTAGTTTTTTTAATAATCATATTTTAGAAGATGATAAGAAATAAGTGGGGTTAATTTTAATATGACTATATGATTTATATTACATATTTAGCACAATATACAGAAAATATTCTAATTTCAATGTCAATCAAACTAAAAACCACTAATGAGAATTGAAAATTTTTTTAAGTTATTTATGCATACAGAACTGGCATACAAGCCAGAGGTGTGGGGGCGGTGAGAGGATTCACCAGAGACAGAGTGGGGAGCAGAACAGGCAGATCAATGAAGTACACTCCTGAGGGGAGCAGTGGGTGGGTCAGGAGAGGTCTGTTGTGCCATGTGGGATCCCTGCCTGGGGCAGGGATCGAACACATGCTGAAGTGGCTTTCGCTTCTTAGTGCTGTGCTTTAACCTGCTGTGCCACTAGGGAGAGCTCAAGAATTTTAATGTTTTTATGGCTCTAAGGCTTCAAAATCCAGCAGGAAGTTTACTCCTCCAGCACACCTCAGCTACACTTATCAAGTGCTCAGTTGTCATATGCTGTAGTGGCTACTATATGAGATACTGTAGTGATAGATACTTTCCACTCCTCTCTCCTGAAAATATATACATACAGGCAAAATATTCCTAAAATTGTCGAGTATTCACATAGCTCTTGAGGCCTATTCATAGTTGATTAAGAACTCTTGTTTTGGGGGTTATTTGGGTAACTAATTCTCAAAATATCAATAGATGGCACCTTAAATATAGAGAGCCTTAATTTTAATTGTTCTCTCCACATAAGGTATAAAGTAAGGACTATTGAGAGTGATAAATAAGAATTTGATCTTACAAATAAAAAGAAGTAAATAGATCGTTTTGTTTTGTAATTTTGGTGTGAACTGTCTCAAGAGGATTTTTGTTTTTTCTCAGGTCACACTGTTGGTTGCAGACTGTTTATTAGCTTGGTGGATATAATTTCTAGGCCAGGTAGAAACAAAGAGTTACATGCAACATTTTCCAGGTTGGTAATTTTAGATATGATTTTTTTTATTTTGTGAGTTTTAAAAATTGGTCTTGTAACTCGCCCTCCCTGGTGGCGCAGCAGGTTAAAGCACAGCACTGAGAAGCTAAAGCCACTTCCGCATGAGTTCGATCCCCGCCTGCCCCGGAGGTGACCACATGGCGCGGCAGACCTCTCCTGACCCGCCTGCTGCTCCCCTCAGCAGTGTACTTCCTCCATCTGCCTGTTCTTCTCCCCACTCTGTCTCTGGTGAAGCCTCTCGCCACCCCTGAGCCTCTGGCCTGTACCCCAGTTCTGTATGTACAAATAAATAAATCTTTAAAAAAAAAAAAATTTGGTCTTGTAGGCTTCCTATCCCCCAGTCTTTTATATATAAATGATACATTTCACGGAAATGGCCTGAAGTTCTACTCCCAAACCCCAATGTGTCATTGCTTTAAAACAGCACCCTTAGAAAAGAAGACTTTTCTGAATCTCAGGCGGAATTATTTTTAGAGGCAGCATCATGTTGTAGTTGAATGAATGACCCTTCCTGTAATTGGTCTGTTGGGATGATTGGTTATGGTCTCACATAATTACAGACCTGTGCCAGCGGGCTGAGGGCCATCAGCTTGTTTCCAAGGCTCTAAATCAAGGGTATTTGGTTAATTGCTCACAGGTGTTTTCTTGTGCTTATGAATACATGCAGTCGATGAATTTTATACAACTTGGCAATCGGCAGGCCGGTATGGCCGAGGACTTTCTTAGATTTACTCAGCTAATTAATCAGCCAGGTTAGGGGTTGGGTATTCTGTTGAAGGAGTTAAGCACGTAGAGGATAACTAAAGAGTTACCTCTACTTTTTAAGGCAAGGATAAGAGGGAAGCAAAGGGTAACAGAAGGGCTGTAGCAAGCTGCACCACTAGCAGCTCAGGGCAGTGGCCCGGCCTGCGTTGCTGCTTTCTTGAGCTGTCCTGACTCTGCAGAGAAGTGGGGCTAGATTCTAAAATCAAGTGGACTGTGTCAGGTGTGAATTTTAATTTCAGAAACTACATAAAATAAGGCCAACTGTTGATTTTTTTTCTTCTGATTAGTAGCAATAGTTTTGTTGGGGAGAGGATCTTGGAAAGTACGGAAATGCTGATGTGTTTGTTTTTTTAATGGAGCTTCAATATCCCATTTTCTTTTTTTTTTTTTAAAGATTTATTTATTTATGCATACAGAACTGTGGTGCAGGCCAGAGGTGCAGCAATGAGAGTGGGGAGTAGAACAGGCAGAAGGACTGAAATACACTGCTGAGGGGAGCAGTGGGCTGGTCAGGTGGTCTGCGATGCCATGTGGGTCACCTCTAGGGCTGGGGATCAAACTGAAGTGTCCACAGCTTGCTTGCAGTGCTGTACTTTAATCCGTTGTGCCACCAGGGAGGGCCTATCCCTGTATTTGCTTAGAAATATGTATGACATTATTCTGCAGCATATAAAATCCAAAATAGCATCCCAATTATTGCCCCAGGTAATTTCTCTGTGTTCTTTATTGGGATAAAGCTACCTGGATTTTATGAACTTATACTGGCTAAATGAACTTATACTAGTTCACTTACAACTAGTTAGACCACCTGTAGGGTAAGTGAAATTGGTCAGGTTTTTACACCACTGGCCTCTCTGGCTATCACCAGTGACTCTTCTGAATGCAAGAGCTGCTTAGGAGCAAGGGCCAGGGGCACACATGCCTGATGATGGACACCTGGAGGATGGTGTGGGTGTGCATAAGTGGGCACACCTGAGACTGGGGCCTGAGACTATAAGGGCGGTTTCACACAGAGACTGCGACTGCAGAACCATTATGTGAGGACGAGTGATTAGAGAGAGGTGGGACCATGAGATAACACCAGAGAGAGCCCAAGTAGAAAGAATAAAGATTCATGGGGGACTGAGAGGCTGGCAGGCCTCCCAGCCCATCCTGCACATGCTTGCCACTAATCGTGTCATTCTACCCAAGAACTTACGTGGAAATTTATTTTGCAATTCAGGTCAACATAGGTGAATTTTTGGCCTACCCAAAAAGCCAGATGTGACACTTAGAGAGGTGAACATCATATGATTCCTGACTCAAGCAGAGAAAAGCAAATAAAGAATATGAGTTGAATATGCTGTAGGAGAGTCTTGATCCAGACAGGAAATCTGGGAAACCTCTGCGATGGGTGTAGCAACTGAATCAAATTAAGAAAATCAGTATTGATAAAAGTTAACACAACTAAGCATGGTATTTAGAACTTAGTAGAAAGTGGATGGTGTGGTGCTGGAGAGAAACAATTGACAAGCTTCAGCTATACCTTTTCTAAAGATGGAAGAGACTTAATCTTGGTTGTAGTCTGAAGGCAAAGTTCCAGTAGAGAAGAAGAGGTTAGAGATATAAGCAGGACATTAAGAGGTAGACATTAAGGACACAGTTTGAAATATG
>NW_004567114.1:37486784-37518277 GCF_000260355.1 Condylura cristata | reverse complement strand
CCCCACCCCCACGCTTTCGGTAACAAAACAGAATAGACTGACTAAAATAGATGATGAGGGGAGCAGCAGGCAAAAGACAGGAGAGGTCTGCTGTGCCATGTGTGGCACCTCCCTGGCCGGGCATCAAATTCATGCTGCAGTGGCTGGTAATAGCCTGACAGTGCTAAGACTTCAACCCCTGCACCACCAGGAAGGCCCAAGATGTTTATCTTTTATTTACTGTCTCACATATGATGAAGTAGGAGGTGAAGTTATCTACTTTAATGCAATGGTTCTACTCCTTGGCTGTGCACTGGAATCATCTGCAGAGCTTTAAAAATATATAGAATGCTTGGCTTCATGTCAGAAAAATCTAACATGTTTAGCCTAGGAGGGAGCCTAGGTATTGGAGGTGTTTTTCTTTTCTTTTTTCTTTTTTTAAGCCCTGACATGATTCATTTTATTTTTTAAACATTTTTTAAATGATTTTCTTATTTATGTACACAAGAGTTGGGGTACAGGCCAAAGGTATGGGGGTGAGAGGATTCACCAGAGACAGAGTGGGGAGCTGAGGGAGTAGTGAGTGAGACAAGAGAGGTCTGCTGTGCCATGGGGGTCATTTCCCTGGCTTGAGATAGAACTTATGTTGCAGTGGCTATGGGGAGGTTCATGGTGCTGCATTTTAACCCCTTGTGCCACCAGGGAGGGCTCCCTGGCATGATCTAAATGGACTGCTAAGGTTTAAAACTAGACTAGAGTCTAGTTTTTAGACTAGAGTATGAGGATTTTGGAAAGTAGTGAAGAGGTTTGGAACAACTGTTGAGAGAAATGGAAAAGGACGCTGAGGATAAGCAAAATCATTATGAGGTAACTGACAGACCAGGTGAGTCTTAAGACCTTCAGTTTATGAGAGCACCCATCGGCCAGAACTGAGTTCTTTTCCTCGCAGCCATGTTATACCAGAAATGGAAGCTGGTTGTGGAACCATCCCAGAGGAGGAGTTTACAGAGAACTGAGGCATGAGAGAGACACAGATCATTTCCATGAAGTATGGGCTGGGCTTGGAAGAAAATGAGTAAGGGAGTAGTTTAGCCTAATTCTATCATAATCCTAAATTTCTGCTGGTGCAAGTTCTTATCAAGAGGAATTATGGACCCAAAAGCAAAACCAAACAGAAACCAAGTAAACAAACCACCGGGAGAAGCAAGGAGACCAGATACTTTACCACTTATATAACTAATTGTTGAATAACCCAGAGGTGAGTGTACATACTCACTATAAATATGTTTGACATGACATGCCAGGAACTCATTTCATGCCCATCCCTTTTTGAAAACCACCAATCATGTCCATGAAATGAAAGCCAGGACATGGTTTACGATGGGCATGCCTTTCCCACCGTCACAGAAAGCTTCTCCCAAATCACAGGAGTGCTGTGCATTAGCCCCTATTTTCCAGGAGGCAGGCAGCGTTGCAGGTTGCTCAGGCAGTGACCTATTATTGAACCATTTTGCATGTACACAGTGAGTCATTGTTCTGGCAGAATCCCCCGCTCTCCACACACATTTTTACCTTTGGAATGTGGGACACTGACCTTGGGTATGATGGCCTCACAGGAAAGTGGCTCCAGCACAAGCTTTGGTACTAGATAACTAGGGGGAGTGGAAAAGAGGGGAAGAGGAAGAGAAGGATGTGAAAAGAGAAGGAGGAAAGTAAAGTAGGCGATAGAGAGAGAAGAAAGAAAGTGAAGAAACCAGAAATCATCTGTCTGCAAGGTCCTTCACCTGGAAACCTGTGAGCAAAGCTCAGTTTCTACTTCAGTGAGATGACTGACGTGGATACACACATACCATGTAAGAAACACTTATAATGGTGCAGCTATATATTTGTGACCTTGGGCAAATACTAAACCTCTGAGTACCTCCATTTCCTTTAAAAAAAAGTAGTAATATGATCTACATCACAGGACAATGACAGGAAATAGGTGAGTTAATACAATTAAGACATTGTTGGCACATTATAACAGAGCAATAAATGTAGATAGTGATAGTGATGGTGATGTGATGATGTGTGTCAGGTAGCTCTAAATTTGAGATGAACCCATCATTCCCAACTTAGTTTTCTTCTTTTAATTTTTATTTATTTATGCATACAAGAACTGGGGTACAAGCCAGAGATGTAGGGGGTGAAAGGGTTCACCAGAGACCCAGTGGGGAGCAGAACAGGCAGACTGTCTAAGTAAATTGCTGAGGGGAGGGAGCAGCAGTCAAGACAGGAGAGGTCTACTGCACCATGGGTGTCATCTCCCTGACCCGGATGGAACTTATGTTGAAGTGGCTACAACTAGCTTCACAGTGATGTCTTAATCTCTGTAACACCAGGAAGGTCCAGGTCTCTTCTTAATCCTATTTTGTTATCTGTGAAAGAGGAATTAAGTCATCTCATCAATAGATATTTAAGGATATTATAACACTCATGCACTTTATAAATAAATAAGATAAAAAATTTTTAAAAAGTATGCAATGTACAAATGGATAATAATGTGGCCCATTTATTCACAAGTACTACTGAACATTTACTGTATGACTGCATGGAGCCAGGTTATGAGTGGTGTCTGCCCTCGTGGATTATGAGTCTACAAAAGTAAGACATTATATATAATAATACAATACTTCAGTATATAATACTTAAATATCTAAAAACTCACATCAGTGAGTTTTAAAAGAAAAAGTTAGCTGTTATGTTTGAGGTTAGCAAAATGCTACAGGGCCCTCCCTGGCGGCACGGCAGGTTAAAGTGTAGCACTGTGAAGTTAGCCTCGGCCTCTTGAGCATGAGTTTGATCCCCAGCAAGGGAGGTGACCCACATGGCACAGCTGACTTACCCGCTGCTCCCCTCAGCAGTGTACTTCGTCGATCTGCCTATTCTGCTCCCCACTCTGTCTCTGGTGAATCCTCTCACTGCTCCTGCACCTATGACCTCTAGTTCTGTATGCATACATAAATAAATCTTAAAAAAAAAAAATACTACATTTGTCTGGGTATAAAACTTTTCTGAGGATTTGCATTTTGTTAAGACTTGCTTGAAGAAGAAAAGGAACTACTAGCCAGTGTCTTGAGCGGGGGAGGGGCAAGAGTAGAAGGGAAAAGGAAAAACCTTCCAGATCATTCTGCCGACTAGTTGAAGGCCAAAGACAGTAGGGTTTAGGGAGCCAAGAGGAAAGTAGTACAAGAGCTAGTCCTGTGTTGGAATAAGAGTGCAGCTTGCCAGGCCGTCCCTGGTGGCGCAGCGCGTTAAAGCACTGCATTAAGAAGCTGAAGCCACTTCCACATGAGTTCAATTCTTGCCTGCCCCAGAGGTGATCCCACGTGGCGTGGCAGACCTCTCCTGACCCGCCCGTGCTCCCCTCCGCAGTGTACTTTGACAATCTGCCTGTTCTGCTCCCCCCTCTGTCTCTGGTGAATCCTCTCACTGCCCCTGCACCTCTGGCCTGTACCCCAGTTGTCTCTGGTGAATCCTCTCACTGCCTCTGCACCTCTGGCCTGCATAAATAAATTTTTTTAAATCTTTAAAAAGAAAAAAAAAAGTTCAGCTTGCCTTGTTAACTTCTTTAGAAGGTCACTCTGGTTGCTGTGAGCACAATGGTTGGGAGAGAAGCAAGTGTGGGAGAGAGACTAGGTAGGAGGCTCTTGCTGGTGGTCCAGCAAAGAAATGCTGGTGCCTTGGGAAGACTGGGTAAATGGAGATGGGAAGGGAAGCAGTCAGTCAAAACATATTATGCAAGTGAAGAACGACAAGACTGGGAGATGCGGAGACTGACTCCCAGGTCTCTAGTCTGGTATGTTAAGGAGTTGGTGTAGCACATGGGGGAAATGAGGAAACCTGTAGGATAAACAGGTTTGGTGGTGAAGATGATTACTTATGATTTGTTTTCAGAAGCATTTAATTTAAATGCAAATTATTTCAATCCATTCATTCAGTAAATAATTATTATAATACAATTATGGTGCATATTTTGTGAAGAACTGACAGTTTCATCCAATGCAGATATAGGTATGCATAAATTCATAAATGTATGTAACCTTATTAGTTAATGTATAAAATAAAATTATACTACTCCAGAAGCCCAGACGATCCTCAAATACCCTATGTCAAAAGATTTTAACATGTTTGGCTGTGAAATATCAATAATCTGGTAGTTTAGTGCCTCCTTAGCTCCTTAATTCTTAATCATCTAAACTTAACTATAGAGATTATTGTTCTGTATACAAGGTAGAAAGTTCTCATGACAGAAGTTCTCATAAAACTGTTTTTGATTCTGTGAAATGAAACGTTTTCTTGTGTTAATATGAAAACATGAATATTCATAGTGTCTATATGAAAACTGAGCAGTAAGAAGAAGCAATTATTTACAATCAATGCACAGGAGGCCAGGACTCAAGTAATCAACTGATATAGTATCCTTTCCAAAGGAGTAATATGGTTAGATTTTGAAGTGTGATGGAGAAGGTGGAGCAGGAAGAAGAGGACAAGCAGGATACAACAGAGACGGGAAGGGAGAGTAGGAAGAGAGCAGGAGGGAGGAAAAGAGGGAAAAAAGGAAAACAAAATCCTGACTCTCACTTTTAACACATTGAGGTAATGTATAAAGAAACAATACCATTTAGAAGAGTTGTCATAAATATGACAAGAAAGATTTCTTCCCAAATGCCCCATAAAACAAACATCCTTCCACATAGAACCCTCCTTAGCTGTTCTTTAAATGGCAGAGATAGACAGGGAGTCAGAATATTCTAGAGTCAGAGCACAAAGATTTGTAGGGAATGGGCCCTTTATGACTGGTACTTAGGACACAGATCAGACCAAATACTTAGGTTGCTTCTTATTTTTCAACAGTGTGTCCACTGGAGCTATTGCAAATATCTGAAACATCCCATGTGTGTTCTTTAGGATATAACATTCCTCCATGAAAGCAAGTTATAAGGTAAAAAGAAAGGTGAACTTGTGAAAAATAGACAGGGTCTTTGCTTATGACAACTGTATTCACATTATCACAGAAGAAAAATAAGCTTTTTCCCTGTAGACAATAGTGCATCTGTTTCCCTTTCCACTTGCACAAGTGACCTGTAAATTTCTGGGTGATTGGGCAAGTGAATTCATCTTCAAGAACCCAAGGTCTCTCGCTTGTAAACTACAAAGCAACTGAACTGGGTACGTGGTCCCTATGAGACCTTCCTGGCCTTTCACGGGGACTGTGTTCAAACCCCGAGGGAACTGGCTTGATTCACTCTGTGGCTCAAAGTCACCTAAAACTGATCTCCACTCAGCTTGATCTAGGAATCCTACTTTTCACTGTCCTCAGAATGACTCCTCTAAAATTTATAACTGGTGAAATAAATCCATCAAGGGTAGCTAATTAGCACAAATCGAGCTACCAGCAATGATTTATGAAGGAAATTCATTCTGGAAGGATAAAGAGATAGGATTCTCCTCAGAAATAAGAGAAGTGCCCCTGATTTGGCACATGGTTGGGGATTAATATCTAGATCTAAGGCAGGGATTTCCCTGAAAAAATATGATTCCAAATTGAAAATGGATTCAAGAGCCCCCATTTCCTTCTATTTCGGACAGCTTAGACTTTACCGGTTACAATTGCCTGAGCCCACTAAGCCAGCATTCTGGAGCCAGCCACTAAGAGCCATCATCTTTTCATTCCTAGGCATGTCACCTATCCCAGGAAGCCATGCCCACCACCACCAGTCTTTCTCTGTTTTGCTGAACAGTGACTATCCAGCCTCAGCAGGATCTGACAAGCCAGGGTTACACACAGACAAGGCCACTATTGCTCCTCAGACAAGGCATCAGCTATTTTCTGTGGGGTCCTACTGAACCAAGGTGACCACAGTTGCTGTGGCTCCAGCCATGTCCCAGACATTGTATTGGTTGCAGGCTGACATCAGCATAAAGGTGCCAGGCAGTGCACCTATATTAGTCCTCCAGTGTTGACTTTCCCAGAGGTAGTCCCAAGTAGGAAGTAGCAGATTTGGAGAGAAGCAGCATTTGGAGCCAGCTGACTTGGCAGAGTTTGCTGATAGAATCAACTTTGCTGCAATGGAGTTTTCACATCACCACATTCCAGGTCTGAAGTATAATTACTTTAAACATAGAGTGGCATTTAACCACGCCACTGTTTATGTGCCCAAATCAGCACTAACAGGAAACTGCCTTTGAAACCTTAACTTTTTGATGTTACCTCAATATTGCACGTGACTTTGGCAGAGAAATAAGCCTGGTTATTGCACCTGACAGTATGACTCAAAGGCTCTGAAGTGGTGTGTTAGGCCTGATAACTTGCCTATGGGTGCTGTGGAGGGGGTGGTGGTAGGTGGGGGGCGGGGGGCCCTCAGCTTGCTTTTCTGCTAGTCTATCTCTAACAGTGATGAGCTGACCCTGTATGACCCATTGTAGTTAACTTTCCTGGCCTACCCCCATATATTCAGAAGCAATGTTCACCCAAAGGACAAGCACCCAGAAGTCTTTTCAACTAAGCCTGTATGTCCTGCTGCTCCACCCTGTAGATTGTTCAAGAACATGGGTGGATCTTCATGAAAGCATGGATTAGATGTTATTATAGATTCTTAGATCTCTAAATGAAAGAAGTCTTATATATCAGTGATTAATTTCCAAAAAAGTCTTAATTTATATAGTACCAAAACAATGACTTTGAGTAGATAAACACATAACAGGAAGCTTTCTTACCACCTCCTAAAAGTAGGTCACTGTGATTACCCCCCCTTTAAGTAAGATTAGGAAGCAGATTCTACCAGACCCACTGGTACAGAAAGGCAATGAAGATATTAAAGTTAGGACTGAAAGCTTCTCGTTTGGGCCCAACTTTATGTGGTCATAGAGGTCTAGCATAAATAGGAAAACCATGTAATTTATCATACAAGCTGTGACTGCTTTTTCAGAATGGAAGGGGAATTATTAAGGTTTAAATAAGAATAACAGACATAACTAGGACTTTCTGGAAAACCAAGGACATATATTTGATTATTCTGCAGCTTTTATCAGTTGTACCACATCTGGGTGAACCACACAGCCAGCCAAGGAAGCATCAGATCAGATTCCACACTTGCCTGGGTCCCTGTGAATGATGGGAGTGGCCAGGATTTGCAGGATGTTGTAGGTGTGGAGCAAAAACCATTTTGCAATTAAGAAGCTTTTCTATGTAAGCATGACTGGTGACTTCCATGAAGATATTAGAGAAAAAGCACCAAATCGTCAAGCTTCAGTTACCTGTTGTGATTTATTTTCAAAAGATTATTTTTTGTACTTAGTTTTGGATACTTCATTTTTTAAATTCTTCTTAAAGAGCACCCATGTTGCCCCCCACCCCAGCCTCTCCTAAATTGCAAAAACCTCCGCACCCACACCTTGTGGTAAGGGTGCTTGCTTGGGTGGGGCAGCCTGTGATAAGAAGTGGAGATCGGTCTTGTCCAGTATAGTGTGTATCAGTCTACTACTTCCTCTCAATATATTAATATCAATGAAATTAATATAGGATAAAATGATTGCTAACACCATATCTAGAGAGGAAAATCAATCTTCTAGCTGGAATTAAGGGTCACAGATGAAAGGAAAAAGTGGTAGCTATAGTTTGGGCCCTTATCCCTTGGTTATAGAATGGAATATAGAAGAAAATGTTCTCTGTATGATTATGAGCGTCAAGTTCTTTCAGTGCATGAAATGGTGGAGTTATTTACTGTTCTAGAGTTTTTTTCTGTGTCAGTCTCTGAACCAACTCTTGCTGATGTCCAATTCCCAACTCATACACCATGATTCAGAGTATTTGCTGCTATTCCCAGTATACTAAATATTTGTCCAAAGCCAAGCATTGGGAATCTTTCAATATAATTCATTCTCTGTACTGACTCATTCTGTAGCTTTATCATTTCTCATAAGATCCTGGATTTTCTTGTACACTGAAAATAAATAATACATGCTCCTCAAAAAAATTGATCAAATTTTAAAATCAGCTGCTCCTTACACATATGTGAAAGTAACACTTTAGGTGATGAATGTGAGAAAGGAATAGGCATTTGCTAAAACAAAGCAACATACAAAATTATGTTTCCTGATTAGATTTCCTGATTAGATTTCCTGATTATACTTCAAGAAATGAAATGAGAAGCTCTTTTTTTATCACCAACTAGATGCACAACAGATGCTCTGTCTCAAGGAGTTAATGTATTTGAAACCACACTGCCATCCAGTTTTCTGACTGCCAACCAAGGCAGTCCTTTTAGATGGGCTTCTCAAGTCCACAGGCCCAACACTCAAATTCATCAGTCTATGAAAACCAGCTCCCTGACTGGTGACTCTGAAAACTCCAATTCTGAAAACCACTTAGTCTTCTTGCCTCCCTGTCACGTTTCATCGCAAAAGTCACACACATTCTCTCATGCTGTTTCTCCCCTAGAATGCCTCTTAGCCATCTTCTCCATCTGGACTTGTCCTCCTTATTCTTTCAAGTTCTCTCAGATGAGCTTCCTGGAAGACTTCCTGACCACTGCTGTTCTCCTTCCACCATAAGCACTCAGCTCCCGGCTGCATCACAGCACTCTATGCTGTACCATCAAGTTCTATCGGCTTATCTGTCTCCTCTACTGAACTAAGAGCAGTCTGTGTTTATTACACAGCAAGTCCTCACTGAACATTCTTGGCTACTGCTTCTTGAAGCAAACTGATATATAAAGAAACCATTTCTACCACAAGCTAATTGATATAAACAAGAGTTAAGTTCCTACTCAAGGGCCTCTCTGTGGAGCAAGGGTTACAGCACAACACTATGAAGCTAGCCATAGCCACTGCAGCATGAGTTTGATTCCTGTCCAGGGAGGTGACCCACATGGCCTGGCAGACCTCTCCTGCCTCGCCTGCTGCTCTCCTCAGCAGTGTATTTCAGTTAATCTGCCTGTTCTGCTCCCCATTCTGTCTTGAATCCTCTCACCATGTCCCACACCTATGGCCTATATCCCAGTTCTTGTATGCATAAATAAATCTTTAAAAAATAAGTTCTTACAGAATATTTCTGGTCACAAAAATATAACCAACTTCTAAGTAAAGTCTCCAAACACTGCTAATACATCCCTTCATTTTCCAACCCAGTAATTCCAGTTCAGGGTTCAGGTTGCCTGGAGCCTAACCTGACAGTTCAGGGTGCTAGGCAGGAGACAACCCTGGATGCAGCGTCTCACACACCTACACTCATGCAGCGATGAGTGATGCCCACCGGTGAACCTCACATGCCCACCTAACATCCTCAGGGTGGGGGAGGACACCTGAGCACCCAGAAAAACTCATGTCGACTTGAGAGCATAGGCTAACTCTACACAATGGCCTAGACTAGGAATTGCTTTTCCTGTTCGATATGATAATGAAAAATGTAGGCTGAAATTCCATTACTCTAAGACCTGCTATAGTTGCAGTAGACATTCAATAAATGGTGAATGAAGGAACAAGTGAATGAAGACAAGGCACAGGAGAGCACTTAAAAGGCGAACACTGTGCTGTTGTGACTCTGGAAACAGATTCAAAGAATTTCCTATGAAACTTATTCTGGTGTTTCTCAATTTAGAGACTGTAGCCTTTATTGGGAACATGAGATGGTAAATTGGATAAAAGAAAATTTCAAGGATCTGGGAGACCCTGAGTGATTTACAAAAGGATAAACTAGACTACCCAATTTCTGGACCTTCCCCAACTCCAGCGTCTTTCACTCCAGTCTCTTAACATGCTGCCTTCCTGAAAAAAAGGTGAAATCCTAGGGCTGTTTTATGAATGTCTTATCCCCTTGTGGAATATATTTGTCTCTCCTTTGGCTCTGTCTTTTTAAGTTTTTATAAGATGGTCTCTGTTAGTCACTCTTTAGCCAGTGGTCTTGAACAGATTCAGGAGCTTTGTTTAATACAGCCCCCAAATCCCATGGGGATGTTTTTCACTTGCCCTTGTAAACCACAAGGCTGAGATAGCTAAACCAAATCTTTTATGTTCAGCAAGTTAGTAAAATGAATTTTTTTTAAAAAATGACTGGAAGGTTAACTTGCCTTCTTAAAACTCACTAAAATAATTGCTCATCCCAATCTTGTACAAATTAAAAATCGTTTAATTTAAACCCATTGGAAATTTTCCCATGTTGTTCTGGTCATAGGGAAATTGTAATGACACTAAAAAATTACTTTGTATCTAGAAACTATGTTTGATGACTGTAGAGACAGTTAACACTATCTCTCCTGTTATAAACTATAAACTATAAACAAGATGTCAACTTTGACATAATTTTAAAACCAGTATCATTTACTATCCACCCGGTTCTGGCATATTCTGAACTGTGAAGCAGGTTATGTTCTGGGAAGTTTGGGAGCACTTTCATGACCCAAATTAGTATGTTGAATGTTTGGTAATTAACTTCCAACAGTCTACATATTAGAGTGGGATGAATGTGTGTGTGGTGTGTGTGTTGAGGAGGTGGTTATGTGTATCTCCCACTTAATTCTGAAACTAATTCAGAAGTGGTTCAAAATTTGTTGTATTGTCAGGGACTAAATGACTGAAACTGAAAACAGAAACTAGAAATTCTGATTTTTAGGCCTATGAGGGTTCCATTAACATTCTGAGATTCCCCTTATTTTTTTCCTTAGTGATAGTAAAAATAATAATGATAATAATAATAATAATAATAATAATAATAAGGCATATTTCCAACCTTAGCAGTACCTGAATAATTATTTCCTAAATACTGACTAAAACAAATTTCTTTGATGTGACAATGAACTTCCACAGAACAAATCACTACAGCATTCAAATCCTTTTTCCTCTTTAGCACACACTGCACCATAACAGCCAGGTGGGGGTCCTCAATCTTCTGTACATGTCCATTCCTACTTCTGGATCTTTGTAAAAAGTTCCTCCCTCTCTGTCTATCCAAACTGTGTCTTCTAGCAGACTCAGTGAGGCTTCATTTTGAGGAGGATTCTTCTTTTCTCGTCAGCTTATATCTGTTCTCTTCTCTACTGTCCCCAGGCACTTACAGTCAAAATTGCACTTCTTAGAATTTAACTGTGTTCCTTTTCTGATTACTCAGAAAAGTTCTTGAAGAACAAGGTCCATGTTTTATTTTGGGGGGTTGCTATAGCCTAGGTTATTTAGTGGTAGGCATTAAATAAGCAACTAGTGAATGTTTGTTCAAGTCACCAGAAAAATCATCTAATCCTTGGTGGTACTCCAAGGTTTGATGAAAAAGCAAGATAGTTTGTTGGAAAGCGTATGAATTTCAAGTCAGGCAGAATTTTCTAAACTCTCTTGGCTCTATTTTTTCCCCCTGTAAATCAGAATAAGAATACCTCATTTGCCAAGTTATTAGGATTATATAATAAATGATAATATGAATGCCAATTACAGTTCCTTCCACACATTAGATTTGCTAATAAATGGAAGTTGTTATTGATTATGTACCAACACTTGGAAAATAATTGTTCTATCTTGCATTCATTTGCAGATAGATTAAGGGTTTTGAGATTTCTCTTGTGGTGGGAAACAAAATTTGTTGAATAACATTATTTGAACTCATGCTCAGTGAACTTGAAATAGAAAGTGGGAAAAGCTGCAGTGTGTGACATGTGTGCCTCTGTGACTTTTTAGGTATCATCATTGGGGTCAGGATTGGGGTTTCCTAACATGCAAGTCACAGCAGCCACATCATACTAAAAGGTTGTACATTATGTTTGCTTTTATCACATTCATTCCAATCTCAGGATTGTCTCCTACTCCTGGCTGATATCAGATTAGGAAGACATTCTGAAAAATGCCAAAGATTTTAAGAGAAGTTGATGTGATTTACTTTGAATTAGGTCTAGTTACTTAAATATATACATATCTCCACCATGTGACAATGTTCTTGATCCATACCTTCTGTCTTTTCTTTGGTGGAACAGATGCCAAAATCTCTACATTAAATGTAAACCAAACAAAATTGCTATCTGACTAGCTCTAACCTAAAAGCCAATGGTCCATTTATTTTCAGCTCCTCCAGTGATTTCCAGCAAATGAAGAGTCTGAAATGTTCTGGCAGCCTGGTGAATCTATAGCTAGAATTCAGGTGAGTACTCTGAAAAACATGAGAATCTTATTCAAGAAAGTCTTATGACCAGCTGAACAATTTAAAAAGCACAAAAGACAGGGCCCATGTGGCCCAAGGATGGAAATTTATGAAGAACTTGCCTATTCTTGAATACTCTTATTTTCTTTCCCTTGGGGCGTCTCCACTTATAAAAATGAATATGACAAATTTTGGAAGACATTTATTTTCATGGGGTCTATTTAGATGTGTAGTGTGATTACTGAGGACACTGACTTGGGAGTCAGAGAGATCCGGGTTTGAATTCTAGGTGTGGTACTTATCAATTGTCATGCTAGACAGCCTCTTTATTTCTTACTTTTCCTCATCTGTAAAATGGAGTTAATTATTCCTATCTCAGAGGATCATGAAGATTAAACAAGGTATCTGGAACACCACAAAAATTCAATAATAAACATTATTGTAAAGTAGTGAAAGCTTCTTATAGAGAAAAATCCATGCAGCTAAAAACCTATCTGTAGATAGGTTTTAGAGGTCATTTCTAGGTTTAATAAGGTGTTAATAGACTTTCACTTGATACATCACCTTATCTGATATTTATTTGATTCACAGAATTTCTGATTATTTTATATGCCTGTAGGGTTGCAGCCATCCATGTTAGGGACTTATCACATCTAGTTGTATGATAACTGTGCTTCTTCACCCTTGATAATTTTATTCTGAGTAAATGAGAGAATTATTAAATTATCAAGCTCTGAAATAACTTCCCTATTGAAGCATCTCACCCACATCCATTTTCTTCAAGAATATAAACTGCAAATTAATAACTTTAACTTCTTAGGCATATGTTTGTGTTTAAGAACTAGAAAGACACTTTATAAATAATTGGGATAAATGATCAAAATGAAGAAAGGTTAGGTGAATTCCTTGGATGGATTTACTCATGGGATTAAGACCCTTCAGCAGGTCTAGATACAGAGGACACCCTGGTACACAGCAGACTGAGGGGCTGATAGATGGACAAACACAGCCCAGGAGAGGTCTGAAGCCACGAAGAAGCAGGAGGGGGAGGTGGTGAGTCCTAGTAGGAAATGGCAAGATGGGCTGGTCTGTCCTGGTTCTCAAAACATTAGGTCATACAAGTCTTCTGCGATCTCCATTCCTGATGTTGAAGATTAGAAGGAACTCTGGCCTATTTATCTTCTCTCTGTGCCTTCTCATTTTCTTGCTATCACTAACTTTTGCTTCGTCCCTTCATTTACTGTCCCATGCCTTATCCAGCTGGAAAGTTGGAACATTTGGATTGTTAATCATTACAGTTACAAAATAATGAATATTTGAGCTGAAAAATAGATATGTGCCTGTTTCCAAAAATACAGCCTGATTATATTTTTCACAATCATTGAATGTCTTTGATATAGGGACCATCTCATAAATTACACAGCAATGAACATTTTGAAAACAACACTAATGAGTTACAAATGACATCATAAAATATACTTTAAGTGTACAATTTAATGACTTTTACATAAATTTATAAGTCATATAATCATCACCACAGTGTGAGGCCATTTCCAACATCCCCAAAACATCTCTTATGCCTGTTTTTAGTCTCTATTCCTACCCCCAAACCCAGGCAACCACCGATGTTTTTTGTTTCTTAGATGTGTCTTTTCTAGACATTTCATCATACAATGTCTTTTGCATTTGACTTCTTTTACTTAACATATGTATTTGAATTACATCCATATTGTAACCTAGATCAAGAGTTTGCTACTTTTCCTTGCGGACTAGTGTTCTATTGTCCATGTAGACAACTGGTAGACATTTGAATTGTTTCCAGTCTTTCCTATAGGAAATAATGTTAAAACATTCACATACATATCATTGTGTGAATATCTCATTTGTCTGCAGTGATCAGAGTACACTTATCAATTTGAAATGGGTCCTCTGATGTTTGTGCAAACAGAAAAGGAAGGCTTAGGTACTATTTCTTGTATTGAACAAATGATTAGCGTAGGTAAAAATGAAAAAAAAAAAAAACCCTAGCATTTCATTTGTGCAAGGGCAGAGACTCTGTGCTGACTAGCAGTCTTCACTGTCTACTCAATTGGTCAGCTGCTCCTCTTACACACCTCCTCCTCACTCCAGCAAACTGAAACAGATTTCTTTAGGATAAGCCCTTCACTGCCCATGGCATCATTTCAAAGAAAACAGGAAAACAAACACATTCACAGAAGTTGTTTATTCTTTTCTTCCCAAAATAATGGGATTGGGTGATAACTAATGCAAGCAGAAGAGAGAAAAAGCAAATAAACCAACATTTGTCAGCTGCCCACATGCGGAATATGAGATAAGCATTTTTGTATTATTAAATTCTCAATCCTTGAGAATCACCATTTCAGAGGTGAAGAAAGGTTAGGTGAATTGCATAAGATTACACAGATAGTGAATGAATCTGGGATTACATCCCAGTCATTGGTTCTAAGCTTATTTCAATTCACTATGCCAACTGACAAAAAATAAACAAAGGAGAAAATTTCTAATAAATAGGGAGGAAAAGTCAATATAATCTTAACGAAAGAGAAAGTATAACAATGAGATTTTAAGTGGGAAATTATTATACCTATAATATACAGCCAACTATTATTTCTGCACTTGGGTGCAATATGCATCTACAATATGCATATTAGTACTCTGGGCACTAATAATCAACCAGGCAGCTTTAGGAGGTGTGAGGAGGAGTGGTGTTCCTACACACTGAAAAGACGACTTGCTTTCCTCCCAGTTGAGAAAAGATTCTGAGCACTTGCCCAGAGAGTGCAGAGAAAATCTAGAGACATTTTTATCACCCAGGGTGAGAAACTGAGCAGTTCCAGAATTAAACTGGTACATTTCTCTCTCTCTCTCTCTTTTTTGAGTAATAGTTTTCCTTACCATGGGTAAATGGAATTTTTACTGATGTCATTGCCACCCACCACCACCTGGCATCCCTGCCTGTGGTGGCCACAGCAGTCTATAGAAGGAGAGGAGCACAGAGAAGTCACAGGACGCCTGGTGACAGTCCCTCAGAGGGACATACTTACACACTTCTCTCTGTCTTCCGGGGTATCTGATTATGGCTTCTACTCCATTTCTCTGCCTATTTGTTTATGTGGTCAGCATGAACGAAAAAGTGACAACTCATCTTAAGATGTTTTCTTTCAGGGGAAATGGCACTGTTTCTCATTAGTTCTGTTATTCCTTACAGCATTAAATTAGGGTGTGATGAGTGACAGAGTTTGGGAGATGAAAATATAAATATTACCCTGTGAAATTACTTTTTTATCTAACAAGCGCCAACATAAATTCTGGTAACTGGGGATTATTTGGATTTTTCCCATTAAGTCTTTAAATTTAGGGCTTTAAATCAAATCCTAACTCTTGGCAATAGTTCATTATTCAGCTCATCGGATGTACACAATAGCATTTATCTTTGAATGAGGATAAAAATACCAGTTTATACCACAGGATCTAGCAGTGAGAGGAAAACTAGCAAAAGTGATTACAAGGTGCTTTGCCTAAACAATACCTTATCAGTGAACCCAATAAAAGCAGTTAAAAGATCATCGTGTTCCCCAAATTATGTTCCAAGAGATGTTAAGAGGTTTAGGGAAAAAGCCCAACTCTGTAATGAAACAAATTTGGGAAGCACTGAATAAAATTTGAGCAATAGCAAAGAGTTTTTAATATACTGAATGTGCCTTATGGGCCTCTAAGAGAGGAATGCTGTATAGGCCATTTCTTGAGCTGCTTGAAAAGAAAATCTTTTAATCATAGGAACACTGCAGGGAAAAATGGCATAGAAAACTTGAGCAATTGCTTCAGAAATATCATTTCATGTCTACCCAAAGCTCTAGCAGCCTTTCCAGCTCACTCACATTCTTTTGATGATCTCTTATGAGGACCAAGACTGCCATACCCATAGGTCATCATTATATATTTGAAAGAAAGATGTTATCTGTGACTCTTTATAAATCTGAATTGTCTTCTAGCCCAGAGGGGCTGGAATGATTGAGGTACCTCTTAATGAATGAGAGGTATACTTCATCAAAAAGCAAAATGAATTTCTGTAATAACAAAATGCAATACATGGATCTTATCTAGGTCTGGATTCCCAAAAATCCCGAAGACATTTTAGAGATAAGCTGAAAGTTTGAAGGCTAAGGAATTACTAGTTTTGTTAGTTGTGATAATGGTGTCTGGATATGTAACAAAATACTAGTTTTTAAGTGTTTAAACAGATGCAAAACATCATGTTTAGAATGTTTTCACAAACTTCAAAAAATAGAGAGCACATATTACAAAAGATTAATACTGTTTAATTTAAGTTGTGAAATATATATGGGGATAGTTTAAAGGCTATTTTTTGGTGCTCCTAAATTTTTCTGTAGGTTTGAAATTTTTCACAAAGCAAAGTGTTTGTGAATGTGTATTTAATTGCCCAGATCTATTCAATCTCTCTGCAGACTGGGTCTGGGATTCCACTACTGTTTATTTCTTCCTCTCCGTTTATTTTCCCACCCATACAATTAGGGTTTTTAGTTGAGAAAGCTGAGACACTGGCTTTCCTTAGTCTTTATATCATCCTAGTATTTAGAGCCTGGTGCTTGTTGTTGTTTTTTAATCGTATTATTTTTTATGGCTAACAGCTTACAATACCCAGTATGATTCATACATCTCCAGATGTATGCTACTCCATCACACCTACCACAGGGCACCATAGTCCTCCACCAGTCAGTGGCATTCACAGCAATGTGAGGTAGATTTAATGCAGCAAAATCTGTTGCCCAGATGTGCAGATTGTGTAGATGATAACTAAAAGCTCGGCTGTTTCATTAAACAAGTCAGTTTAGCATGCCTTTATTTTGACTGATTATGTTCTTTATAATATGAACACAGTTATACATCCTTGATTTAAAAATGAAAAAGTGAATAATTATTTGCCATAATTACAAGGCAACCACAAAGTTATAATTAAAAAGTAGTTGTATTTCACAAATAAAATATTTTAAAGCAAACAATATAACAATCCTAATCAAATTTTAACATGTGAACCCAAGAGTAAATTAAGCTCCTTAGAGAGAATGGCACTATGCATGACTAACATAATAAAGATGTATTATAGCTAACATACTAAAAACTGTCAACCTTCAGAGGTGATACTTGATGTACCCTGGGAGATTAAAAAAAAGATTTTCAGTACATGCTGCTAACCCATATCATCTTTCAAAAATCCCTATCAACATTGCTTCAGAATATTATGCAGAAGGTGAATAGAACATGCCTAAAAACGATGGCCATAGTCCATATTCTGCATAAAGTGGGTCACCAGCATATCCTAAGCTATAATGTCCATTCAATGTTTGTGAGATGTTGTTGTTTTCAAAAACACCTGGAAATGAACACACAACTATTTAAAAAAAAATTTGTTACATTCTAAAAATCATGTGGCATGCTACATGTAATATTCTTAAACAGCAGATATCAATCTAATTTAAAATAGCAGTAGTATGAGATCTTTTGTTAGTAAGAAATAGAAAAGTTATTCCTAAAGGAAAAGATCTATTTCATAATTATATTGTGTGGCTTGTATCTAGCACAATGCCTAAAACATTATAGGTATGCAATACACATCTATCCAAATAACCAAATGAGTGCTTATCATATCTTTGAATTATCTCTAGCCCCTATTCTCAAAACCAATTACTTGTCAAGGTAAAGACTTTAATCAGAGCTTTTAGGCCATGAAAATTAAATTGCTGAGCTTGGTTCCTTTGTTGGAAATGTAAAACTCATGAAATTCAAGTACTCTTGGGAATTCCAAACACATTTTCATTTACCAATGTCTGTAATAGATGTGAAAATTAATTTAGATAAGTTTACTTAAATACATGGAATTAGTGTGTGACACTTATGTAAACAATAGGAAACAGGAAAGTCTCATGGATGTGCAGGCAGCTTATGTGCAACTAGAAGATACAGACAGAAGCTTGGGCTTGCATCCTGGCGTTGCTTCTAGTTAGCTCCGTGTAACCTGGTAAAGTCACCTAATCTCTCTGAGCTTCAGTCTTCTCATTTAGAAAATGACAATGTAAGATTATGCCTTCCAAATCCTGAGTCTATTTCTGATTCTTCTTCTCTAGGGGACTCTAAGCAGTGTTAGGTGTTAAGCTTCAGGTCTTTTCCAGTATTAGGCTGGCAGCTTCTGGCATGGGGCTGTGCATAGAACCCCAGACCCATTTTGAATCACAAGAGCCCAGGTGCTGGCAAACAAAACCTTCTGCACCAATGCTCTTGGTTGTCCAATTTTCAAACAAATATATTTTGGGGAAAAATGGAAATGCCCTTATTCCTTTAATATTTTCGGTAAATATTTTAGTTTACCTAAACAGCTATTGTATTTAGCTATTGAGAACAAATTGTCTTTAAGCTGGGTTTGAATCGTGGCTTCATATTTTAAACAAGGATACATGTATTAAGTGATCATATTGTACTACTCATTTAGCAAGACATGTCTATCAAATAATAACACTGTCCACCTAAAACTTATTCAGGGTTGGGTGACAATTACATCTTAATAAAGCTGGAGAATATCTTAGGGCAAAGGACTTCTCCATGACTCACTTGGTTACCTCACATTTGTAAAGTGATGACACCTACTCTGCAGATTTGTGGGAGCCCTAAGAATTTGATGAAAATGAAAAAGTAGTTTCAAAGTACCTAGGGGAATGCCTGAAATGGCAGTAAAGAAAGCCACTCAAGAAAGCAGCTGCAATTGATCTTTTCCAAATATCCTTCATCTAGAAAAATGTTTTTTCCCCCTAAATAAAATAAAAAGTTCATTTGACTGTACCTAGTGCTTTACTCTGCCCTATTTATATTCAAATCTGCAGAAAGGGAGGACGAGGACGGCAGGTGGAGATGCAGGGCTGGCTGCTCCCACCCTGGGGCTTTGGTCCTCTCTGCCACAAACCAACTAGATCACTTAGGTCAGCTCACCAAACCTGCATTTGCAGTTTTCCATCTGGCAATGTGCTCTTGGCCCATTCTGAGCAGCTGGAAACAAGCAGCCATACAAAATGCTGAACTTGTGTTGAAGATGGTTCAGGGAGTCCCTGTATTGTCTTGTGAGGTAAATGAGATGATGCCTGTGGTTTAAAAATTACAAACTGCTGTTCAGATGCCACTTACTATATGAAAGGTCCAACTTCAAAATAAAATCTAGAGGGAAAAGATCAGAATGGAATGAGCCCTGAAAGGTTGCTCATTTTACATAAACCAATGCTTTTTTCCATGTGTCTCCAGTACTGCTTTCTATGTCTCATCCCTACATGGGGTGACCTGAAGGGAAAGAGAGGAAGCCCTTTTACAAAAGGGCTGAGAAAGATAAGACTAAAGCAACTCCCTCTAAGGAAGACAAGCTCAGATTTATTCTTAACTGCTTATATTGATAAACACTTTAAGTAAATAACAGATGTTATTTCACACTAAAAAAAAAACACCTATTTTTCTTTGAAATAATTGGCAGGAAATCTTACTTATGTGAATATGTTCCCTATTTAAGAGAAAGTAGAACTGTCTAAAGAAAAGTCATTAAATCAAAATTCTTGAAAACTGATTTTACTTTGTAATTAATTGATATGTTCCCATTTAATATGTAAATGAATGATGTCAAGTATGTGTATCACTCCCTTATTTTAGGAACACACTTTCACAAATTTTTATATTTATTTTGGGAAGCATAATACATAAGAGTGACACCACTAGCTAGAAATAGTTGCTGGGGAGCGGGGAGGGACTGACATCAAGCAAATGGCATGTTATCAGCACAGAACAGTACAATTAGCAACAATATTTACCCTGCTTCACACAGTTACGGTGTAGTACATCTGAAAACAAACTGAAAGGGAATGGAGAACAAGGAATAAACACTTTTTTCTCTCTTAATTAGCATAACAATTTATAAAACTAAAGGAATCTTATTTCTCTAAAGTCAGAATTACAAATAGCCCTTGGTGGGGGGTGGGAGGGTGGGGAAGAACCTCAAGAAGTGAGGCGATAGATTAAATTTACAGCTTGCTATCTTTATATCTTCATGACTGTAACCCATAAGTACCTCTAAAACAATTTTTTAAAAATCACTCCAATTTGACTTGCCTCTCTCCAAGTTCCCCCCAAAGATTTTAATGTCTGGCTTAAAATAAACTCTAGAACATTTAAAAGTTTCTAAGTTATGAAGAGTGATAGGAAAATCTTTTAAGAAATAAGCGTTTTCCAAATTCTTTCCATTGGTAAAGTTGAGTGAAACAGGATAGCGCAGTGCCGGTTCCTTCCTCAGTGCCAGTGGGAACAGAAACTCGCCCCTACTACCCGCTTCGACTGCGCCTCCAGTTAAGGGTGGTTCTGCATTGCTCACATTCCTCCGGGAGACTCTGGGGGCTGACAGCCATAGCTGACATAGGAGACTCCTGTTGCGTGGCTGATTTCACAATCTGCCTTTAGCAGCGATGAACAAAAGCAGAGACAATGGCAAAGGTGATTCTGGGGACTGCCAGTCAGTCTCGCTGTATGTAACCTAAACTGTCCAGTCCTCTCCTTTATATTGTGTGTATGGCTCAAGTCATGCAACTGAGGGGAAAAAAGCTGGTTGCAGACAGAACACAAAGAGGTGTAGCAATGCTGTGGAAGGGCTTCTCATTGTTCTTGAGTGTGATCAATTTAAAACACAGGCACACTCAAGCTCTGGAGTAGAAGGGTTAGAATCAAGTGCTTCCCTTATTGACTCCTATTTGCCAAATGACCCCATACAACTTTTGATAATTTTTAATACATCTACTCACTGGAAATGGGGTTGAGAATTTCATTGCCAGGCCCTTCTGTTCCATACACATATATGGGTTGAGTCAATTTGAGTGGGTATGTACATTGGGTACTTCTTGCAGTTGGGTACTATTAACTTGCTGCCTGAAAATAAGACCCCCCCTGCTAAAAGAGTGGACACCAAGGTGGCAGTTAATTTTTTTTTAAATTACACTTAAGTGTTTCCATTTTTTTAAGTGACTTATTTTGCTTAAAAATTATTTAGAGGGTCTCCCTGGTGGCACAGGGATTATGTCTCAGCATCATGAAGCGATCCACAGCTACTGCAGTTTTGCAGAGTTTGTTCCTGGCCGGGGAGGTGACCCACATGGCACAACAGACCTCTCCTGTCTCACCTGCTTGCTCCTTTCCAAAATATATTTCAGTAGATCTGCCTATTCTGCTCCCTGTTTTGTCTCTGGTGGGCCCTCTCACTGTCCCCCCACCCACACCTCTGGCCTGTGCCCCTGTTCTTATATGCATGAATGGATTAATCTTTAAAAAAAAAAATTAGTAACTCCATTACTGTGACTGTGCATAGACTGTGGGTTTTGATTCCTTACATGTAAAGTAGTAATTGTGATGGCACCTATCTCATAAGGTAGTTGTTACTATGAAATATGATAATAAATTAAAATACTTGGCACAGGACCTGAAACACAGTGAATGATCAATAAACAAGTAATTATTATTTGAAATTCATTGCATTCCTGGCAACCACTCTTTTGAAGTCACTTGTCATCCATACCAAAAAAAAAAAACATCTAGACCTGCAAACTTGTGTGCTGGCTAGCACCTTTTCTAAAGCCCTGAGTAGGTTAATATTGTAGGGCTGAAATACATAGCTGTTTATTAGGCAGCCTCAGAAAAGGAAAGTTATGAAATGCTCAGTCAAAATTGGAATGCTTATATATCCTGTTTGGTCTATATTTCACTTGTTCAGAGCTGCCCTTTAACTTATTTATGGAAATGTTAATTAAGATTATGATTCATTTATACACTGTTAGATTCATGTGGAAGTTCCTAAGGACTAGATGTGTTATTCGTATTATCTTTTATCTTTTATTTTGCTTTTATCTTTAGTTGACTGACTTATTGACCACATTAAAAGTCAGTTTTAGTTACCTGTTCATATCACAGTAAATTAAAAACAGACAACCCTTCCTTAATTGTGAATTATATACATTGACATCAGTGTCCTTATTATAACTACAAAGGTTAACTAATCACATCTTAACACATTTCTTCCTCTACCCCCAACCAAGGTATGTTTTTTATGCATTGAAAGTGGGTGGTAGTTATAACACCTATAGCATTTTGGGGTCTCAAAATAAACATTTTAAAAGTACCTTTTAATCTGACCTCTTCATTTAACACAGCAACTAACCATATGCTAAGAAATAGATGTTAGAGTGAGTTGGAGAGTTTGTTATTCTCAATTCAAGGTTCCCAGTTCTATCACCTATTCTCAAGCGGTTCAAACATACTGCTTGATTTGGAAACCAATGTCTAAAAGAAATCAGCTAGTAAGTGAAAGGTCGGTGAAGGGCCACAGCAATGAGTTACCAAAATGGGGAACTGAGGCCTAGACTCGAAGTTTGAGGGATCCTTTAGCTGGATTAGCACTGGGGAGTGGTCAGAAGCCACCACCGGGTCTGGGTACTTCTGCCTCCAAAAAAACCCCTGCAGTTTCAGTCCTCCATCCTCCCCCAGGCTTGGGGCCTCCCTGCTCTGGCCCTTCAGGGACCTCTCATTAAGTCTAAGTGGAAGTCAGACAATGTTTGTAAAATGTGCTTAACAATGTACATTTTTATAATTATTCTTGGGTTTTGCATTTAATGAATTTGAATATTCTTGCATACATGTAAATTTACTTTAATGTTAGTGATATGAAGAATGGAAGGAAAACGAAGATAACGGCTTTAGTCAAAATGGATATGATCAATGTGATTTATGTATGTGATTTTTGATAGCCCAATGATTCTTTTCAAAGTTTATTTCTATGATTTGGGGAGTAGCACGTTTTTCAAAACACATTGTTTAACATATTAGATAAAAAATACAAAACTACTTAAAGAAAAATTTAGCTAATTAAGTAATTAGAATTCTAGTAATGATTAATAGTAGTAAGCAAGTTACTTAGAATTGTACAGGTCTGCTTAGAATATACATATATATGTACATATATAGATATATGTACACATATATCTATATAAAAGATTTATTTGTATTTATGCATACAAGAGCAAACTCATGTGCCACAGTGGCTGGTGATAGCTTGATATTAGTGAGACTTTAAACCACCAGAGAGGCCCAAAACTTTATATTTTATTAATATAACTTTTGTTTAATTAAGGTCAGGATAAACTGGAGAAAGCGAGCTCAAGTGCTTCATTCCAAGTAAGTCAATCAAAGTTTGGAAATTTGTCACTAATTTTCTGAAAAGCATCACACTTCAGTAGTGTCTCTAGCTTTTACTGCTTTGGGGGGGGGAATATAATGAAAGCCTCTATCTATGGGTAATATAATAAAGTCCTTGCCTCCAGCAGGCTCAGTGAAAGTGTCTGGATTTGATGCTCCCCTTAACCCAAATAGCAGGACACCTAAATATTCCAGTTGAGTTCAACATTTTTTTTAAAGACTTATTTATTTATGAATACAAGAACTGGGGTACAAGCCAGCGATTTGGGGGGAGGTGTGAGAGGACTCACCAGAGACAGAGTGGGGAGCAGAACAGACATATTGACTGAAATACACTGCTGAGGGAAGCAGCGGGCAATTCAGAAGAGGTCTGCTGCACCATGTGGGTCAGCTCCCTGCAAGGGATTGACCTTGTGCTGTAGTGGCTGCAGATAGCTTCATAGTGCTGCGCTTTAAGACCTTGCACCACCAGGAGGGCCCTCAGTTCAATTTTTAAGTTAGCAGATCTCAAGCAGAGGAGTAGCTAGGTATTGTGAGGTGAACTGCATTGCTGCAGGATGTTCAGCAGCATCCTCAACCTCTACTTACTGGGTACCAGTAGCATTGCCTCCCTCCTCCCAAGTGGACACAATTAAGTATATCTCCAATCATTGTCAAATGCTTTTCTGAAAGCAAAATCACCCTCTAGTTGAGCATCACTAGAAGTAGTAAAATAGGGGTTTGAAAAGTTCCTGTTTTACAAATCTCTCTCTCCCCTCTTTCATAAACGACACACATTTCCATCCATAATGCTGTTACAAGCCTTAAACTGTAGGTACAAATTTGAGGTAAAGTGACAGGAATACATTTCAGCTGGCATGCAATTAGTCAATAACTGTAAAGGGATGGCTTTCATTATATTCCCCAAAGATAGTAAAGCTAAAAACTACTGAAGTGGGCCACTTTTCAGAAGAACAATGACAAACTTCCAAACCTTGATTGCCCTACTTGGAATTAGTCATCCAGCTGTCAATCATGTACTTAGTGCCTTGCCTGGACTGGTGCTAGATGTAGTATGAAATATACAGTGACTTCAACACTCTGTGGTTAGAAAAAAGGGTCTACGAGATGGCCAGATGTTGAATGTTAAGACATGGGGAGTAAATAATTAGAATTTAAGCTCCAGGATGAGAGGTTAAGTCTTGTTTTCTTCCATGTCCCTAACAACTGATATGTAGTAGGCAATTAATACATTATTTGCTACATGAATAAATAAATGAATGCTAAAGAGGGCTCCCAAACAGCTGGCAGCGAGGGAGGCTCTGTATGAGGATATTGACTGAGACTAGTCAGGAGAAAAAGATACAGTGAAGTTGGTGGTAGAGAGGACTAAATCCCTGGTGAGAAAACACCTTATCAGCTCTGCACCAGAAGCAAGTTAGTTGAGCAAGAAGGAACATGTGCTTGGAGTTAGGTATTTTGAGTTCAGACCCAGGTTCCACCTCTAATTTTCTTCATGATCTGGGGCTGAAGTAAATCAGGGACAAAGACAGTACCTCCCTTGATGGGATTCAAGAGATACTTATCAGCCTCTTAGATCAGTGACCAGGAAGAAGCCAGGCTGTCAACCCTGGAGAGTGGCAGGGTTTCAAAGTGGGATGAGAGAATTGAAGAAGACCATAAAAATGTGAATAATCATGGTGAGGAAAGGGAAAGGAAGCCAACCAGGGATGAATAGAAAGCTGACCAAGCATTTGTGAGTGATCCAGTGCGCAACTGTTGTCTTGGTGATGTGACTAATCAACTTCTTTATTCGATTTTCTTTAATCTTCCTCAGTGATTTTAAAGCAAAATGCAAGAAAAGTTTTGGATGACTGAGTTTTGAGACTCTTAAGAAAGTTGTATTAGAAGGCCAAGGAAATAATGGGATATGAAACTACAAGGGAGAATGGAGAATATATTCGAAATATATTCCAAAAAAATGGCTGGTAAGCCGAGAAACCTGGGAAGGTTTTGGCCACCGTCTTAAGAGAAAACACTCTGAAAGGAGAAAGAGAAGGGCAGATGTGGCAGAGCAGTTTCAGTGGTCAGGAGTGGATCAGCTCCAGGTGACCAGGGCCAGTCACACTTCACATGAAGGAGGGGGTGCTGAACAAAAGAAGGCAAGACGAAGCATCCCCACTTGCTCAATTCAAACCACTCTGTTCCCTAGGGTATTTCACTGAAATGCTTATTGGCAAGGAATTCAATAATTATTTAACTACTCTAGTAAAATTCCACACACAAAAAAAATTCCACAAACAATCTTCTTAATATGTTGTGAGTTGCTAAAGGTCAGGGCAAAGCTGCAAATAAAATCACTAAGAAATATCAATAGATATAGAATATTGATAATTATACATGTATATTTACAAATATAAACACTAAGTGAACTGACTGATATGTGTCCCACTCAAACCAACAGTCTTCTTAAGATAGGTCCTTTCTCATTGTCATCTGGGATATATTCCTAAGAGCATCTCAAAAATATTAATCCTTTCCTATTCTCAACACACACACACACACACACACATACATGCACAAACTCCCTGTACACGAACTCCCTGTACATAATTTAGGGAATTCATTCATTCAAAAATATGTTTTAGACACTCTTCTAGATGCTGGAGCTATAGCAATTAGACTAAGTCTATGCTCATATGAAACTCAGGTTCTAAAGGGAGACGGTTGATAAAAAATGTGAACAGTCATAAGGAATTTCAGATAATGAAAAGTGCCATAAAAGTAAGTGGTATGCTAATATTTTTCTATTGATTGGCATAGTATAGTAGGTATATTTTTCTTCTTGAAATTTGATATGTGACAAAAATTATTACCCACTGTAGAACTATTAGCAGAACAGAAAATCACTAATTTGCTGATTCTGTTTATCTACTCAGAAATAAGATTGAATGTTTGCCTTATTTATAGGAATCATAAGTACATCCCTCCATGTCCCGCCAGAGTCTTACCTTCAAAAGGAGATCTAGTTAATTGTGCATGCCATCTATCACTCGGCACTTTTTCTCCAGGCCTATCAAAGCTAACCTTTTGGGTCTGAGGTCCTTTGAGAATAACTGCACAATTCTTGATTTTTAATTCAAACTCCATGGTCTAATTGCCATGCTCCTTCTTCAAAGAACTAGAGCATAAGAATTCTCCTTAGGCTAATAGAATGACATATTTGGCTACCCTCGAAAAGAAAAATCTAACCACTGTCTTGTCTTAAAAAAACTTGAGAGTTTGTGGCATTTGGGTCCATGGCCAACCCACATGTGTGAATGCAGGTTTTGTTCTAACCTGGGATCAGGTAAGTGGAAACAGGGTTCTAAAGTGGATGCTCATAAATATTTTTTCTCTTTCACCTAACCAGTACATTAGGATTTCATGTTATAACTAAAATTTCAACTTCCATGGGTGAGTAGGGGGTCCCTTGGAAGCCCCACTAACTGGAGACCTTAAGCCTCAATAAATTTTCCATGAAATTTCAGAACTATCACTTTCATCTAGCATTCTTTTTTTAAACAACTAAAAACTAGTGTAATAGCACATCTGTTAGGTTTACAATCTACGGAAGGAAATAAAATTAAAACAGAATGAATAGATTTCATAATCCCTCTTCATAAAAGGAACTTTTGCTGTACTCTCAAGAAAGCCACTACTTGGTCAGACCATAAGCCTGTGTTCTGGAAAATGGAAGTTCAACATCTTCCTGTTCTAGTTCTCAGGTACAAACTGATGATGTCATAAAATACTGAAGAGAATTTCAATGACTTTGATAATGTTATCACTTGTTTTTGAAAGTGAAGCCTCCTAGAATGTAGTCTCAGATAAAGATAATCAGATGTGCCTGAGGCATAACTCAGAGTAACCAGTCTATCACCAGATCCTACTTCCTTTTCTTTTTCATCTATTTGTCCCTCTGGGGTTTAGAAAGAAGAGCCTACTATCTGTAGGTAAGAATGTTTTCTTTCTCCTTTTCAGAGTCCTTATTAAGGGATCCCAAAGCTGAAAAACCACCCTAAGGCCCATTGTATAAATACAAAAATGGCATCCATCGAAAGTTGTCTGCCTCAGCATTTACCTTAGTTTTTTCTATTAGGCAATTTCTGTAGGCAGGCCTGTCTTCTGTTCTATCATGTGAAACCCTCATATAAGGCAGCAGGAAGGAAGGAAGCACATTTACTTCCTTCTACATTTTAAATGGCAGTAGCACCCCCAACTTTATACTGTCTCTGCCACTAAGTCAACTCCAAGACTTCAGTGCAATTCCCTGCAGGTGGGGTGATGGGGGGAGGAGGGGATGGGGGGGCGGGAGGGTGGTGGTTATGGTGGTTATCCAACCCTGTCCAGCTAGCCCTCCTAATCTTGCCAAAACCTCTTCTGGAATATTCTAGTACTCAAGAACTAGAACCTCAAAGAACTAGAGTGTGATGTTTGTGATGAAGCTTAGAGCATAACTGTCTTTAAAAACCTTTCCTGTAAACTTTTATATTATATATTAAAACCAAACTTTGTCCCAGGATAATCAAGTTAGACCATTTTAAAGTATTTCCTCAAAATTTGATGGCCAATAGGACAGAATTTAATTTTCTTTGACTTTGTTATCCCTAAATTGAGCAAAGTAGATCTTCCTAAATTAGATTGCTACATAATATTAATCTGTGTTATTCTGCCTCTGTGAAATAATTATTTGTATTTTTGGTTAGGGGCTCCTGGTGCATAATAATGAAACAGCCTGATTAAGTAATTGCCAATTAAGTCTCCTAACTGTTCTTCAGCATTAAAATCTCTTTTGGCATCTTTATTTTACAGAAAATCAGCAATACTCAGCTGAGAATAAAAGGGATATTTTAAATAACAGACAGTGAAAACTAGGACTATGTCACTGCACTACTTAAGTTTCCACATGTGATTATTTTGTCTCTCAAAGTTATATATATTCGTTTAATGGAAATTTAAGATTTTTGAGTAGGACTTATTTAAATTTGTTTTGATTTCTTTAAGATGAATTTTATTTGGCTTTTTAAATGACTTCCTGAAATTACAATCTCTTGTGATATGAAAAATAAGCTCTAATTTCTTTATTATTATGGACCTGTAGCCAGAATGATGAACATTATTTAATCTTGGGAAAGTGTTCTTTAAAAGCCATTAATGCTCTCCTCTGACTAAACAAATTACTTCTCTTTCCAACTAGAACATATATTTAGCATCAAAACATACTGGGTCCCAAATAACTTTTAGTTTTAATAAGATATGACAAATATTTTTTTTCTTCTAAAATGCTTTTTGATAGGAACGTGAAGTATAGCAGTTAACACATGTTTTCAAAGCACACCTTCATACATTTGCTCATTTTATGCCTCTGTGTGGAACACAGAGGCTCCCACATATGTCTCCACTTAGAATAACCTGGAACCTTAAAAACATTCCCAAGCACAGATTATAAATCACATGCTAGGACACAGGTATCAATAGGTGATGCCAATGTACTGCCAACTTTGAAAACCACCACCTCAACTTGTTTCCAAGCAAACTTCTGTTCCTCTCCCTTTTCAACTGACAGAGGACATTGGGACCCCTGAGGGTATTGGGCCTTCCCACTATTCCTCCAAAGCTGACTTAAAGTGCATTGTAACTGTTTACTCTTCTTGCCTGTTTCCTCAATCTACTAAAAGATTCATGACTATTTTTACCTTTAAGTCCCACTGTTTAACCCTGTGTCTGGTGTATGGGAGTACTCTGTATATTCATGGAATGAATAACATTCTCCTAAGAAAAACACAAACAAATGTTAATATTCAAATGCCATAGAAAATATATAATTTAAGATGCGTCAGGATGCCGTTTCAATGTCTCAAATCTAGAAAAACACCATACCAATGAAAATAAAACTATATCACAGCATTAAAAAGAATCTAACACATAACTTTGTTTATCTATAACTTACATTCCTTACTGTAATAAGCACAGAAAAAAATGTCCTGTGATAAGAAAATCTGAAACAACTAATCCTTTCTCAGTTCTACTTCCATGTCCAGAGGATTGTAGTTTTTTTCCAAAGTCATCCTTTCAGAATCTTATGTTTCAGGGTTCTACAAAACTGATTTTAAGATTTCAAATACTTTATGAAATGCTTTATGTAAGAGCCCATGTTTACTGTGGTATTAACATTGTTAATATGATCATTTGTTCAAAAAATATCCATTTAGTAAATTGTGCTTCAACTTAATTCTAGAAAGGAAACCCAATCTTCGAAACATGTTAAAAAATGCTTAAAATATTTTGCTCTTTAGGTTATTTAATTATTTCATATGCAGCAATATTTCATAGTGAGCAATATGTTGTTCTTTAGGTGTTAGATTTTTATGCATGAAGCCTGAAGAGAAATTTCAGGAACTATTTGTTTATCTTTATATATGAAATACTTAATTAGACTTCAAATTAATTTAAGATCTTACCGTCTAGTGTTCAACATATACTCAATATGAATGCACATAAAACAGAGGGGGCAAAATGCCATCCTCCACGTTTAAATGCCTACATTGTAATCAACTACTGTAGTAAGCTACTTTTAAATTCAGTCTATTAATTAAATAATTTTAAAAGGCAGTATTGAAACATGGTTTGGATCCTTTTCATAAAGCAGTCATGATTTTAAATCACACCTGTAAGATTCTTGAGACTGCAGAAAGAAGTTATGAATGTGATTATCAATTGTGAAAAGACAAAAAAAGTCACTATTCCTACAATTCAGTGCTCAGGTAATGGTTCCCAAATGTAAAAGTTGTGAATGAGACAGCTATTCCACTTAAACTTCAGTTCAAAATTGAACCTCTGCAAACAAGTCACACAAACAGGCACATTTTCAGCCAAACATTTCACACACACACACACACACACACACACACACACACACACTTTCAACCAACAGGAGCTACCTTTCCATATATATGTATTTTTTCCATATTTATATTTGGATAAAAAGACAAGGAAAACTTTAAGGTTAGTTTCTGCCAGCAACACACACAATCATTCCTTTTGCTATAGGCCCTATGGGGCATGATTGCCTGGGTAAGGGTCACTGTGTCCACATTCAACAGAAGCCCTAGAAGGGCTGCTTGGGAAGTGGGAGCTCAGTTGAAGTCCTGGGGGCCAAGTGGAGGCTAGGTCTCCCTCCCTGCGGTCTCCAGCCCCCAAAAGCAGATCACAGTGGACTCAGGCTGACTGTAGAGGGGTAGCTTGCCCCGTCCCCACATCCAACAACCAAAGGGGCAAAGAAATATCCATCTCCTGACGAGGTTTAGAGTGACACAGAAACACCTTCCACTGGCCTTTTGCATCAGTCGCCACCATCCGGAGCAGGCAAACTTCACTTCTGAAGGGTCACAGACAGTAAAACCACAGCCAACAGAGGCTGCGTCTACCTGAAGACCTGGGAGAGGCAGAATTAGCAGGGGAAGCTCCGCTACTCCAGTGGCACCCCCTCCAGCAAGAGCAAAACCCCGAGGGCGCGGGTCCCTCCCGAGCAGCGGGTGGGCAAGTGGGTGCGGGACAGGAGAGCGGGTGGGAAACGAGGAGTCACGAAGCCTCCTCCGCCGGCACCGCCTCCTCTCTAGAGTCCTTCTCTCCGTCGCACCAAACTAGTAAGATGATGCTCAGGCCAAACAGCCGCCCCCGGCCGGCCGGACTAGATTGGAGACCGAGCTTTCACCCGAGCCAAGGCCGGGCGCTGGCGAGGGCCATCGGTCCAACGGGGAGGGGGAGCTGACAGCGTCCCCTCTCGCCTGTTCCCATCGCGCGGGGAAAGGCCTGGATTGCGGTGACACAAACCAGTGTCCTTCTGCGCGCCGTGTCCCTCCTCGGACCTGGAGGGCTGACGCCCTCCTTTTTCTTCCGCCCCCCTCGCGTGCCCCCCCGCCCCGCGGGACACTTGGTTAGGTCCGGGGGCGGGGCCGACAGGCGCTCCACGTGCGGCCGCGAGCTCGGCGTTCGGCTCCCCAGACTCTGCCACCGCCCCCGCCAGCTCGGG
>NW_004567114.1:37397051-37486684 GCF_000260355.1 Condylura cristata | reverse complement strand
GTCGGGCCGCCCAGGCTGAGGGGCTGAGAGGAGCGGGGCAGGCGCGGCGCCGGCAGGAAGGGTTCGGGAGCTGACGGGAGTCGGACGCCTGGTGCTTGGGACTTTCTCCGAGGTACGAACGGACAGCCTGCTTCTGGGGATCCTCTCAGCCCGCCTCCTGGCCGGGCCTCCGCGCCCCAGCTGCCCATTGTGCCCCCTGCCGGCTGGGCTGCGGCGACGGCTGGACGGGGTTTGGGAGGTTTCTGGAAGTCGCCTGCCCCGGGCAAGGCAGTGTCCCCCTTTCGGCTTTCTTCGCCTTCTCCTGGTTCGCTCGGCTCTGGGCGTCGGGCAAGGGACGGGAAGGTCTCCCTCCCTTCAGTCGGAGCTCGCCCACGCCGGGGCGGGAGGACGGGGCCCCGGGGCAGTGGAGCCTGGCAGCCTGGGAGGCGCGGAGCTCCGGGGCCGCGTCTGCGGCGAGGCGGGAGGCCGGCGGGCGCTGCGGGCTGCTGGCTCCAGAGCTCTCCCCGCGCCTATGTGGTCCCGGGGCTCCCAGTTTGGGGGGGCGCCTGATCGTCGCGCCCCGCCGGGGCGCGGGACCAGTCCTGAGCTCTGCTTTGCCGGGTTGTGCCGCCTGTTGTGCGCGCGCCGGGGCCGGGCAGCTAAGCTGCGGACCTGGGCGCAACGTCTGCTCCACGGTCCCTGAAAGTGTCCAATCCGGGGAGCCGGCGATTGAGTTGGGACTGGACTGCGCCAGAAGGAGGCCTCGGTGCGATGCTAGTGGGGGGCGCGGCCTGCAGAATTTGGGTTCTCGGAGAGCGTGCGGCGTATATAGGCTCGGTACCGGGTAGAGGAGACCACCAGCCCCTCCTCGAGGAGGGCCTGGAACTGTCAGATATGGACAATCGTGTTAAGTCCCCAAGGGATGTAAACAGCACCTCGAGTCCCGGGACGGCTCAGCCTTCTGGTAGGAGCGTTTTCTTTAAAAGCATGGATAATGGGAAAGCTGTCAAAACAAGCAATTTAAAGTTGAAATGAACGCTGGCAGATTTTCAGTCCGTGCAGTTGTGTAGCTAGTGACCAAAGAAATCTTACCTCCTTTGCGCCTTTGCACCTTTTCGCTGTTTTTTAGCAAAAAATCTGTTCGCTTGTATTTCCCTTAGGAACAGTGCTTTGCCCACAGCAGGGAAGGAAAACTTCAGCAAGCGTTCTCGGGTTGCTTTTGTGTGTGTGTGTGTGTGTGTGTGTGTGTGTGTTTGGATGGAGCCTGTGCTTTCCAGCTTTTTTGAATGTGCAAAAAAGTATCTCTTGCTGATTTTTCCATGTATGTTTCTTTTCTCTGGAGCCCGGGGATGTTTGTTTATTGGTTTTATAAGCATCTATTTAAATTTAGTTTTTGCAAGAAATACTCCCTCATTGCCACAGGGTGTAGTTTAGGGATTAGAAAATGCTGTTGGAGAAAGAAAGCTGCTAGTGGCTTCATTTTCCAAGAATGTAAGTCATTTCCTTTCTGTGATTTCAGGGAGTTGATATTTCACAGGATCAAAACTTTGTGGGGAAATTTTTCCGTAATACATCTGTCATTAAAAAGGCTTCTAACTTTCGGATTTTTCTTCTGAGTTCAGCACATAAATTTAGTCTGAGCCTAAAGAAGGATAACATGTTTTTCAGACCCTCCAGCTTTATAAACCTATTAAAGAATGTAATTTTAACAACCGCCAAGCCCTACAAACAGCCTTTAGGATAAGAGAGTGGGGGAGGGGAGAAAACAAGGCATGAAAACAGATGCGTTTGCTGTGGTCCTTTGTGGCATAGGACTTCTAGCACTCAATCATTTTACTTGGGTGCGGTTTTGAGAAGTAAATGTATTGTGTTAAAGATGAAAATGATCCACAATATGAGACGACTGACATTTGAATGATCTTTCGGTGTTTGTAAACTTACTGGACTTATATTTCATATTAAAATGGACCTGAGAATTATTAGATGGGAAGAGTCCCCCAGGGGATATCTATTATCAAGTTATCTGCAGGATATCTTCTTCAGAAAGCTGAGTGACTGTAATATGAACTAATTTCCCCTGTTGAATTGCTTGTAAGAATGCGTGAGATCTGACACTGAGGGACTGTAGTAATCAGCAGTTCTTACAGTGCTCAAAAATTATAAGACTTCTTTTTCTGTTGCAACCCTTTACTTTTTGGTGGGTAACAAGGGTAAGCTACTAGCTTCAAGGGCATAATTTGAACTTGGAGGTTTAAGATGCTCCCAGCTCTACTTGCAGTCCAGGCCAGGTAATAAGTTTTAGCTACAAGTTCTTTTAAACTCATTCATTTGGGTTAGCTGAATGGGGTACTGGAGTGTTATAGGGCTCTTCTGGTTTCTGGTTTTGTTTCTTGTTTTAACTAAGCTTATAAAACTTTTGGCTTTCAGACTTATGACATAATAGACTGTGTATTCTTTTTGTGGCAGATGCTTGAAATGAAAATTTTAAACAGAATTGTTTTTGACTGAGCTGTCAGATTGAGAGTTTAGTGTAAATGAGTCCTGTCTTCCAACTAACTTTTTTTGATAAAGGAATTCTTTGTAGTTTTCAACTCGGATGTGCACATTTTGATTTCTCAGACTCTGGGTTAAAAAAAAAAAAAACAAAAACCTGCAAACAATTATTTTATTACATGAAAGCCAGTATACCAAGAAAAGATTAATTCAGTCCAGATGTAAAAATGTATGTGAATTTTAGATTTGGATGATCTCAACAAGTTTTCCCTTTTGTTGATGAGGCTGCCTGGATCCCAGATGGCATTCACAAATTATCCCTTAGGTGGTTTTCTGAATTCAAAACTAAATTTTGTGGGTTTAACTTTCTCTAAAGTCACTTTAATATTATTTAAAGTCTTTTAAACAATAGAACATTTTCTGCATTTATGCAGAGATAAGTTCTTCCTATTACTCTTAATGCACACCTCATAAATATCCTGGTTTGAAGAAGCCTATTATCTTTCATAAATGGGAAGACAGGAAGTATTCAGTATTCTTTATCTACATGGTCAAAGCATAGAAACGTCATAGAATTCTAACTTATTTTTTAAAAAAGTTCAGTGTGTTTATAATATTCAGTAGTATCCTGTTGTAAGATTTTTTTGATATAATAATTGGTCCTTTGATGATGATTTGCTATTCTCCTCCTTATACCCCAAGACCCCCTAAAAATGACTTCTAAGAAAATTGCATATTCTTTAACCTTTTATCCAAATGCAAAAAGGGGGAGGGCTTGTTGCAAGCCTTAAATACTGCATTTTTAGGAAGTCTATGTGATTATATAAAAACACATTTGTCAGGTTTAATTCTTTGATCAAACAATAAAAATGGAGGTGGGGGATTGGGTGACAGGGAAAGTTTACTGAAGGAATTTTATAAGTGGTGAAATTTTAGTTAAAATATGTCTTTCCTAAACCCTAAACAGGAAAAATGGTACTATTGGCCTCTGCAGTTAAATTTGATATAGAGAGTAGTTGAAGGACTTTTTGAATTCACATTATCTTGAGGAAGAACCTCAGGATAAAAATAAAAATAATTAGAAACAAGTTAAAGGGACAATTTGGAAAAAAGGAGGAAGTAGAATACTAAGGCATTGAATTGCAAGGGACATCTAAACTTAAAAGGATGCGTATCTAAAACAAAGCTGTAGTAGGGAGATCTTTCTATTTAAAAATGGAAATGAAAGAATAAATTTTTTATAGCTGAGAAAAAATGGTTAGAATTAAGTTGCTTTATATGATCTGTATACAGTATGAAATAGTACTCAGTGATGCTTATCCTGGAAACCTTGCCTGCTCTACTAGTTTGGTATTCAAAAATGTTGAAGGACTGCAAGCTTTTTCCTTGACCCTTTCCTTGACCCTTACCCCCACCTTCACGCTATTTCTCATCAGATGGGAGACTTTTTTTTTTTTCTCTAAGCCCTAATGATTGCACAAATTTTTAATTAGGCCCTCAGCTTTGGGACTAAATGAGTAGGGGGGAACCTATTAATACTGATTCCAAACTATGGTACCAAAGGAACCTCAAGCATCTATAGCAGAAATATCTGAAGTTAATAAAGTTTTGAGTAAAAACAAACAATGTGTATTGTTACATTGTTACAATGTGATTTGATGGTATAATTAAATTACTTCTGATGTAAATTTACATACTATCACTTCTTATAAGGTCAAATGGAGCAATCATACAGTATTCCAAAGAGGAGCCATGGAACTCTAGGAAGGGAAAAGAAATCACTCATCTGACTGCTGGTCAAATTACTTCAGGAGGAGAAAAATTTGTTGTTTTAACAAATTCATAGATGAACTAAATACAAGTCAAAAGGGAGGTGTTTTCTGGAGCTTCCTTGTAGTTCTTTGTCATACAGAATCTTCTTGAATGATTCTCATTTGCAGAGTTTAATTTATACTCCCAATTTATACTGGGTAGAGATCTTGTCATTAGCCAGATCACTTAATAAATGTGATGACTGGAACAATTCTGACAAAAAGTTTGTATTTAGAGCCTTAGTATTCCAATCTTGATTATCCTAGGATAATTTTAGATGTTTGCTTTTGTATATGTATATTGTGGAACTTTAAGCAGTAGTGTTTTACATGCATAAGAAGACAGAAAGATCAATATTTTAAACTAACCTTGAGCCAGTTTCATGTGACAGAAAGCCTTTTAAAAGTCAAGGAAATTCTAGATGAGGACTTTAGGAAATACTGAAGTTTCTCTTTTAGCTTAGCTTCTCAGTCAGTTCTTTTCTGGTTCACATTAAATGAAAGTGTAGTTTATTTTCTCCCCATAGGTAGCATAGCACTTATGCTGTCCAGTTTATGTAATTTATTGGGGGGGGGGGATGGGATTGAGGCTCCCTGTGGCTTGGTTTCTTTGCACTTAATTGAATAATTACATGCAACTAAAAAAAAAAAAAAAAAGCACAGATCACAATGGTATAGCACACAGTGACTCTATCCAGCAACCAGCATCTAACTCAAGGAACAGAACATTACCACTCCCAGAAATGCCCTGCTATAGTGATAATTCTGCCCCAAACTCCAGGGGTTAGTTTTGTCCTGTGCTTGAATTGCATTTAGTGCAATATATTCTTTCTTGTATCTTCTTCATCTCAGTGTAATATTATATCCAAATTGACACAAATGGCAGTACTGTTTATATTTCTGGGAATATATACATACAATTTATTCATTTTGTTGATGGACATTTGGTAGTTGGGGTGATAGGTGCAGTGTGACATCGACCTGTCTTAAACCTTTCAGTTCATGAGAAAATAAGCACTTTGGAGTTGATAAGTATTACCCTAAGATTAAGTGAGCAAAAATACATTAGATATGTGAGAGGAAAAAATGCAGTATCACAAAACACTCAAGTCACAGAAGTCTAGTATTTCAGGGACACAGTTCAGAATATACCAGCTGGATATTGCCATAGTTCAGTTATGAATTGGTCTATGGAAGGGGATCTTGGGTGACAAACAGCCCATTTTTTTTCAGTTGTAGGAAAACTAATGCCCTGTGAGATTGACTCATTAGCTGTTCCACAGTTAATGGCAGCAGCAATAATAACTGCCACTCCTCTCATTCTAGTCTAGACTAGTGCCTTCTGAGGACAGGAACCTTCTCTCTACTCTGCAGCAAGCAGTGAATTGACTGGCCTGGAGGAAGGGAAGCTGTTTTCTGATTCACACAAAGTTGTCCTGTAGCTCTCAGCTAGACTCTGACCCAACCTACTTAGAGAAAATGGAATTGTAGCCCAGTGAGGCAGAATTTGACTTCCTCAATGCTGCTCTTTTTCTGTGTGTGTGTGTGAGTGTGAGAGAGATTGGTGGTGGTGGTGGGGGGGAGTGGAGATAATATTCTTGGACCTCTCTTTTTCTTCTTTCTCTTCTAGACGCTTCCAGTGATAACTGGGACTTGTAAGTACTAAGTAGGTGATATCTTGAGGTCCCTCCTGATACTGTTCCATTGATTCAAAAATAATTTAGGATAAACCTTAATATCAAAGGGCTACTTTTTAAACATTTTAGAATAATTTTTCTTTTCCTGTTCTTGTTATTATGCCTCACCCTCTTTTTTTTTTTTTACATACTTTCATACTTTTCCCCTTCTTGTACCCCTACCTGCCAGTTGTTTTTTTTTTTTAGATATTTAAAAAATATCCCTGAAACATCTGCTTGCTAACCAAAGCAACAGTGAAATTTTGATGCCAAAGTCTGTGGTAGTCCCCAGGAAGCACTTACTATAAAATGTAGGTTTATGAGAAATCTAATAGATAAAACAAAGTGCTTGAAAGAAAAACTTTCCAGATTTCCTTTCATGTTTCCCTAAAGAGAACAAGGACATTTTCATGGCTCAGAAAAAGGCTCAGAATTTCAGGTTAGACTTTGTTAGGAAGTTTGAAAAAAAAGGTAAAGTAACAGAAGGTTTACAAAGGCTAGTAAATATATCCTACCCATGAGCTATGGCTTACCAAAGCAGAATCTTTGCATGTGTATTCTCAAAATAAAAAATGTGCATTGAAAATGCTAGAGAAAAAAAGTACTATGTTGTGAAAAGAACAGAGCAGAGTTGGTGAAGGATAACAGTAAAAAGGAGATCATTCTACTGAGGTCCAATCCAGGCTCCATCGTTCTTTTTTTGTAACCTTGGAGAAGCTACTTATATCTCTGTACCTTTTTTTAACCCATATAAATTAGGGGTAATAATACTAACGATTCCACAGGGTTGTTTTGAAACAGTATATATAAAACAACTAACAAATATTAGCTATTTATTATTTAAGACAAAAAGAAATGATGTATGGAAGGAATTAATAGTTTATTTAGGAAGTAGCCAAGTTTTACAAGCAGTCCTTGTGATTTTATGGTATTTTGTTAAATGACAGGAGTAGGCAAGCAACAAAAAATAGTACTTCTTAGCTATAGATAGAGTAATCACTATATTCGTGTTCAAAAGACTTTAGTATTCCACTAATAAGAGTACATGAATACATAACTTATATGTGAAATACATACCGACATTTACCATCCACATACAGGCACCAGTGAAATCACTACCATAAGCACAAATACACTGAAGGCACCAGTGATATCACTACCATAAGCCTCAAAATACTGCATGTGCACATATATGTGCACATATATGTGCACATATATGTGCACTGGTTATCAGTTCTACTGACTTTACAGTCATTGTGGAAACTCTTGGGGAAAAATAATTAAGGCTCAAGTGTTAAATCACTAAAATATATAAAGTCAAAGTTTTTCTAGCTTTATCCAGATTATTTATTCAGCTAACTTTATCCAGATTATACCCTGCTCTTCCTTTTAAAACTCTAAAACTCAGGAAGCTTGGAAGTTCAAGGTAATGTACAATTTGATCTTGTCTTCTCATTTCTATAAAAGCATCATTTAAAATTTGTCATGAATAATCAAATGTGAAATTTTTAAGTTAGTTAATAAGGTTATATCATTCTATTGTGCTTATGGTAGTGATTTCACTGGTGCTCCTGTGAATTCTCTTAAATTTGAATTCTGTGATTCTTATTGTAAATACACATTTACTTATATTTATGTGTAATATACACTACTTGTGTTTATTATAAGTACATATACATACATATATGGCGATCTAATTGCTGCACTAACAACAGTTGGCTTGTCCTGTTGAATTCTAATTGAGTTACTTTTCCTAATTCTCTTCTTATTTACAGCAGTCTCAGTCCTCCCTCTTCTACCTGTTAGATGTTTTGTTTTGTTTTGTTTTGTTTCTGGATGCCAAAAAAGTAAATCTGCAGATTAAAAAAATCCTTTTTGATGATTAATGTACAAAGTACTTTTAAAAAGTTAAGAGTCCCACCCTGTCTCTGGTGAATCCTCTTACTGCCCCTGCACTTCTGGCCTGTACCCCAGTTCTGTATGTGTAAATAAATCTTTTTTTTATTTTTTTATTTTTAAGAATACCAATAGCTCCTGTCTTTTGTTCTTGTAGATTTCATGTCGGTTCTTCTAAAAGAATGCCATGGTTATTTGTATAAGGCATTTGTTTATTCCTACCTGCCCCACTTTCTCCCCCCAACAATGGCACAGTTTATTTAGTGTGGGTCATGCCCCATTATGCTTTTCTGTTATGAGGCTCAAAGTTTAAGATTTCGAACTATTAACTCAAAGGAAATTAACAGTATGAAAGTTTCACAGGAGGCTTAAGAAAAACAAATTTAAGCACATTAAAAGACACATTTCACATCAAAACAACAGAATTCGGAACCCAGTCAAAAATAGGCACAGGATCCTCCAAAATGATTACAATATATCTTCTGATCTGGTTATTAAAAGGGGTACCTCCTTTGGAGAACTCAACACCCAGTCATGTGTTGCATAGTATCTGATTGCTTTAAAAATAATCACCAACTCCAATAAGAAACAGGTTTTATGTCTTTATGATGGATTCAGAACTATGCTGAATACTTTTTATGCAAGTCCTGTCAACAACTTTCTTGTCCAGTGGGGAAACATTAATTACATATGTGCAAAAAGACTTTAGATGGATGTTTCCAAATAAGTGCTAAATGGAGTAGTTTTAGGGAGCAGAAGCAGTGATCAAAGGCAAGATGCTTCTAGCTTCTCTGGGGCTGTAGGATTTGAATTGGAACCTGCGGTCAAGCTGGATTTTTCTGTTCTTCAAGTATAAGACATTTCTAGGAGCAAAAAAGTAAAATGTTTAGGACCTAGTAAAAGTCTCAAATATTAAAAGCAAGCTATGAAATTATTGAATGTTAAGTTGATTCATTTAACATAATGTGTCCCTACTTGTGCTTGACACTGTTCTAGTCCTACAGATAAGTCAGTCAATAAGATAAAGGAAAAAGTCCTGTGAATTTTATGTTGTACTAGGAGACAAACAGTAAACACGAAGTGCATTTTATCATATGTTATACTGTAATTGGAAAAAGAAAAATTGAGGTAATAATATGAGATGTGCTGCAAGAGGAAGAGGGACTTTAGCAATTTGAAGTAGTATGGTGGACATGAGCCTTGCTCAGATGACCTTCAGGTCATCTTCAGGAGGAAGTTTGCCACAAGGAGGGAGATGCCTGGAGTGGGGGACTGGTCCAGCCCAGAGACTAGTAAAGGCTTTCCGCAGAATTGTGTTTGGTATGTTCCAGGAACAAGGCCACAAAGTAGTAAATGAGGTCACAGAGTTTTGGGGAGCATATTAGTGATTACCTGGTGGACCGTTGAAGACTTGGCTTTGAATCAGAGTGAAATGGCAATAGTTGGAGGGTTTTAATGAGGACAAAGGTGATTTGACTTACATTGTAATAGTAATCACTGGCTGCTGTATTGAATTAAAAACAGAGGAGGAAGTGATCAACAATGGTGGCAGGAATACAAGTTAGCAGCAGTTAACAATAATTTAGTTCAAAGATGCCTATATAGCAGTCGAAAAGATGGTGAGAGATGATCGAGATATTTTTGTAGGTCAAACCAATGGGACTTCCTGGTGAACTGCTTAATGAGAGTGAGAAAGAGATCAGATAATTATAATACCGGAGCTTTTTGCATACTTATGGAGTTGTTCTTAACTGAGATGGGAATCTGTTGTAGGAGTTGGTTTGGGGAAGATAACTAAGAGCTGTTTTGAATGTGTTATGTATGACTTCCAAAGGGAGATTTGAGTAGTAGGTTGTTGGTTGTGGAGTTAGGAAGGAGATTCAGGCTGCAGTTACAAACTTAGAAATTTTGTGGACTTTGTGTGGACAGAGAAAGCAGCCAATGGGCAAGCCTTGGCTCATGTTGGTATAGTTTAGGGAGAAGAGAAGAAATTTTTTTTAAGTTGTGTGTGTGTGTGTGTTTTAAGATTGATTTATTTATTCATACAGAACTGGGGTACAGGCCAGAGGTGAAGGGGCAGTGAGAGCATTCACCAGAGCCAGAGTGGGGAGCAGAATGACAAAGTACACTGCTGAGGGGAGCAGAAGGCCTGTCAGGAGAGGTCTGCTGCTCCATGTGGATCACCGCGGAGGCAGGCAGGGATTGAAGTGGCTCTAGTTTCTTAGTGCTGTGCTTTAAACAGCTGTGCCACCAGGAGGGCCGAAAAGAAATTTAAGAAAATATCTTAAATCAAGATATTTTACACCAATTATGCACATATTTCTAATGTAGTAGGAGTAGGTCTAATTAAATAAGTGATATTAATACAAGATTTTGTTAATTCTTTTGACACCATGAAAACAGTGAACTATGAGCCTTTTTTTTTTTTTTTTTTTTACTGTGATGACAATAGCGCTGAGTCTGAGATGCTTCGTTAGAAAGGAGGAACTTGTAAGAAGAAGCAATCAAAAGGATGGGATAGAAATCGGAAGATTAACCCTGTAGTCAAAAAGTGTCTTTGGGAGGAGTGATCAGTGGTGTCAGGTGTTGCTGAGAGGTGAAGTAGGATGAGAACTGAAGAGGTGCTCATTTAGCAACCTGGAGTTTATTGGTGACCTTGGCAAGAGCTGTGTCAGTAGAGGGGTAGAAATAAAAATCTGATTGGAGTGATCTCAAGAGAGAATGAGAAGCTTATAAAAAGATAACTTATTTTCAGTTTAGTTTTGTATATTGTAGTTATCTATTATTGGATTTGAATATATTTTAATCTGTTTAATAAAATGTGGAGTGGGCTTGGAAATGCTATAGGCCATGAGAATCTTCCAACAGGCTCTGGCAGGGAAGAGAGGAGTGCTTGAGTTTCCTTCTAGTTGTTGGGAAGGCTCAAGTGTGTAGCCTGTGGTCGGTTTATTTGGAAGAAGAATGACAGTTCTAATGAAATTTCTTTATTCTTTATTGAATCCTTTTGAATAAGAACTATATTTTAGAAGCACTTTCATTTTGTGTTTAGATTTTTGCTGTGTTTTTCTAGTAATGACAAATTCTTTAATTTAACCCACTGATTCTTTTATATGGAAAGGATGCAGCAGAGCCCCAGAAAGACTTTGAAGTGGCTTCTTTCTTCAGCATTGCTGATAGCTTGGAGTTGATCAGTCCATACGTAATAGTGCGCCACTGGCCTGAATGCCATCACCCATAGTGGATGGCACAGGTTAGGGGTTCTTAGGAGTCTGAGCAAATTAAGTAATAGAAACATTACTTTTATACTTTGGTGATGACATTCATTGTGAATATTATTTCAAAGCATGTGATTAAGCAATTTTCATAGTTCTGGTTTTTTATATCATAATTATGTGCCAAGAATTTTCTCTTCTCAGAGCTACCTTTGAGTTATAATACTAACTTTCTCTTATGTTATCATCAAAAGAATCAACAGGTCTCTGAAACTAATTATCGTTTCTTTCTCTAAGCTTATTAGAATGCTAACACATAGGCCTTTAATGCTAAATACTGTTTTTGGATAGTTAAAAGCTTATAGTGATTGGTAGAATTAAAACTTTGTTGCATGTGTTTGAGTGTTGTTTAGTAATAAAATATAGTGATAGTCTTTATAAAGTTGCCAATTGTGGGAAAATGTTGGAAAGGGCAAGGAGTTTTCATTTGCAGTGGATTATGGCACATGTTTTTTGAGAAGTGGAGTTCCAGTGATTATATGTATGTTTCTAGTCGGTTGTGGTATATGCACATAATGCCAGCATAATGCCAGCATTCTCTTAGGTACCGTGTTGTCAACGCTGGCTTATTAGTATCATTTTGAATGTTTCTTCAGCTGAAATGTATAACTCAATCTATAGTTAGTTAAATGATGGTAATTGGCTTGTAACAAATACTTACACAAGGCCAACGTGAAATTACTTGGCAGTGCCAAGTGTCTTACAGGGTAATACTAGAGTGTACAGAGAGATAAAACTAAGCAAATCTTGAGAGAAATGGTCTTTTAAGGCAGTGACTGCAGGATTAAGTCCAGGTCTTGTAACATGGAACAGAACATACCAAGCCAGAGGTGCAAGCCTATGTCCCACCAGCAACGTTGGCTGCGGACATGTTTGCTTTTTTAACCCAGTGTTGAAAACATTTATTTGCCAATATTTAAAATTCAAGAACTTTTACATTTAAAGCATTTACTCATACACATTTTCTTGAAAAAACAAGAAGGCTGGCAACGATCTGTTGAGATGTGTGCTCTGCCATCCCCCATAGTCTGCAGCAGTGATTCTCTTACCCCTAACCCCTAAGTGAATCTTAGCATTTTTCAACCTGTAGGATTCATTTCTTTGCCCCTGTCGTTTCTTAACACATACATACTTGGTCTGGGTCTTGCTGGTGCCTCCACTGGACTGAGTTGCCTGTTTATTGCCTGAATGGCTTTGCTGAGATCTAGCACATGCTTCTTGGTTAGTCATCGTTTGATGTTTTTTATAGGTTTGCAACTGCATTCCAAGTTTCTTGAGAACCATACCTTACAATTTACTAGTGCCTAGCAAATTAATTTTAGACTTACTAGAGTAACTGTTGTTTAGATTTAGCTTCTATAATCTATGATTATAGAAGAAGAATTAGCACCTACAGGGGGAGATCCTGTACCTCCAAATCACAAAGAAGGTTGTAAACCAGTCTTAGTTACTGCAATATAAATGAATAAATAAATGTAAAAATGTTATACAAAACCTACTTCATCAGATAGTACTCTGTTATTAATTTACTATGTCCATTCTTTTGTAGTTTTGTAGTAGCATTTATGTAATCTATTGGAATATAATTTACTAGGTACCTCATGTATTCTCTAACTCTGTTTTGTAGATGGATGAAATTTCCAAATAAACAAGTCATTACTTTATACCATTTTACTACTTTAGATACACTTTTTCCTAATGGCTTCTAATACTTTAAATATACTGTTGTTTTTTTAAATTAATTTCACAAACTATGCAGAAGATCTCAGAGATATACCATGAACTTGACAGTGTTGACAGTATCTGCCCTCTGAAGCTTTTACCTTTTAGCTGGAGAGGCAAATATTAAATACCTGAATGCACAGTTGTTCAGTTCCCATGAGTGCTACTAAGAAGCGGGGTGCACCAAGCCCTAGTAAAAGCGAATTGCTTGGAGGTAGGAGCCAACTTGGCGAGTGTAATACAACTGTTCTCTAAACTCCTTAACCTTGTCATAATTCCACAGCCACTTATAAAATACTCTGAATAAAAATTTAACCTTAGAAACAAGTTAAGAGGCAGTTTCAGTAACATAATAAGAATTTTAAAAATCCTTTCCAGAGAATTTGCTGTTGACTATAGTCATTATATTAGTGATAATTAGTTTGTAATTCTAATTTATCGTCTTTTGTTTAGTACCTAAGTAGATCTCTGCATAAGTAAACAAAAGATAAAGAGAAATTGGGGTAGGACTGCACATTAACTAACTTGCAAAACAGCCTTGTAATTGTAGTGATTTCAAAGGTATTTGCACTAAGGACTTTAAGGACTTTCAAAAATGGGATCTAAGATATAAGCATATTTATTTTCTCAAAAGTAGCTAGTAGTAGATAGTACTTTTATTTTATACATCTAAAATCTTTGACTAAAAAACATTAACAATTAGTCCAATCTTGGGACTGCAGTAATACATAGTGTCATGGAAAACCTCTGCTGTAAAGTTAATGATACTTGGGAACTAAAAAAATAGAGTGGAATTTTGTGTGGTTGCTTATATTTTTAATAACAATCAAATGCTTAAAGTGTTTTTCCCAAAGAAAATAGAATTCTATACTTAACTAAACCCATCTAAATATAGCGATAAAGTTAATTTTTTGCATAGTTTTGTGTCACATTGGATAAAGATCAGCTGCAGTGGTGCCATTTCTGAAATTTCTGTGGAGGAATTCATGTTACTCATAATTAAAGAGGGAGATTCAGAAAATTAACACACTTAAGGAAGCTTTAGTTTAAATAAACACAACATTTTTCAAATGTTTTCTTAAGGAAATCACATCAGAGAATGGTTCAGAAATCAGAGCAATGTCAGTTGTCATATAGAATTTTAAATAAATTATAAATATTTAAAATAAAATCTTTTTACTGAGCCTGCATTCTTTTTAAATTTGCAAAAAGGATGTTGAGCTGAGGATTTGTAATTTAGTAAATTTGCTTTTTATACCTGCCTAAAGAAGTGTAAAGAGGAATTTTCATGAATTTCATTTGTACTACCAGGAAAGCTAATGAAGTTATCTAATTTATAATGTAAGTAAATTTCTTTTAAAAATGGAATTAGACTTATGTTTCTGACCTTTAAGTTATCAGGAAATTTATAATCAGTATATTCTAGATATAGGATCTAAATTTTTTGTTTAAATGTATCACCTGTTTTCTGTTGAGACTTTGAAGTAAATTCTGAATTGTCAAAGGGATTGGAAAGGTTATAGAATTTTGACCAGACTTGTAATGATGACTTCTGCTTGCCTTTTTTTTTTTTAGTATGATGTTATCTTGTCTATATGAGGAAGGTTAGTCCCCTTATTAGTTTTCCAGGTAGGGAGTAAGCTGTTTCAGGATGAGTTATTGTATTTCTACTTCTCCTGATTTGACAGTCCCCATTATTGCTGCAGTTTTTTTTTCTTGGCTTGACAAGTGGTTGTTGCCTGCTTTCGTGGTGGTCAGGTTGTCCTTGAGGAGGTAGTCTGAACATGACGTGGACCTTGGACCATTTGAGTTGTTATGCTTCTGGAGCTGAGGAATGAATGAGATGGCAATACAATCCTATTTTCGTGTTTTATATCGGTTTTATGTTTCGTTCAGACTGGGAGGAAAAAGATTAAAAGGTTGGGATTATTTCTAAGTAAAACTTGTGCAGTGCTAGTACTGTGTCACCCATCTTCTCAGCTGTCCCCTTGATGTCCTTTGAGAAAAGAATTTTAGCCTCACCTGATTTCAACCCTCCTCTGTTTTCTGCTCCTGTTAACCCCTGGTGTGTTCTCTATTAATATTTTTATTTTTTAAAGATTTATTTTTTTATGCATACAGAACTGGGGTATAGGCCAGAGGTGCGGGGTGATGAGAGGATTCACCAGAGACAGGGTGGGGAGCAGGACAGTCAGATGGACGAAGTACGCTGAGCAGCAGGTGAGACAGGAGAGGTCTGCCACACCATATGGATCACCTCTGGGGCCGGGGATCGAACTCGCGTGAAGCTGCTGCAGCTTGCTAGCAGTGCTGTACTTCAACTCCCTGGCCACCAGGGAGGGCCAATGCTCTCTGTTATTATAAGGGGAAAGGTCTCCACATGTGGGCTCTTCTATTCGGATGCAAAGGCTAGTTGGAAAGAAATGACCCAAAACATGTATTGAGATTCTACTTCTTAACAGTCATTTTACTTAAATTTGTGTGCATATCTGTGTGTGCATGGATTTGTCTAAGAACCATGATTCTTATACATATTACCTCTTTCTTGAAAAAGGAAAAAAAAATTTCAACTAGATTTTCCAGCATCATAATTTATGTGATACTTTGTAGTTTTAAAAGGGACTTTTACCTTTGTGATTGCATATGGCCCTCATAGTAATAGCTTCTCTGTTTTATAAATGAGGAGGCTATAAATGACTTGTATGATTTCATAACTTTACCTGATAATGGTTGGTGGCAAAACCAGAATATGACACTATTCTTTTTTCATTGAGGCCAGTGTTTGTTTTTTCTTGTCACCACAACCATAGCCACCCAGTTGATAAGAACTTACAAAGTGTTTGCAAAATATGGTACAACATTTTAATTTTAATTTTTTTGGGAGGGGGTAACATTTTGAAGTTAGTTTTAGTTTTTGCCAGATACTAAATCAGCTTGTTCCTTACTCAGTTTATATTGATTTGCCAGAGAGAATTTGTGTGTCAGTCTAAACTACATGAGGTATTCTTTTCAAAATGTAGTCTACTTCCTGTGATAATGCATTTAACCTGGTACAAAATTCCAGATCACTGAATTTTATCTGAAGAAAGATAGTTATGTTTCAAGTTTCACACTGTCAGGTCTTTGTTTGTAGCAGCTGTTACCTTGAAAAAAAAATCCCAATTCATTTGTGAATTGGTTAGCAAAAGAAAATTAAAGTAATGGTGTTTTGTAATAATTGTATATTGTGTATTGTGTATTTAAAGGTGAGATATTAAGTACAATTGCCTGATTTCTATTTAGAATTTTGTAATCTTTAAATTGCAATAAAGAACAGTGCTGGCATTTTATATCTACCATTGACCTATCTGTAGGAAGTTTTACTTAATTTAGAATTTCAAAGTGACACCAAATTTAACATGAGAAAACTTGTAACTCATTCTTTGATTCATCTATCATTTATGTCTCAAACATTTTGCTAGAGATTCAATGACGAACAAGGCCTGGGTGGATCCTGTAGAAGTTAAAGCCTGATTGATGAGGGGAAACAGACAAAGAAATGGACAGTTACACATTGTGACAAGTGAAATATTACCTATTAAAAACTCTGCTATGCAGTTTGTTTAACAAGAAATTTTCTTTTATCACTCTGGAAATCTTGATAACTGATAGTTTTGCTAAATGTGAAAGGCCAATCTTTGTTTTTACCTAGTGTCCTTTAAACTTAGTTTATTTCCAAATCACCATGGCTTCCTACATTTTAATTCAGAGGTCTGGTTTAAAGTCCCTGAAGCTATGGATTTAACCGTTTTAGCTACTTGTGTCTTGTATCTCATGTTTATACTCCATGCAGCAAAGGATACAAGGTATTAGAGTATTGCTTAATATGTAAGACATGTTAATGAACACTTACTTTTTAAAATCATCTTTATGCTATAAAATAAAAATTAAGTTTACAAATACTAAATAGTTGTATGATTTTTGTCAAATGTATATAATCATGTAACTATCCATAATCAAAATATAAAACGTTTTTGCTATGCCTAAAAATTTTCTACAAGAACCTTTCAGTAAATTCTCTTTCTCCTTACACTCTTTACCGCCCCCCCCATCCCTTCCCTTCCTCCCATCCCTGACAACTGCTGATCTTTAGTTTTGCCTTTAATGACTTGATGTAAAATAATAGTATGTTTTCATTTCCTTGCTTTTCTCTCTGGCTTCTTTGACTTTGTGCAGTATTGTTCAGAGTCACTGATCTTGTGTATATCAACAAAATATCTTTTTTATTTTGGGTAGTATTCAGGTGCCACAATTTGTTCACGCATTCTGTTACTAGTGGTATTTGGGTTGTTTCCAGTTGGGAGCTATTATGACTGAAGTTACTATGTATAAAACTTTGGTGGACCTATCTTTTCATTTGCCTTGGACAGCTACCTGGGAATTAGATGTCTGGGTTTTGCATGATAAATGAACATTTAACTTTATAAGAAACAGCATATTGTTTCCAAAGTGACTGTACCATTTAACATTACCACCAATAGTGTCTGAGAGTTCTAGTTCTCTAAATTCTCACCAAATACTTGATGTTATCAGTCTTTTAAATTTTAACCGCTCTAGTGAGTGTGTAGTGAGTGGTATTTCACAATGGTTTTTATTTGCATTTTTCTAACTACTGATAATGGTGAACATCGCCTCAAATGCTTATTTGCCATTTTGGTAAAGTGATTGTTTACATCTTTTGGCCATATTTTTAAGTGTGTTATATCACCTGTCACTTTTAAGAACTGTTTATATATCCTGGATATAACTTTTTAATCAGTTATATTTCAAAATGCTTTGAAATATTTTTCCAAATCTGAGAATTGCCTTGTTATTTTTAAGTGATTTTCAAAGAGCGGAATTTTTCATTTTAAAGAACTCCAGTTTGTCTTTTCCAGAATATTAACATTTTTTGTGCTCTTAAGAAATGCAGTATCTCAAAGCTCTTCTAGGATTTTCTTTAAGTTTAGCTTTTACATTTGGATCTGTAATTCATTTCAAGTTAATTTTTGTATAAGGATTTGAGGTTAGATTTTTCCATATGGATATTTTCAATTGTTCCAGCACCATTGTTAAAAGTTCATTCCCTCATTTAATTACCTTGGCATCTTTGTCAAACATTCAAATGTGACTCTGTTTTTGGGCTTTCATATTCTTTTGACTTATATAGGTCTGTCTTCAAGCCCATTTTATAATGTCTTGATTACTGTATGCATCATTTATAGTAAATCCAAAGTCAGATAAAATGTTAATATTTGAATATGCACTCCCAATGTGAGTGAAAAACCATTCAGTTTTTCACAAGTATATGTAATATTCAAGGTACTGTTTTGTTTGTTTTCTTTTTAAAATAAATTACGCTTCTAGAGCCAGTAATTCCCAAATTACAAAAATTGGAAGATGTTTTGAAAGATTCTTTGGAGGAAATTCAAGTTTTAGCTCCTGATTAATGAGACCTATTTTGAAAGTGAAAAACCAGTAGATACCTTATACTTCTAAATCTTGTATCTGAAAAACAATTTTCATCCAGATTTCCCAAGGAAGCCCATGAGTAGGCACACATGTTCATAATTCACTTTTCCAATTGTGAAGCCCATAGAGGAAAATAAACACACTGCTAGCGATGAGAATATTTTGAGTAGTTGGATAATTTTGTCTGTGATCTAAAATAAGTTGATACTAAAGCCATTATTGTCAATATATGATTTTGGGGGTGTGTAACTAAGGGAAGGAAATAAGATGGCAGTGGTGTGCTGGTAATGTTGAGTGGTGGACCTGCCATGAGAGATGGCTGACTTCTTCTGATTTCTCTGGATAAAAGATTACTGGTCAGTCTCAGGACTAGTTGCCTTTCCAGCTCAGCTAGAGCCATGTAAAAAAGCAGGGCTGAGCAGAGGTAAGGTGGTTTCTGTTTTTTGTTTGTTTGGGTGGTATGTTTGTTTTTACCTCTAACCTTCAAGGTTGAGCTATGGTTCCATTTTCATGGAGGATTAACCTTGTTAGTTTATGGTAAGGTGTAATTTTGATTTCCTTCTTCCACACCCTTTAAAGTTCAGACTCCATTTCTCTTGCAAAGCATTAAATGATGATTACTGTAAGAAGGAATGTTCTCTTGGCACCATGCAGGGGGGATGCACATCACAGAACCAGAAAATCCAACGAATAGGTAGGTCAAATGGAAGCAACTTTACTGGGCTATGCAATGACTCATCACTGAATTTTGTTGACTTCACATACCAACACAGCAAGGTTCACTGTTAAGTGACTTTCATTTCTCTTTCCTTTGGAATATATATATGAGATGACGTTGTTTTGTATCTTATGTTAAAACTCCATTTGAAAGAAATTCTAGAAATAAGACTTGTGAATTGAAATATGAGAAATAAAATGTTACTGCATAGGTAAGTACCACTTGGAAATGAGATTTCACACTTGGTGTGAAATCTTCCAGAAATAAGCTGGATGGCGGGTATAAGGGAACCAGCTTCTGATTGAAAACCCCACCCTGAGAGAAACCTAAGGGTAAGGCACTGGCGCCCAGAGCTCTTCCCCTAGCTCACCTTAACCATGTTGGATTCCTGTTTCTCCAGAACAGCACAAACCACTTCAATCTCTGTAGATTAGAGTGGCTCATAAATTGATGATACCCAAGGGGAGCAGGGAAATTAGGGAGGAGTGATTAGAGGGAGCTGATCTTAAGGTCTGGAATTTGGTCTCTTGTCTTTTAATGTGCTGACAGTGAAGAATCTTTGTATGACATTAACAATGGTAAATATTCTGTGAAACTTTAATAGAAGTCATATATAAGGTAAACTTCCCCCTCCCCCTCCTAAAGGCTTTTAAAACTGAAAATTAGAGTTCTAGAAGAGGCTTTTTTATTATTAAAATGATTATTATTTTCTGACTTTTTATTGATATTTTCAGATGTCATTTATAAGTTTGTGTGACAACTTTGTTTCTAACTAAAGTACTCACATCAGAACACTCCAGAGAGTGTTGAATAATGACTTTGATAGCAATATTAAAAACCTTGTTAGGATGTCTACAATAATCTTACACTTTGAGGTCTTCCGATTGTGCTTTTAATCTTCTTTTAGTGTCAAGAATGTGAGTCTCATTTCATACTATGCAGTGTGTTTGACACATGTGCAGTCTGTGTGCATGTGTCAGGGTGTGCCCGACTGGAGATGCGACTCGTTTGTGTCTGGTTAACAGAATAATCTCAGTGCCATAATTTATGTGTATAAGGGTAAAATTTTGGTGGCTAAAGATATCTCAAGATCTTTCTGGCATCATAAAATTTTTTACATACAATTCTGCAAAAATAACAGTAAAGGACAGGTTTTATTGGGATTTGGTTCCACTCAGCATTAGCAAATCATTTTAGCATGGTTCTTCATCTTCAACTTAAGTATATGCAACTTTCTAAAAAGAGACTAAGTTAAACAAAATTGTTTCCTACCCATGGGAGTTTTTAGAATAGACTTTAGAGAAGAAAAATTCTAAAATAAAAGACACACCAGGCACCTAAACTTAATGATATCATCTTGACCAAAGACATTTTCTCTCAGTATCTGTTTCTTCACTTGTAAAATTAAGCTCTTGAACTTGATTATCTCTAAACTCTACTAAAGTGGTAATGTTGTCATTTGGCTATACTTCGTTACATCATTTTCCCATTTAATAAGAAATAGAAAACAATAAGTACTATATACATGTCACCTAGTTTTACTTATTTCTTTATGTGCCATTGTTTTATACCCTTAGAAGTGCTTTGTCAAGTGTAGGCTTCCCCCTTCTGGAGCACTCCTACTGCCTGAGCATCCTCAGTCCTTCACAAAGTCCATTGTGCTGCTTTCCTCCCCCATCACACCTTCCCTCCCTTTCTCCCTCCCCCTCTGGAAGCCTGAGATCTATGCTCAGTTTTCAACAGCTGCTTTTAATGTTTGTCTTTGTACATGTCATTAAAGTTTAAAAACTGCTTATAAGAATTCAGTGACAAAGCCAGGAACTCTAAAGTTTCTTTTGTTTTTGGTTTGATTTCATGTGTTTTTCAGTTTCAGGACTATGAAAACAGTTGTGCAGTAGGCAATATAATATCTTAGGATGAAATTAAGTTTGTTGTAGCTAATGTCCTTGCATAAAATTCTCAAGGGATTCCTTTAATGCTAAATGTAGCAGACTGCTATAGCCAGATTTCATATTTATCCACCTCATGTATCTTTTAAAACTTTATTCACTAGAATCCTCAGCATTTTCAACATCTGTATCACTGATTTAATTTTTTTAATTGTGAAATACACAAGGAAAAGAGTGTTTCAATGTTAATAAAACTATCAAACTGAAGAAAAAGAATATTTCTGTTGCCCTTTAAAGCTCACTGCCCCTTTCTGAAAACATCTATTCCTGTTGAGCTGCCTGTTTTTTAACTCCCTGGTCATAAAAAGACACATGCCTAATATATTCTGCTGCAACTTTCTTTTTCTTTGTTCAACACTGTTTTTGAGAGTACATATTTATTCTGCTATCAATGGACTTTTGCAACTTTAGTTTGTACCTGTTGTTGTTAGGCCATCTAATAACTAAAAACCTTTTACAATACTACAAGAAAGCAGCTTCCCAAATGTGTAATTCAATCCTAGTTAAAGGCATTAATTTCTCTTTGGGAAAAAAAAGTATTTCAGGGTAAAAGAATAAAGTTAATGTTAGGATCCCATATATTGCTACCACATAATGAGATTTTCATAGGAAAACCATTATCTATAAAACTGCTATTCATGTGTCAGAATGAATTGAGTATGAGTCCGTGAATGAAGGAATCAAAGATTTCATTGTGAAAATTAGAAGCAGATGCTTCTAAGTTGGAGGATTTTCCCTGAGAGCAGCACTTTTTGTTGGCGATGTCATGCTAGAAATTCATCGTGGTTGAAAGGAATTTTTGTGCCTGGTTGCTAAACCTGTTATGACTTTTGAATACAGATAACTGTGAAAAAAATAGTTTCTCTGGTTTGAAATTCCTGAGTTCTGTGTTCTTACCTTTGTTGTTCTTGTTGAATCATCTTGTTGAATTTGCTGTTTTTGAACTTTGTACTCACAGAAAGAACTCACACCTTAGATCTGGCAGCTCTCTTCATCTGTCAGCTTCCCAAAGGTATGCAGGTGTTTGTTTTGATGTCCATTTGCATTAGGGAAAATTCATTCCACTCCTCACTCTAGCATGGGTGTACATGGCTTCGCCTAATCTGAATGTTCCATGCCCCTGCCCAGTAATGAAGGTTTGTGACTTAAGATAGCCAGTAAGAGGAGTATCAGTGCTCTTGTCTCTACATTCTGGTTGATTAGACTACTCTGAGAAATGCCAGCCTTAAAGCAAGGAATTGCAAGGTACCTGGGTGACATCTTGAACTACCATATCATATTACCTAAAGCCCTACTTCAAGACTTCAAGTTATTTTATTTTTTCTAAGTTCTCCTTGTATCATTTAATTGATTTCACTACTAATAGATAACACATAATGCCTATAACATGCCTTATGACACCCTATAAAGTAGGTACTGTTATTGTTTGCATTTTACATCACTTTTTTTTTTAATATATATAATGGCAGCTTAGATGTAGAGGAGTGAGGGGATTTTTTTTTTAAGGTCATTCATCTAGTCAATATTTGGCTAAGAGTCAGATCTAAGTTGTTGGGCTTCAGAGTTCAAGTTTTATTTAATTGGCTATTTTGGGTTCTTAAAACTTAATGTTTTTGTTTGTTTTCATACAAGTTGACTTAGCATAATACATAGACAGAAACTGTATTTTGTTTACGGTGTTGAAGAATAGTATTCTCCCGTTATGTTTGTCCACTAAATTTAAAGGTAAGGAGAAATAGGCACCTTTTCTTAAGTAGCTAACATGCAGAAAATTTTCAAGAACTTGTGACCAATATTGATTCCCATTGTGAGGGGGAAGGTGGGCTTTAAATAACATGATTTTAAGTTTAATTGCTGGAGAGTTGATTCTCATTTCTAAATCATTACCTGCTTGGCTGCCACTTACAGTACTACTCTTAGCATTAAAGACAGAAAGAGGCTGACAGTTCCTGTCATTGAGATTCCTATCCTCTTTGGGGAGATAGACTTGCCAACAAGAACAAGGATGACAGGGGCGAGAGGAGAGGTAAAAAGAATGGAACATAGAAGTGTCCCTCAACTGCCAAACGGTGTGGAGGCAGACTTCATAGACCAGTGTCTGAGTTTTTAAAGAATGAAAACACTTTTCTGTTCTTTTGGAGGTAGGAGTCAGGTAGGGCAATATATGTAAAGCAAAGTATTCTAGGTAGAGGAAAACAGAATGGTCAAAGGCATGGAAATGTGAGAGCAAACTTACTTAGGAAACATGAGGGAAAGAACTTTAGTAATATAAAATGTAAGTTACAGAGTGGTCACACTGAGGATGTATGGGGCCAGTGCAGGAAGACCACCACTTTGGTATTAGGAGTCCTTATCCTCTGGAAGTGGGTTGTGGGGTGCAAGTTTAGATGTAGGATTTAAAGAGGTCTCTCTGGCAGCATTAGGAAGTGGCAGGTTTAAAAAAAGGTATAAGGCAGGACATTTAGAAATCCAGGTGAGAAGATAGTGAGGAAAAATAGATACGACAAAGAAATGCTTTTTCCCCAAGATTATTCTTTTTAAATATAAATGTAGCAACTAAATTCATACAGCCTTTCAACTACTGAGGATTACTTTTGTTATTTTTCTTCTCCCCTACTTCCTAGGGCCTTATCTTTGGAAAGATTGCCAGTTAAAGTAAGTCATTTGTTTTAATTTTTAAAAATTTGACAGGTAAAGCTAAATATCTACTATGAAAATAAGCAGTTTAAAAATGATACTAGTTGTCTCCTTAGCACAGTAGGCAGTGTGTCAGTGGGCAGCCCCTGTCAGTCTCATAAAAATGATACTAAAGTTACTGAAGTGAATGATCATCTAACTTCTCTTAAGATACGCTGAATATATATGGCTGAATATGCCTGTTTTGTTGGGCTTCTTGAAATATTTAAAATAATCCTAAAGATCCCCATGACATGTGTGGATTTAAAAATAAAAAATTTTGGTAATTGTTGGTTAACAGGTTTGTGCTTATTACTGTTCTGTTTGGAAAGCATATACTAGAATCACTGCAGAATTATTTTTAATCTCAAGTGTTTAAAAAATAGTGATGAGGCCCTCCCTGGTGGCGCAGCGGGTTAAAGCACTGCACTGAGAAGCTAAAGCCACTTCCGCATGAGTTCGATTCCCGCCTGCCCCGGAGGTGACCACGTGGCATGGCAGACCTCTCCTGACCCGCCCGCTGCTCTCCTCAGCAGTGTACTTCGTTGATCTGCCTGTTCTGCTCCCCACTCTGTCTCTGGTGAAGCCTCTCGCCGCCCCTGAGCCTCTGGCCTGTACCCCAGTTCTGTATGTACAAACAAATAAGTCTTTAAAAATTAAAAAAAAAAAATAGTGATGATTTCATTTCCTCAGTTCCACTGTTATCATTACCTTCTGCTTTGCTTCTGCAATAGAGTGCGTAAAATGCATTTGGTCACAGAGCACAAAATAACACGAGGAGGAAAATGTTTGAAAGATGAGGAGTGAGAAAACCACTTCCAAAACTAGAGATACGGTGATACAAAACTTTGAAAAAAATCTCCACTTGAATGATATGCAATCTCCTCAAAGGTTGTTCAAGCTACTGAAGTGAGTGCTTTTCCTCCATGACTTGGTTTCCCATCTATCCAGTCTGTGAGTTTGCATGGGTGGCATACTCATCCTAGACCCTCCTGCTCCCAGTCCTCATGTGTGTTCCTCTCTCCTGGCAATTCCTCTGTCTGCTGCATTTCCCCACCCTCCATGATGAAATCTTTCCTGAATGCTGCACACCCCTTAGTACTTTGCCTTTTCCCAAATCCCATAAATGTAATTTTGCCACATATAACAAAGTACAATTGTAGTTGTTTGTGTGTTTTCTAGAATGTTAATTTTGACTCTTAAAAGAGTCAAACTTTAAGGGCCAGAATTTAGAAATGATAAGAGACCAAACAAAGGTATTTTTTGTATACTCAATATTTTTTTTTGTTAAGATTAATTTATTTATGCATACAGACTGGGGTACAGACCAGAGGTGCAGGGGAAGTGAGAGGATTTACAGAGGCAGAGCAGGGAGCAGAACAGACCAACTGCTGAGGGTCTAGGGGGCAGGTCAGGAGAGGTCTGCCGCACCTTGTGGATCACCTCCAGAGCTGGGATCGGACTCATGCTGAAGTGGCTTTAGCTTCTTAGTGCCGTGCTTTAACCCACTGCACCACCAAGGGCCTACAAAGGTGTATTTTAACAAAGTGCTGGAACACTCAGATGCCAGTCAGCTTGTGCTTACTATTGACAATCAGAATTCATTCTTTTTTTATTCTTTCCTTTCTCTCTTTTTTAATACTAACTTTTTAATTTAGCTAATTCTATTTTTAAAATTTATAGTGAAATAGGGTAATATTTGGCTATAGGGAGTATTTGTGATTTGGGAGGAATGTGCTTAATAAGTGGTATGTTTTATAATTGATAGGATTTTTGATTTACTAAAATTTACTAATCTGTTTCTCTTGTTGGGCTGTTTAGGTTTTTTTCCCCCAGATTTTACTCGGATAATGGTTCAGTGAATAGTTCTGTTAAAAAATGTAGTATGTGGGCCCTCCCTGGTGGCGCAGTGGGTTAAGAGCACAGCACTATGAAGCTATATGCAGCCTGCTCCTGAGTTCGATCCCCAGCCAGGAAAGTGTTCCCACATGAGGTGACAGATCTCTCCTGGCCCTCCTGCTGCTCTCCTCAGCAGTGTATTTCATTAATATGCCTGTTTTGCACCCCACTCTGTCTCTGGTGAATCCTCTCATTGTCCCTGCACTTCTGGCCTGTACTCCAGTTCTGTATGCATAAATAAATAAAGCTTTGAAAAAAAAAGTGTCATGTGTTTTGGCTAAATTGTTTCCATCTTCTACATTCTCTAGAAGTTGGGTTATTGGGTCAAAGGGTATTATGATTCTTACTACAGACAGTCATAGTGATTGCAGTGACTTATAGTACTAGTTAAATCTTATGAGTAAATTAGTTTCACAATTTTTCTCCTTATTTTATAAAATTCTTTTGTCTTATATCCTTCACTATAAACAAAAACTAGCCACAAAATGCAATTCATTTTTAGTATGATAAGCATTATTCAAGTGTACTTTAATTGAAAGTTCTTTTCCATTCTTTGTCCCAAGTTATAGCAAATCACCTAGGTCACATATAGAAATAAATGTGACATACAAATATGTTTTTTCTTTGCATGATATGGACTCAGAAATACTATTTATTGAGTTAAATGAGTGGCTTATTTAATAATCTTTTACTAGTCCCATTTTGAGGTGAGAATAAAATAGAGACTTGACCAAGAAAAGCACTAAGGGTACAAATGTCAGAATAGGGGTCCAAATCTAGGTATTCTGTCTCCAGATGCCAGGTTCCTAAGCAGCGCGTTGTATTGCCTGTAATTATATTCCCACTTTCCAAATCTAACCTTACTGCTGATTCAGTAACTATATTTCAGATGTACTTATTTGTGATAAGTACAAATATGTTTTACCTATTTATATATGTACATTGTATATGTAATTGTACATATACCAAGTTTTAACATATTTAAGTTTTACATACATATTAAGTGTATTTTTAGTAACATAACAGTCATTTATAGTTGTATAGTATTAGAATGTTATAATCAGGTACAGCCTATATTAGATAGCATTTGGTTATTTGGCTTAATGTGTTGCTCCTTACCAAATTTATAAATTAGGCCTGAAATTAAAACTGTTTTTACTAAAATTGCTACTACAAACTAAAGCTTAAGTCTCAAAATTAGATATCAACTGCACTTTCTAGTTATTTGTTTGCATTTTTTGCAGTTACTCTAGTTTATTACAAGTGAACAACACAATAAAAACACATTCAGCAAGATTCTGTAACAACACGTGTTCTTTCATAAGACAGGACTATTCCAGAAATTAGTATTCAAGATAAATTCTTCTGTTGCTGGAAATTACTATTATGACTTAATTGCCCTGTTTGTTTTGGTCACCTTAAATGAATTTGTGTTTTTCCCCTGTAAATTACTTCTGTAAATAGTGCTCTTAGATCTAAACAACAAACTCAAAATTCAACCACCTAAAGTTTTCAGTTACTTTGAATTTTTTCTGCTTTCAGGTGTCCTCTGTTAATGATGAATATTCACCATAGTGAATATTCTCCTTTGTCTTAGAATAGAGAGAACTTGAATTAGAGCACTTGTTTGTTTGTTTTTAAGTAAATATTGATGTCAGAATGGCCAGTGATAGTATGCAGTGAATAGTGTACCAGACAGTAAATTGGCATTTGTTTGCATTGTCTGGATTAGAGAGAACTTAATCAGGTCCAAGTGACAGAATTAGCTTAAGGAAAACGATTTTTTATTGACTCAATACATCGGAGTTACTAGGGATGTTTTCTGAATTCAGACATAGCTTTATACAGCAGATCAAAGATGAACTGGAATTCTTTCTTATCTTCACTTTCCTCAGTGAGGGCCTCCTTCTTCAGGAATGGCCTTCCTCTGTAAAGATGATTGTCGGCAACTCCAGGTTCATATTCTCATAAATAACAAATCAAAATCTAGCATTTGTAAAACAAATTTCATGAAAGAATTTTAGGTTGCTTGGATTATAGGTTCACCCTACAGCACTATGACTCGAGAATGGAGTACCCTGTGTGGCAATCTGTGAGTCACATCACCCATCCTTCTTGCCACATTTCCTGAGTAGACCTCACACTCATCTACAGCTCCTCTGGAAACATCTGAGTTGGAAAAAGGACACTCACCCATGAAAAGATGGTACCAAGTAGATTAAAGCAGATGTTCTCACATTCCATCCTTGGGTCAGCCAACACACATTTAAACCTATGAATTCATAGACATTTTCTCTTTTGTAATACGTAAAATTGCAAAGAATTTACTACCTAATGTAATGTAACTGCCCCACTTATAGCCAGTAATCTGCATAACTGTCTTATGCCAAAATAGAACTCCTGAAGTTTAACCCAGTTCTTGCATTTTATTCTTAAATTTTAGATCTCAGGGAGATTTTAATTATTAAATAGTTATTCTTAATGAGCAATTGTAAAAGTGCCTTCTTATGGTTAGCTGTTATAGTGAACATCCCCTTAACAACTTGATATCTATACTTTATGTCGCTATTATCTCATTAATCTTTTCAGTAATGTTAGGATGCCAATATTACTATGGATTTTTACAGATAAATAATCTGGTTCTGAGATTGGGTTACTTCCCTAAGGACATATTGCTAGTATTATAGAATCCAAGCTAGGATTGAGGGTTTAACTAAATTTGGGAGCTTCAGTCTTACCTTCTTTTTTTTTTTTTTTAAGATTTTTATTTTTTTATTTTATTTGTACATACAGAACTGGGGTTACAGGCCAGAGGCTCAGGGGTGGTGAGAGGCTTCACCAGAGACAGAGCGGGGAGCAGAACAGGCAGATCTACGAGGTACACTGCTGAGGGGAGCAGCGGGCGGGTAAGGAGAGGTCTGCCACGCCATGTGGTCACCTCCGGGGCATGCGGGGATTGAACTCACGCAGAAGTGGCTTTAGCTTCTCAGTGCAGTGCTTTAGCCCGCTGCACCACCAGGGAGGGCCTCAGTCTTACCTTCTTAATGCAGTATTCTGTCCTTATTAATGCTAACCACCATATGAAAGGTGATTTTAAACTTTCAGTACTTCCTAATTTATCTACAAGAGTAGAGTTATTGCAAAACGGATGATGAAGTAGAGTTTTCAGTTTACTTACTCAAATTGAGAAAGTAATTCTGTGATTCCAGAATGTCTCTTAGAAGCAAATGACCCTTATTTAAGAAATAAAAATGTTCATAGTATAAAACATACAAATTGAAAATCTAAGTCAGTTTTTATATTTCTAGGTACTAGACTCAAACTCTAGGACTCTCCAGCAACAAGTACTGATAGTAGTAGATGTGTACTCCTGTGAGAAGTTTGGCAGTACACTACTCTAAAAATTTGAGTTTCAGAAAGGCTGAGCTTCAAAGTTATTTTGAAACTAGATGAGTAGATATTCAAAAAGTCTAAAATTTCAACTGTTCAAACAGACTTCTGAGTTTGGCACTCAACTGCTGATCTTTAGGTGGAAAATGTGTGTTTAGTAAGGGTTGTACTGTTAAAACACCAACTGGGTAGTGAAAAGTAGCCAGTAATGATTCTATAAGGAAACCCATACAGAATTAGTTTTTAACAATGAGTGATGTATCCCTTAGGGTACATGCAATGTCTAGGAGGATTTTGGGTTGTCACAAATGGAAGCTTTATATGTAGACAGTAGAGGCAAGGGATGTGTTCAACATACTACAATGCACATGATTCCTCCACTGTACACGTGATCAAGGATATTTGATCCATAATGTCAGTAGTGCCAAGGCTAAGTAGTCGTTAGTGTTCCTGCTATAGAACTCTTTCCTGTCTGAGATATATGTATAGTAAGCCAAACAACTAATTTTTAATGAACACATACTATGTACCTGCCATTGGAGCATTAAAGTCAATCTATCTCTTTATATATATGTGTGACCCTACACTAAGTGATCCTACACTAAGATCTTGAGTAGAGGAGACAGATTTAAAAAAAAAATTACAAGCTGCTGAGCTGAGTGTTGTGTTAGTGTGTTGGAATAACTGACAATACTTGTACAAAAGAGTTATCTATGAAGCCGAATTCTAACAGAACAAGAATTAGTCACAGGGCCAGCCTAGATTTCAAGGGATGGAAAAGCGATGTCACCTTTGAATGGGAAGCATGGCAAAGAGTTAATGGTTTTCTTTAATGTACCATAAGTACTTCACTACAGCACATAGACTGGAGCTATTTTACCTTTCCTGAGCAATAGGTGAACCTTGGTATTTACTATTCCCATTATTTGGAAAATTCTTCCCTGGGATAGGTAAAAATGACATCCATGTCAATTCTAGTATCAACTTATGTATCAGCTTTATAGAGATACATGTTTCTTTTATCCTGTATGAAGCAGCATCTGTATCACTACCTTATTTCCAATTCTTTCTCTGGGTTTATTTTTCTTCATAGTACATTTTACCATTTATTGTCTCCATTAGAGCAGAGAATTTGCTTTGTTCAGTGCTATATACTTAGCATTTCCTGCAACATTTGGCACATATTAGATGTTGCATACATGCATACATGAAAAACCAACTCCTTTTACCTCAAGGATTTTGATAATCACTTTTAGGATATCATACATTTAAAGAAAATATACTGTTTATTCCAAAATTATCTTAGCCACACTATTCCTGTATTTAACATTGTCATCTACTATGTGTTCCCGTGACATTGGTACAACAGTTGCCCATCACATATACTTCCTCTATTAGATATCTCAGGGTATGTGTTCTCTTGGTAAACAGGGACAGTGTCACCATCTTGACCCTTTTTTGTAGGGGTATGTCCCTAACTGGAACTTAAGAGTATAAGGAGATTATCTTCTATTGCTTTTGTATTCTGCTTTTCAATAAACAGGCATTATAGTACTGTGTATGTGACTTCAGAAATGTGTAATGATTATATTAGAAGACAGGCTCTGTACAATCTTGTTTCCCAAGATAATTTTTAATTTTATTTTTTTTAAATATTAAGGATACTTATTGATTACTGAAAGCAATTAACCTTCTAATGGTGGTTGCCTTACAGTAATTTTCTTATCAAATTACTACCTTCACTTTATTTTGGGTGGCAATCTCAGATTTAAAAGAGTTCTTGATTCAATATCAGACTATATTATGTGAGTGAGTAAATTTCTGGAGACCTAGGCTATTTTTTTTTTAAACTTTAAAATTTCAGACTTCCTTTAAATAATCATGAATTATGAAGATAGTACAGAGAGTTCCTGTATCTCCCCATGTATTCATTTTTCCTTATTGTTAACATCATGTATGTAGATGGTACATTTGTCACAAGAAATAAATCATTATGATTTATGTACTGAAGTCCATACTTTTATTCTTGGATGATCCTTTAATAAAGATGTCAGGATGAAGTTTGATTACTATTTAAATCTCTTTTATTTTTGTCTGGAAATACTACTACTATTTGGCTTGTTTTTCAATCCTAAAATTGTTGGACAGAAATGGTCAGCTCTACTATAGTTAATTTGTACTTCTTGTACTGAATTAGAACTTAGTTTAGGATGCAATAGCAATAAGAAGTCAATGGCTTAGAGGCTCATTTCTATAATTCACATTGGTATAAATAGTATAATTCTTTTCCCCCAGGACTCCTCAATTTAAGATTAAATTTTATACTGGAACATAGAAGTGATATGGTTATTTTGCTATTTCAGTGGAACCTTTTAATCAGCTTTAATGCAGTCTTGGGTAAAGTAAGAACTAATCCTATCTCTTTCAGGGCTTTTTTAGTTTGCCAACTTCAAAGCAGGAATAGAAGCAGTGAAGCAGCACTGTTTATTATAGCTTGTTTTTATTACATTTTCTTCATTAATTCTCTTCCAGTCTTTTTTTAAAAACATTATTTGAGCCATAAAATAAAAATTGTACTCATGAAATTTCAAAAATTATTTTAGTGAAACTCTGGAAACATCCCAAACCTCAAAAAATATTGTAACTAGGTCAGTAGAAATACCCACCTTTAATTGGTTTAATTAGAAATGAAAAATTATAGGAGTAACTCAATTTGAAGTGTAGATTTAAATAAGAATTAAATTGGGATTAATAACATTTAAGGGTGTGAATTTAAGTAAGATGCATTTAATTATAGCTTATAATTTTTTCTTGAAAAGATTTTAATAGTATTGAGGAAGTCAAAGTGTTAGAATATGTCAATACAGGAGGAAAATTGCCATGAAATATAATATTTGACACAGAAATCACTTTGGAGCTGTATTCCGCAAATGGCACATCTAAGAATGTGCTAAGAATATACCAGATGTTAATAGATGTCTTGGGTAGAGGCTGTGCCCAAGTAAGTGTGAGAATTATTAAGTTAAATAGATTGAGTAGTTGACTACAAGGCATCCCCAATTCCATATGTTCACAATATTTTCCCAATGTGCACTAAGAAGGTATTATGTCCAACCAATCCTTTGCTCATTACTTCCCTTTTGTTGAGTAAAGTGTGATTTTAAAGCAAAATTGCATGTCAGAAATACATAGAAGTTTTTTAAAGAAGATTGACTCCTGGGGTCTAACTTTGGAAATTCCGTTTTGAGTGGAAATGTCATGTGCTCAGATTCTGTATTTATTAAAATGGCCAGGTGATTCTACTGCAGCCAGTGTTAGTCCTCCAGTTAGTACTTTGGAGCTGTTGGACCTAAAATTGTACCTTTCCTAAGATGGGTGATTGGATATGTGGTATATAGTTCATTTGTGGTCATAAAACATATGGGCTAACAGTCCCGTACAGGAGAAAACTGCAGTACTGGCTAATGGAGACTGAACTCCATTGATGTGCTGGCTTACCCTAATGTGAAAAAAGTACCAGTTTTTGAGGAAAAACAATAATCTTAAGGGACTTTTCATTACAGTCTTAAGGAAACATCACATATAAGTTTGCTGTTTGATTTTAGTTTTGAATGGTAGCTTTTTATGGTATGGTATTTTATATACATTTAAAAAGAAATACTAGTTTTTAATTTATTCTTGGTATGTATGGTATTTTATGTACATTTAAAAAGAAATACTAGTTTTTAATTTATTCTTGGTGCTATTTAAGAATATATTCTCTCCCATTCTCCTTGTGATAATAGGTAGATATTTAACTTACAAAGCAAATAGCCAAGATTCTCAATTATGCTTTCATTTATGTGAGCACTGGTAATAAGTTTTTTTCTTTTTTACCAAGAATTTTATTTGATTATGTTTGTGCATAGTTTTGAGAGCATCAACAGTTATATAACTTCTCTTGGTAGACATACAGCATTTTTTAGGTGGTATGCAAATCAGTTTACAGACACCATAAACTATAAGAGAACACTTAATTTTTGGTATTCTTGTCTTTACTTGGGGTGATTTTTGTCTTACAAATATATTTAACATTTCCTTTATAGGACTCATATTTATTCAATTTATTAGGAACTTGGGAAATTTGATAATAACTTTTTTATAAGAACTATAGTTAACACTTTCTTCCTGGTAAAACAATACAATATTCTTGGATTTTCTCTTTTGTAATCTACAAATATAATTACTACTACCTTGAGAGACAACTAGTCTTAACTTCATACCAGTAATATTATATAATACATTAGACTTATTCATTAAATGTCAAAAACATCTAATAATGTGTTAAAATTATTCTACAAGGACTTGCTAATGCAGTAGACAAGAAACAAAAGATTATGGAAACTGGATATAAAATTTTCATTACTAAGTATGCAAGGTTGTATACTTAGAAAACCTAAGAGAAGTTAAATAAAATTAATATGTTTAATAAACTACCCAAAACCAGCATTTCTTTTATAAATAAATAGGGTTTCTTACATGCAGTGTTGTTATTTCTACATATTAATTGGCTGGTGAAATAACAAATAGAAAAAAGTAAATTTGAATTTTCATGTTAAAGAATCAGGAGACAGAAAGTTCCTCCATAAAAACTCAGGGAAGAAAGAGTTGTTAGGAGGACTTTACCACTATGGTAAGTGACAGCAGTTGTGATTCCTATGGATTCTTCAGATGTTCTAGAACCACTGGTGTCCTTTGAAAGAAATGACACTGTGGTTGCTGACGGAATGCAATATGAGAGCCAAGGCATTTATTTGAGTTTGTTTGTAATGAAAGAGAGAGGAAAGACAGATCGAGAATTTTGTTCTGTTTTGTCATTTTGTTTATTTTCAGAATAGCAGAATATTTTCCTTGTCTCCCATGGAAACTCCTAAAAGACTATAGTGCACCATCCTGTCTTAAAGGTGTGGCACTCATTTGGCTTTATGTTTAATTCATGAGTGTGAATGAAGATTTTAAAACAGTTGGTAGTAGACAAGATGCAGCATTAATTTCAGTGGGCTCTCACCTGTTAAATTAGGCCACTCTAGCTTTGAGACATGCTTTCTCTGTGCCAACAAAGGCAATCATGCTGCTTCTCCTTTCACTGTCTTTGGCCTCACGAGTTTTGCCATGTCCGTTCACCACTTCCTCTTGGGCTTTTTTACAGCTATGAAATCTCCGTAATCGAACGTCATGATGCTTCTCCTGTAGGGGGTGTGATGAGGAGCAGAGTTTGGCTTTGGAGTGCTCGGAACCAGAGAAATTGCCGAGGACTCGGAGCTCAGCCCTGACCAATAGAGAGCCCACAACACGATGAACAAATTGAACTTCCATAACAACAGAGTCATGCAAGACCGTCGGAGTGTGTGTATTTTCCTGCCCAATGATGAATCTCTGAACATCATCATAAATGTGAGTATATACCACTCTTAGAAATGTTTCAATAGAGTGTACCCACCAGTGACCATAGTCAGGTGTGGTGAAGGGTGAAATTATTGAAGTGAGATCATTAATAATGTAGCAGAATTAGTATTAACTTTGAAGTATGACTTAAATGCATCTATCTCAAATTTTCTCTAACCTGAAGTAAAATTATAGACTTTTGGTAACCATATTAAAGAAAAATAACTGCTTTATTATTTTTACACTTTTTATTGGTATCTAAATTTTGGTTATGAATATGAATTTGCTTTTTAAATGCTTTTGAGTTGTCATCTGTACACATGGTAATTTTTTAACGTGTGCCTTGATTTTTAAATTTTTTTTTAAATTTTTTTTAAAGATTTATTTTTTGTTTATGCATACAAGAGCTGGGGTATAAGCCAGAGGTGTGGGGAGGTGAGAGGATTCACCGAAGACAGGGGGAGTTGAGCAGGCAAATCTACTGAAATACATTGCAGAGGGGAACAGCGGAAGAGACTGGAGAGGTCTGCTGAGCCATGTGGGTCACCTGCCTGGCTGGTATCAAACATGTCTAGTAACTGGCTCTAGTGCTGTGCTATGCTACTAGGGAGTCTCTTGATTGTTGTTTTAACAGTAACCCACATCTAATTTCAAGTATAGTCTTTTCATGTGCACACTAGGCTGTAGCTTACGGTTCATGAACCAGTTAACTCCTGGTTAAAATGAACATTGAGGAATGTGATACTATTTTTCTTTTAATAATTGAGTTATAATTTACATACAGCAAAACATAGAACTCTTTTTTTTTTTTAAAGATTTATTATTTATTTGTACAGAACTGGGGTACAGGCCATAAATGCGGAGGGTGAGAGGAGTCACCAGAGACAGAGCGGGGAGCAGAACAGGCAGATCGACGAAATACACTGCTGAGGGGAGCAGCGGGCGGGTCAGGGGAGGTCTGCCTCGCCATGTGGTCACCTCCGGGGCAGGCGGGGATCGAACTCATGCGGAAGTGGCTTTAGTTTCTTAGTGCTGTGCTTTAACCCGCTGCGCCACCAGGGAGGGCCAAAACATAGAACTCTTAATCATGCAGCTCATTAAGTTTTTGCAAGTGTGTAAAGCCATGTGATTATTTAAAATGTGCTATATTTTCAGCACCCTAAAAAGATCTTTTGTGACCCTTTCTGGTCATTAAACTTCACTCAAAGGGTAATAACTGTTCCCAACTCTATTGCTATAAAGTTTCGTTTGTTTCCCAGCTTTCTGCACTGAAAATTATGTGGCATATTCTGTATGCACCTGACTTCTGGGTGCACCTATACTTCTTAAACTCATCCATGCTATTCCATGTGACAGTAATTCTTTTTCATTATGTGTAATAGTTCACTATATGAATATGCCCTATTTGCTTGTTCATCACCTATTGTTGTTTCATCACCTATTGTTGATGAATATTGGTTGTTTTGATTATGTACTATTATGAATAAAAGAGCATAAAATGCGGTTGTGAACATTTTATGTTTATACCTCTTTGTTTACATTTCTGCAGTCATACTCGGGCTTGGAATTATACATAAGATACATGTTTATATCATATATTCATATATTGACACACACATATATATTAACTTTGGTATAGATAACCCAACAATTTCCTGGTAATACTATGTCTAACATTTTTCAACCCCTTCCTGCTATTGGCTTCCCTGTTCCTTTTAAACTGATTGGATTCTGATAGAATTGGGGGAAAATTTTTTCTTAGTTCATGCCTTGAAATAGTTCTGTTTGCTATATGCCACTGTATTTCAAACTCAATTGCTGTATAAATGAATCTAAGTGTTAACATTAAATATATATGACATTTAAACAGCTTCCTTAAAAAGTTTAGATAGAAAGAGGTTCTGCTTATTACCATGATTACTTTAGTTTCACTCTGATAATAACTGTAGTGCCTTAATGTAACCTCATGTTTGCTCAGAGGGGTGGTCTAAACATCAAACTTGTCTATTGGATGACTGCAGTCATCTGGCAGAATTTCTATAGATCAGCTACAGTCCTACACAGGGTGCCTGAAATTGTTCTGAATATATGAAATGTTGGATTGTTATTTTTGGAGCATTTGTTTTTTAAAACTAATAAAAATTAACAATATCCTGCTCCTTTTCTGTGATAAAATATTAAAATGTAATTCTGCTTATATATGTGAATAAATTGAGTTCTTTTGTACATTTATATAAAAATATATCCACTAAATTTTGAAACTAGCTAATATCCAGGGCATATAGCAGAGGCACTTAAACTTCTCTCAGTTCCACTCTGTCTTTTTACTACTTGACGTATGAATAGGGGTGTGTGTGTGTGTGTGTGTGTGTGTGTGTGTACACGGACACACATAGAGGATATGGAACAAATTATAACTGACCTCATACCCATGAGAGGAATGCTAAGCTGACTATTGAAGGGTACTAAGAGTTAACGACAATTTTTGAAGAAATTAATTTGTATAAAAATCTCAGGTGGTAAAGATAATTAGGGCAAACAGACTGTAGAAATGTGGTTTTAAAATCTTTTAAAATTATTTGAGGAACTTACTAATATTCAAATTGTGGTACTCCTCTTCTTGGCGGTGCCTATGTGTATGTGAAGCTTGGAATCTACAGTTTACAAGATCTGCCTCCGCAGGTGTTATGAACACTAAAGTCAAACCAGAAAGCAGAAAGCGGTTTACCGGTACCACTTAGTCTCTTTCACTCGCAGAACACTATCCACAGATTGTGTTTTTGGCATAGTTATCAGTGACCTGACCCTTAGAATAGTGCCTGATACATAGTAAGTACAGAGTAAGTACTGGTCATTCATAATAATAATTAATAATAATATAATTACCATCATCTTTATAAGTAGTAATAATTATCATCATCATTGTTGAGAAATGTTATAATAATTTTCATAATTTAATTCTACTCTTGACTTGTTTTATGACCTTTGAACAAGTTGCTTAATCTCACTTAGTTTCTACATTTGTAAAAGCAATCAATTAAAAAAAAAAGCAACTCACCACAGTACCTAGCTCATAATAGGCATTCAGTTTCTCCCTGTCTTCCCTTTATAAAGAATAATTGAAGGGTAGACATGACTGTCTTAATGTCTTAAAATACACACACCTAAATTTAAATCCAGTGACTTAAATGACTTCTGGAATTTTTATTAAGCCTCCCTCAGCCTCAACATCTTCACCTATAAAATAGGAATAATACCCATGTGATAAGGTGTTGTGAGAATGAAGGGTTAACATGTAACATAATTCCTGACATAGAGAATAGCTGCTATTATTTTAACTTCTAGCCAGAGATTGATTTTACTTTTCATTTTTTGCAAAATTAGTGCATTAATCCTTACAGGATGGTCAAGACAGTAAACTGTATAGCTGTAAATCATCATAATCAAAGAGGATTTTAGCTTCACCTGGCCTAAGTAGAAATCATTTTACAAAACTTGGACAAGTTAGATTTTCTTATTTCAGTTTCCGTATCTATAAAGTATGGAGAATCTTACTCTCTTCACAAAAACACTTGATGATTGAGGATTTAAAAAGATAAGTGCCACAATTATATTGTATAAATTATACATAATATAGTATGTATGGTATAGCATACACTGCAGTGCCTGGAGCCCAGGAACTGTCAGTAAGTGAGCCCTCACCAGAGCAGCACTTATTATGATTTCTTTGAACTGTTTGTGTTTTTCATTGGAAAATAAAATTCAAATGAAGAGTCTGAACTCCATTAAGGTCTATAAAATATTCTGGTTCCAGGTAGACTAACTTGCCAAGTCTAGACTCCTTATTAGCAAGTGATTGGACCAAAGGAAAGAAGGCATATAGATTTAGTATTGCAGCCCTCACTGCCAGTAAACCAGTTCACAGCTGCCAGAGGTCTTTTTCTACAAAGTAGTGTCTTTGTATTAAGGAAACAGCAGTTAATGTTTATAGAATTGTGGTATAACAAATTAACTATAGCAAAAACTATTTCATTAATGGTCTTTTTTCCAACTTTTTTTTTTTTTAATTAAACAAGATTTGTTCCATGACAGGTGTAGTTGGTAAACTTAGCTTTCTGCATGTAGAGTAATTTAACATTTTGGTCATTCTAAAGTTTCCATAAGTAGAACTTAATAGGGGGCTGTTTGAAGCTATTTTTGCCATCAGATACTAAATACTAAACATGAAAACTTGGAAAATTTTGGGAATAATATGAATATAAGAACCTCAAAGTTTTTGAGTCATATAAATTGTGGAAAAGAGCTTATACCTCTTAACTAACACTAAAATAAATAATTCTTTTTTTTCTAGAGCATGTTTTAAATATTCTTGCTCAGTAATAAACCACTGACATTTAGGTTCAAATGCTGTTTTTATTAAAATGTTTCACATGCAGTATATTTTTTCAATGATGTCTTAATTCCTTTTCTTAACACATCATAGTATGTACCATTTTTTAAATTCTCATTTCTCCTAAAGATTAAAGGACTTGAAAATTTTCATAATCAGCTAAAATGTGGCCTTAAAGACTTATAATTTGCAAATACAAAAAACTCAGGCTTGTTTACATAGTAGGTAAGACTTGAGAGCCACAGCCTTATTTAATTACAGTTTTTAAAGAACACTGACTTACTTGATAGTTCTAAAGAGTTTTATTGGTTGACTCCAAATACATGATTTAAACTAGTGGAATGATAATAATTATATGGGATGTAGGTAGGAAATATGCAGCATTATTTGAACAATAGTTACACAAAGTTACAACATGGTTTAATTTGGTTTGTAGTTTGAAATTTTTTTGTTGATTATCATATTTTAACACAAGGTATTTAAAAAAGATTTATTTATGCATACAGAACTGGGGTACAAGTCAGAGGTTTAGGGGCTGTTAGAGGATTCACCAGAGACAGAGTGGGGAGCAGAATAGGCAGATCAACAAAGAACACTGCTCAGGGGAGTAGCGGGCGGGTCAGGAGAGGTCTGCTGCACCATGTAGGTCACCTCCAGGGCGGAGATGGAACTCATGCTGAAGTGGCCTCAGCTTCTTAGTCCTGATTTTAATCTGCTGCGCCACCAGAGAGGGCCCCCAAAGTCTTTTTATGTTACATTTTTAAATACAGTCAAAGCTAAGCATTAACTTTTTGGAAATAAAATCATGATAAAGTTGATAGGACATTTTAAATCTCAAACTTGTATTATATATTTTAATTTTTTATGACACTTGATTTTTTGGTTAATCATTCTGATTCGTATTTGTAGATTGGGAATACAAGTATAGGAATTCAAAATCCAAAGTCTTTGGTTACGAAAGAGTAATGATTCTCCACTGGCAAATATTAGGTTTGCATTTGTGTATTCTCCCTAAGTTCCTAAATGGCATATTTTAAAATGATTTGCTCAAAAGAATTGTAAGCATAAAACAGGGCAGTCAAGTCTTCTGGCCTACTCATCTTGGTGTTTACTGAGTGCCAATTAACATATCCTGAATATAGAGTAAGACACTATCGAGACCTCACTGCATTTCAGGTGCTTATGATCAGCTGAATTGGTGCTACTCTGGCCATAAATATCTTTGCTCTTTTTGGTGACAGAGGTGCTTCAAGTTAGTTGTCATTTAATAATAGATGTGGTAAAAATATTAAGCCTACTTTTCTTACTTTAGTTGTAATGATCACCATTCTTAATGGTTTTGTTTTCTCAAAGGCATCTCTGCATATTTTCTATTTTCTGAAACTGAGTTACATATATTCTAAAGTATTAAAAAGTCATTAATTCAGTTACCTAATTTAAACTTTATAATAAATTAAAACTATAAGTGGCATCATTATTGAATAAAGAATTCACAAGTTAATCATACAAATGAGAGAATTGTCACATGTAATGTGTAAAGCTAAAATGGTAAGTTTCTCATGTTGCACCTATATTAATATACACATGTAAAAATATTTTAATACACAGATAAGCAAAGTTATGACTTGATGCTTTTGCCACTACTAGCTACCTATTTTTTTTTTTAAAAAAAGATTTATTTATTTATACATACAAGAACTGGTGTGTAGGCCAGAAGTTCAAGGGGTGAGCAGAACAGGCAGCTGTACTGAAATACATTGCTGAGGGAAGCAGCAGGTGAGATAGGAGGGGTCTGCTATGTCATGTGGGTCAGCTTCCTGACAGGATGTGGATTGAACTCGTACTACAGTGTCTGTTGATAGCTTGATAGTGCTGTCTTTAACCCACCAGGGAGGCCCTTAACTGCCTAATTTAAACTCTGAGTTTTTTTTCCATTTTTATAAAATAAAATTGATCTGGGAGATCTCATACGTCAATCCCAACTTTAATAAGCTTTAGTGATTCTGAATCAAACATGGCAGACTCAACCAAATTGCTGTCTCCCAAAACATTTCATTAAACATTTGAGAAATTATAAAACTGTATCTTTTAAAGACTGTTCTATCTTAAATGTGTGACTTTTTAGAATAACTTTATCCCCAGAGTTGCAAAATGGTTTATACTAGGACTCAGAACGTGTGTGGATACTTGAAAGATAAAATACTATAAAGGCGATTGACAGTGATTAAAATAAAAGCTAGGTGACTGCTCATTGTTTATTCAATGAATATTTTGCTTAGACCATTAAAGGAAGAATTTTTCATATGAAGATACTAATTCATATGAAATTCATCTAATATGTTTTGAAATAATCATTTTCCACCATGGTTTTAAAGGAAGACCTATCCATTTGAGAGTTAAGATTGCATTGGTACTTTATTACCACATTGTAAAAATTTGTATTCTGATAATCATTACTGAAACACAGCCACAGATTAAAATGATTTCCATAAACTAGCAGTTGTTTTGCTAATATCAGTTTGTTCTTTCAAGCTCACATATATAATACATTAAGTGACCTGATTATATGGCTCATTTGGTTGAATTATTACTTTAAATGTGCTTTGATTCCCCCACAGGTTAAAATTCTATGTCACCAGCTGCTGGTCCAGGTGTGTGACCTACTCAGGCTAAAGGATTGTCACCTCTTTGGACTAAGTGTTATACAGAGTAAGTCTTAGTACCATCTCTGATGGATTTAATCATCTGTCACTGAGGAAATGACATTTTATAGTATGACTTAAATTGAGTATATGTCTTAAAATTATGATTGTTAAAATATCCATTAACTGTTTTTTTTAATTTAATTTAATACTCATTTCAAAATACTTACTGTTGTGTATTTCTTACAACATTAAGAATTTTAGATTGGGTACTATTAAAGATTGATTTAAAGATTGGTTCCTCTTTATGAGTCTGGATTCTGTATATCTGCTTCTTTATGTTTTAATATACCAAGTTGTGTTTTTGTCTGTGCACTCAGGGAACAGCTAAAGCTAGTAGGAGAATATCTAGGGTGTTTTTGTAATTTAACTATTTTGTAATTCTTTACATTAAAAAAGAATTTGGACATAACAAAACTGGCTTTCTTTTATGGAAGTTCTCTTGCTATTGTCTGTGTGATATAAAACAAAGTGGTCTATTAATGTACACATATTTTGTTTTTTCCTCCTTAACCCTTCTCTTTTGCCATCAGACCATGTGACTTGAAGACATGGGCTCAGTCTCTTCTGTATACTTTATTCAGAGATTTCCAAGTAATGAGTCATATAAGCTCTCTACTCTCCCCCTTCTCCCTTCCCTTAACACCTTAGAATTAAGTTGCCAGGATTATAACTTGATAGTCATTTCTTTCTTTTGATAGCTTTCTTATTTAAAATCACATTTTAAAATGTCTCTAATCTTTTAGATTCTTAAGCCCTCTCATGTTTGTTTAGTGTTTCAAAGAGGATTTTTATGTATGAAATATTTTTATATTTTATATTTATATCTGAATTATTTTCTACTACTGTAATTGGTTTAAATTTGATGGCACGTAAGATCTTGATTCACACCATAAAGTGCTTAGCTATTCCAGATTGGAAAGTGTAGCATGATCATTGACAAACACAGCCCTTCTCCTCCATAATGTGAACTGTTTTCAGTTGTCTTTTTAGGAGAGGCCAGAGAGCATGGAGCAGGGAATATATCAGGAACTGATGAATCAGCCATTTGTTCTTCACTTTCTTCCTGTGGTACTTACAGCAATAAAAACACAAATGTTTGGCTCCATCTTTGTGTTACTATCTACGTTAGTCATTCTTTCAGGAAATAGATTGGAAGAAGGTGCCCTATTCAGTCTAAATAACATTTCCCCCCCAAAATCTTACTATAGCTTCAGCCTCACTATAAATCTCTATTGTTCAATAAGTCAGTCTAATGAAACCAGTTTACTCTTTTTTAGGTTTCAAAGTTAGATCTATAAAGATGTCCTTTTAAAAAGAAAGACTAGATCATAATGTGGCGAAAGAACATTGGAGCAGGAATTAGATGAACTAGTTCTGATTCTGGTTCTTCCACTAGCTAGCTGTGTGGCTTTAAACATATCACTTTCCTCAATTTCAGTTTTCTCATACGTCATATTAAAATTACTGTTCCACCTGCTTTGCAGGTTTGATGTGTGCTTGAGAATCCTTAAAATGTAACGCTCTGGTCAAACCATCAAATGGTAGAGACACAGCAACAGTTAAAAAGACAGCATGTGATCTTATGGTAAAGAGTCGCAGTTCTGTTATTATGTTACTTTTTCAGACAGAAACTCAAGCCAAATACAAATCAGATTTAACAGGAAGGTTGTCTGGTCTTGTCCATTTCATGTTTAATCAGTAACATGTGAGAGTTGGGAGTTGGTTTTTAGTTGATCTGATAAGTGGATTTATAAGTAGCATCTTCTCTTGTCTCTGGGATCACTTCCTTGTTCCTTTCATTCAAGTTGGTTGATTTACAATGCCATTTATGGTAGCTTTCCCCTGCCTGTTATCTTATGGTACTTTTCCAGTCAAACCCCTGCCTTCAGTCTGGAGTGACAATATGAGAAAATGTGTTATCCAAGGTTTTTTTGTAAAAATGACATTCAAATCTCTGAATTAGATAGGAATGCTGAAGTTTTTTTTCTGAAGTAGATCTGTCTTTTAAAAATAACTCTTAGGAAATAAGAAAATTGTACTTTATATTGTCTTGTTCAGGTCATTTTATTTTTTTACGTGGGTTTTTACCTTTTGCTCATCTTAAGGTCGTTACCTTGAAGGAAGTATACAACATCAGTCTCAAAGGCATTGCAAAGTAGTTGTTTACCATTTTGCTTTATGGTTTATGTGAGAACACGAAGTCATGTCAGCTTATTCTTCGCAAAGCAGGGGTCAGCCTCACTGTGAAATGGGCTAATGTCATCAGTTTTCTTGTGTTTTAAGGGGCAAGGAAGATAATGTTTCTGTCCTGTTTTGTTACATTGTACCACTGAAAGAATCCACTATAAGCCTAGTAAAAGCAAGCTTTTCTAAGACCAACCCATGCCAACTGTGTTGGAAGTTCAGACTATGTGTGTAATGACACTAGAAACTAAGAAAAAAATAGGGAGTTGAAAATGAAATGTCTTCTAAATGTCACTATTCTAATATACATGTTTCACTTTCCAAAAGCAAAATAATTCATAAGGAACCTCATGTATGTCTACTCCACAGGATCTTTTATCTTTTTGGTATCTTGTTGAGTTCCCAGTAGTTTGCAAACTTGGTATATTTCCAAGTTTTAAGGCTTTTTAAAAGGTTGTTTCTTTGTATATCGTCTTTCATTCAAATCTGTTGTTTATTATTATGTATCCTTTTTTGTGTGTGCAGATAATGAACATGTGTATATGGAGTTGTCACAAAAGCTTTATAAGTATTGTCCAAAGGAATGGAAGAAAGAGGCCAGCAAGGTACGCCAATACGAAGTCACTTGGGTGAGATAACATTTATGAGCAAAATTATTTTGATTTTTTTTTCCCAGGGATTTTTGCTCTCAGACAATAGAAAAATATTTAACAGTACTTTATACAGCACAGAATGGAAAAGGGAAATAAATTTAAATTCTAAAGTGTCATATTAATCAAGGATTAATTATGTAGTATATTTTGGATATCTGCTAAAGTAATGTTGGACACTAACTTTTTTATAATGAAAGCATGGAAAAATATTCCTCTTGTGACTGTTACTCAACTATTATTCAAACTGATGTTCTGAATGTTATTAGTAATTTTAAAGTCTGCTTTTATTATACTTATGCATAGTAGTTTCTATTTTATTATAGTGCTGTCTTTAGTGAACATCAAATTCATTTACACGGGGGAACACTCATGGGGAATTTATGTGGTTTTTCTGGGATCACACTGGTAATTGAGGAATAAATCCCTGAAGTCTAAAGCTAGATCATCCAATTTGTATTTAAGAATTTTCAGAATAGAGGAAAAGGCTACTTGAGAGCTAACTACAAAGTAAGAAACATGAACTTCTAAATAAACAACAGCATATTAGAATTTGGTATGTGGATTGTCAGAGGAACAAGAGAACATTTGTAATGAGGAGCAAATGGTCACCACAGGGGACAGAGCTGAGAGAAGAACTGACTCTCAGCTAGAAATTTCCACTGACATTTATTTTTATCTTCCCTTATGTTGTCATTGGCATTACAGTGAATGAGTATCAGATACCATAGTAAAGCTTTGTAACTTTCTGGTTTTTGATGAACCTGGTAGGTCATCTATCTACCCTCTGCAAGCTCTCACTCATTAAAAGTGGAAATTAGCATTTTAAAAATATCTTGTACATTATGTTAGTTTGTTGCTTCTGAAACCCATTTCTGCATTAACTGAAAATAACTTTTTTTATATGTCTTCTCTTTCAGGGTATTGACCAATTTGGACCGCCTATGATCATCCACTTCCGGGTGCAGTATTATGTGGAAAATGGTAGATTGATCAGGTATGAGATAGGGAGAGATTATTTACCCATGAACTCCTCCTAACATTGTTTGCCACCATTCTCCAGAAGAGGGGGGCTTTTTAAAAAAATCCTTTTCCATACTCATTTATCCTCAGTTACTAGAACAGAGGCAGAGTAGGTATTCACCAAATAGTTGTTAAATGAATGAACAATATATTTGACTGTCAAAGAAAATGTTAATAGTATCACTGGCTCATACTTTCTGTACTACACATTTTCAAGAACATCTCATCACCAGAAGAAATAATGCATTCAAGAAGGAGCTAGCATTTTTGTGAAGAGTGGAGAATTCCATTCAATGATTATATTCTTTTCTGATGGTGAGGTGGGGCATAAACAGGAGCAAGAACTCTCCTATAAAAATGTGCAGTGTTTATGGCCTGGTTTTCTTTTCACCCTTGGGGTCATCTTCCGTACTTGACAGTATCTTTCAAGCAAAAGTATGACCAGTGGGGCTATCCTGGGAGAATGTTATTTCCAGCTTTGCAAGATCAGATAATTGATTCTTTTTCTGGAAGTTAAGTGCATAAATACCGGGTTCACGACTCAGAAGTCACCATTTCAGAAAGTTGGTATGGGAGGATTCAGTGCTGGAAAACTTCCAGAGGTAATTTGGTTGCCAATAAACAATACTAGAAAAGTGAACTCTGTCTTACCTATTTTTAAATTTTGAGAAACACTATGAAAAAGAGGCAAAAATAATATTTGGCTAGTGAAATCTTCTTGATTTTTATTTATATCATTGCCATATACAAATTAAAAAGTAAAAAATAAATTAGCCCATAAAGAATATTTTTTAAGGCTGAGAAGTGTTGTTATATAAAAGTTTTTACTCAATTTACCTGCTATGTATGGAATGTGCTAAAAAGGAGGAAAATATATTCTTTAGCCTGTAATTAATTCCCTGGGGCTAATGAGTGTTTAATTCTTCCCAGTATTTTTACCCTTTTCCCCTAGATGTGAACTGGTCCAAATACGGTGTGGCCAGCATTATAAAAAGAAGTGCTCTGGAAAGTTCTCTGCCCCACAGGGAAAAATTACATAAATGCTGTATTTTTAAGCTCTGCATACTTAAACATGATCTTGCTTAAAATAAGCCCATGTGTTATTATATCATCAGTTAATGGGCTATGAGTCTTGGGTAAACATTCAACCTAAAATAATTGAGAAGCAAATAAGCTTGTTAAACACACACACACACACACACACACACTTTTTTCTTGTATTTTTACTTTGATTAGAAAGGCATCTTTTTTTGCCTGTGACATATTTTGGAATTTCAAACATGTTTTCCCCGTATAAGCACTTCTTACTCATAGTTTTCAGTAGGAGCTCAATGGATTATAGTAGTAATATTATTACTATGTCAGTGTGTGAGGAGCATCGTGATTGTCATAACATGCCTATAAAAACACATCCATAAAGTAACAGCTACTTAACTCTTTAAAATACTTGAGGAAAACTTTCAATTCTTTCATTCTTAGAGAACACTGTAGTTAAAGCATATTTTTCTCTAGAAAGGCATAGTAAACAAGAAACATTTTTAAAAGCTCTTAGAGGATTTCTAATCAAAACAGAAGCAAGCAGTAAACATTGAAGCCAGGGTTGTCCCCTTAAATCTGTTTTTTCATGTCACATGTACAGCATTACTATAGCAAAATTATTTTACATAGACAACAAATATCAAGGCTTCTAACTAAAACTTTACCTATGAAAGATTTGCCATGTTTCTCCCCCATTCTCTCAATGGAACATGGGGATTCTGACGTGGAGTTGTGTCTGGCTATGATGTCAGGGAAGCAGCAGTCAGTATTAGCTACAGCTGCCTCCTTTGCAATGAGTGGTGGGGGAGGAAGAAGAGGGAACAAAAACAGAAGCACCCTTGTCACCAGATGGAGAGCAGGATTTGGGTTCTGTTTACATGCCATTGGATTGTTCCATCAAAATGTGAGTTCTGTTATCTTTTATTTTCCTAGTGACAGAGCAGCAAGATACTATTATTACTGGCACCTGAGAAAACAAGTTCTTCATTCTCAGTGTGTACTCCGAGAGGAGGCCTACTTCCTGCTGGCAGCCTTTGCCCTGCAGGCTGATCTTGGGAACTTCAAAAGGAATAAACACTATGGAAAATACTTTGAGCCAGAAGCTTACTTCCCATCTTGGGTAGGCACTGTTTTCAAATTCTATAGTGTTTTCTCTAGCACATTTTTGTTCATTGCACTGCTACTGATGTTGCTTCAAGAAACAGAAACCCAGATGTTTTGTAGCCAATAAAGCTTCATGATGCCTAAATAAAAAATTTTAATGCTTGAGGGCAGGATATATGGTCTCTTCTCTTCAGTTGGCTTATAGTTCCTAGGAAGAAGACTCCATCCTAAATATGGGGGAACTTGGAATTTGCTAGTCTTCTCTTGACATTTCCCTGGCTTTGACCTTATTTACTCTTAATCTGAACAGCATTTTTGTCAGGGAAATAAAAAGAGAATAACACAGTTCTTTAAAAGGTGAGATCATTCACAGCTTTCCCTGTGCTGAGAAAACAAGCATAAGTAAACTACTTGTGCTGACTGCCATCTTTTCCCTCCCAGAGAGGGACCACCCACTTACTGCAGTTGGAAAGTTGGGTTATTCCAACATGAACTGGCTCAGCTATCTTTATCTCTGCTTCCCTTCCATATCTGTTCTCGTCCTTCCTCCATGTCTCTTCTATCTCTTTAGTCTCTACTCACATTAACTCCTCTCTAGGCAGAATATAAACATGTTCACACCACACCATCATCAGGAAAGGAGAGGAAAGAACAGCTTACTCTTGCCTTCTCTTTTCAGTTTAAGCTTCTTGGAAATGTATATTTGATTTTTCTGCTTCTCTACTTCCCACATGTATTCTCATCAACCCTCTTCTTCAATCTGCCTTTTTTGCTGGTATTCTCCCTGAGGTCATCAGTAACCTTTAAATTGCCAAATTTAAAGGACACTTTTTGTCTTTTCCAGAATTCCTGAGTTGTATTTAACACTTGACCACTTAAATCCTAGGAAACCTCATCCAAATGAGTGATTTTTAACAACTGCCTACATGCTGGTGATTCCCAAATACATTTCTCTACCTGTACCAGTGAGATGACTGTTTGCCCAGTATACCTCAAAGGTCCTCCATCAAATCCCACTTGCTTCAACCTCAGTTCTGTGCCTTCCTCACTTCGTATTCCTGATGTTCTGGGCATTGCCCGGAACCATGAGAGGCATACAGAACTCACCCACTGCACCCTCTGTCTCCCTACCCTTACAGTCACTCAGAGTAACTTCCAACATGAACTTAATTACCCATCACCCAGCTTGAGAAATAAATTGCTCTTGTATTTCTGTTAACTTCCCAAATATTTATTGTGTCTTCTTCCTATCATTGTTCCTCATATCCCAGCTTCCAGCTCTCATCAGTACTTAACAGCACTACCGTGGTGTCTTGTCTCTTCCTCAGTCTTTAGTCACAGCTTGTACAGGAATTGATTTTGTTTCTGATTTAATTCTACAGAGACTCCCCAGCTACCTGCAGCATGAAGCCCATCCTCTGAAGCATGGCCTTTAAACTTTCTGGAATGTGGGCCTGCTAGCCTTTCTGACTTATTTTCTGGACCTTGATTTTTATGTTGTGACCACATCCAGTAATTCCTTTGTCTTCACGCCTGCTGTGGTGCTTCATGCTTCTGGTCTTTGTTCTCACAGTTCTTTAGCCAGTGAAGCCCCTCTATTTAATCTGGATAATTCCTGTTTCTCTGCCAAGATTCAACTCAGGTGTGGTTCCCTCTGGACAAACTCTGTAGTGTCCCTCCACTGGGTTCACTAAGGTCCTAATCATAAGTGTTTTACTTCTTAATTTCAAGTGATCCATTTCTTTCCTGTTTATTTCTTAGTATGTTCTAAAAGATGGGTAAACACTTAACCTCCCCTATATTTTCTTCTTTCTATATTGAGCTGGTTATGGTAAGCTTTTGTTCACTGAATTAAAGTGCTTCAGTTGTTGAAAGAACCCACAAAAGCAGTCCAAACATCCCATATCAGTGTTGGATCAAAGTCATCAGGTTTTCACTGAATCTTCTTTGAAATCAGAACTTCCAATCAATGTGCCATGGCATCCAGAGTGCCAGCTACCAATTTCCTGAATTCTGAGACTGCTGAGGCCTTTCTACTTCAGCATTTTTACAGATGTTATTTTCTGGTGTGTATGTGTGTGTGTGTGTGTGTGTGTGCGCGCGCGTGCATGCGGACATATGTAACCTATAAAGGTTTACAAGTGTTGAATTAGATGATTATTCATGTAAAAGAATCCAGAAAGAAAAATCTGTTACTGAGTTCTCAGTAAAACATGGTAATTGAACAGAAAGAAATAAAATGTGAGTATCTATAAAAACAATTTGAAACTGAAAATTCTCTTAATTCGTTTATTCTGATCATTGCAGTGCTTTTACTCTCTTTTCATGCTTTTTGTATTTTATAACCCTTATAAAATCAACTAACCCTTTTAGCTAATCAGCAACTTTCTTTTAGCCTATGGATAGTATGTATTTTTGACTTCTAGAAGTTGAGGCTACTGTGACATAAAACCTGAAACAGTGAATTGCTATAATTTTTTCAAGGAAATTATTTTTTCATAAATATTCCAGTAGAGTATTCATAACAGTGTCTTGCAAAACCAGATTTCAGAGAATTCCTTCAGTCTCCTGCCTTCTCTACATTAACATTCAGAACCTCCCTCTTGTAGGTATGCTTTTAGAAGAGATAAGTTCTTTCTAGAACTTGAATGCTGACAGTAGGTATATTTCATGGTACCAGTGATTTTACAAGTATAGACAATTATATGTTAAAAATTAAAACTTTACAAGTATGCATTTTTTTCCCTGGGTGGTTCTAAAACCAAAAATAACACAGTTTTCCTACTTCTTACGATTTTTCTTCAGTTTTACTGCTAAATTGATGTACCTTTCGAATTCACTGATTCAAAAAACAGGTGGTGAAAACTGAATAAAAGTGGGCAATTTCTACTAGAAATTAGCTGACTTATGTTGCCTTTTGTAGTTTCTCCTCCTTTTTAGCATTTTGGGGAGGAAGGTGGCTCTGATTTCCTTCCAGCGAATGTTTCATTGCATACCCATTGTATCCCACAGGTTGTTTCTAAGAGAGGGAAGGACTACATCCTGAAGCACATTCCCAATATGCACAAAGATCAATTTGCGCTGACTGCTTCTGAGGCTCATCTTAAGTATATCAAAGAGGCTGTTCGACTGGACGATGTGGCCGTTCATTACTACAGATTGTATAAGGTACAAAACTGCCGTAACATCTGTAGCTTCTGAGACTGAAAACACTGCCTCCGTTAGGATAAACTTGTCATTTCATTTCCTAACAGGCTTTTATTGTGAGAGTTTCATTTGAACGGCTCTTTGTCATCATAGGTCAGTCTGGAAGTCAGCAAGGCTTTCCTTTCACCCAGAAGCAGGATACAGTATTTTCAGTGACACTAGTACTGAGAGAACAAACCACTTTAAATTACGAGTCTGGCTTTTCAGTGATCATAAACTAATCTTTTTTTTTCTTCCTAAATTTGATTTTCTGTTTTAGGAAGTAACATTTACAACTTGTTTAAGCAATAATTTTTAATATTCCTCAAAACTATGTATGCATTATATCCACTAATAAGAACATTGCTACAAAAGCTAGTGTTTATCGAATACTGTGTTTTTTGGACACTGTATTGTTATCCTTTTCTTTTTTAATCTTGCAATTCTGTGAGATAGAAACTGTAACCTTCATGTACCAAACAGAAAACACACTGGGGACCACAGTATTATGCAGAGCCAGGATTCAACCCAGGTCTTCTAACAGAGCCTTTGTGTTTCAAATGCTGAACTCCACATTTCCTTCACTCTCTGAAGTTTGCTACTTTTTTTTTTGTATCTTGTGTGCCTCTAGCCTCATTTTCCCATCCTGGTCAAGGATCACACACCCAAATAACAACAGGGGCCAGACTCTGCAGGAAATTAGTCATACTACTATTTATCATCTTCTTGCCCTTTCCTTTTCACCCTTCCCTCCCTATTTTCACAAGTGTCACTAACTTGGCAAGGATTTCTGAAGTGTTCAAGGTTATATTCTCAAACTAAACAGGATGAATTGGTTAAAAGTGTGCTCTGTTGGGCCTCACTGTGTGGGATTGATTCCCAGTTTTATCCCTTTATCCCTTTGTGACCTTATGTACCTTAGCCTATCTATACTTAAGTTTCCCCATTCTTAACATGGGGATCATAATAAACCTAACTATAAGGATTGTTGAACACTAAAGGGTTTAATGTATGAAGAGTATTTAAAACAGTGTCCAGCACATATTAAGCAAGAGGTTAAATTTGCTGCTATTACCATTATGGTTATTATTGTTCTTTTGGTATCTATGCTGCATTCTTGTAAGATTAGCAAAACTAGACCACTGAAGACTGTGCTGGAGTTTTGATGTATTGCTGGGTAATCTTCCTGACTAGTTAGAAAACTTAATAGGAGACCAGAGGATGGTCTTCTGTGTCAGAGGTGCAGTGTCACTGCTGTCATTATTGAAAGGCATGATTGAGTTCTGAGATCTCATAGGCTAGATTCCTTAAGGAATGAGGTTTTGTTTTTTTTTTTTTTTCTCCTTAAAAGATTTCCTGTGACACTTCACATGTACTCAAAGTATGAATGATACACTGTAAAGATTGTGACCTTAGGACTAGGTATCAGTTAGAAAGTCTCCGTTTCCATTCACTGTTGCTAGGCCCTACACAACTATTAACTGTAACCCTATGCCATCTATGAATGAATATGCCTGTTAAATGAATATGATTACATATACTTTTTAAGGTTGGGAAGATTCATTAAGATAATGAATCTGGAAGTGCCTGGCATATTAATAAGTACTCAGTAATTATTGGTTGCTTTTTATTTACTAAGGAAATCTGTTTAAAAACAAAAACCATTAATAATCCTTCAGTGAAATAAACAGCTTCAATTTATTCCATTAAAATCTTTCTACCTTGCTTAAAGTGTTATATAGAGAAGGCAATCTTGCCTGCTTAAGACAAGGTAACACTAATGTAACTGAATAGAAATGAAATAAGATACTGTTCTTTATGGACACAGTTTTTATTATTTAGAAAAATCAAGTGGCAGCAATTAACACTGTTTCCTTTAAAACCTGCCTGAAAAAAATGGAAATAGGTAGACCAGGGAAAAAAAATGTCTGCCCCTTTCCTAACAGTATACACCACATGAATATTGAACCAACATTTTTACAAGCACAGTTTTATTTCAGGAAACAATCTCTTGAGAGGGAAATTGGCCTACAGGCACCATGTTATGTTGGTTTCTCCTGTTAAAACCTACGTGCATGTGCTTCCTTGAATAAAAATACATTAGTTGGGGAAAAAACAGCCCAAATAGTGAAAAAAGGCTATGACTGTCTTCTCTTTACTTTGCCAGACAGGTTGCACTTTCTAAAAATATTTCTACCTATGCTCATGGGAAAACTTGCACTAAACGTGACAAAGATTTGCACATATTCGCTTATTATTTTTATGAGAAATCTCATAGTGAAAATATTTTAGTTACTTCATTTATTTACCGTTTGTTTTGAACTTCATAGCTTATACCCATTTATTGGAAGATAAGCGCTCAAAAAATGAGGGCAAACCTCAGAGTATATTGTAGAATTTCTTCCTCTTTCTTAAGTTGTTGTAGTTTATTTTTACATCTATGGTTTAAATGGGCAGAGTGCATGTTATTTTGGCAAATGATTATTGAACTCTTTAAAAATAAAGATTTTCTGGGACTATGGTGATGGCACATGGGTGATCTGGTGATGGGAAGTTCACGGAGATTACAGCTGAGATGGAAAAAGGCACAAAATGATATAAAAGTAAACTGCTAAAATAATTTTAAAAAATAAGGATTTTCCTTTCAAACAAACTGAATATAAAGCTTTTATAGCTTTATTATCCTCATAAGAGAGACTTAAATATTTAGAGTTGCCTCTAGTTTTAGATTGGAGTTGGGATTATTTACCCAGTTTTAAACATACAAAGTTAGTGCATCTCAGAATATAACCATGGCATTATATTCTAGAATCTTAACATCTGAAAAATACAGAAAGTTTTAAAATATCCAGCAAACACAGTCTCATTTACTGCAGTTTTCAATATTGTAAATATTTAGAGTACTGTATATGAAAATGTACAGAACGAAACCATTAATATTTTGAAATTTCAGGCTTTTAAAAAAGGTAGAATATACCATAACTGATTTAATATGTGCTCATGATTATCTTAAATTGTGTAGAAAACTAGAAATACCAGAAGATAAGTAAAGTTAAATCAGAAGCTTTACAAATCTGAAATTTCTTTGTCTCTTCTTTGCTGCTGAGTTGTTCACTAGAGGAGAAATAACATACTTTTTCATACAATTTTATTCCTGCAGGATAAAAGGGAAATTGAAGCTTCCCTGACCCTTGGATTGACAATGCGGGGAATACAGATTTTTCAGGTCAGTAATGAGAACTAAGTATCAAATGGTATCGACTGTCTTTCTTAATAGTGTACCTGTGTGGTTCACAATACATTCATGGTTCATTTCCGGCCACTGATGGGCCATTGTTTCCTTTTGTCTAGCACAGTGGCAGATGATTTGGGGCAGATGAAATGATGCAGTTTGATCTTTGGCAGTAATAAGTCCTCTAGAAGAGAGAACAGCAAACCTAAGATTTGCCTTCATCACTAACAGATTGTTAATATCTAAACATTTTTCTCTGTGTGTCATTCATTTTAAATAGTCTCCTTTATCCTTCGGCACATTTTTATGACCACGGAAAGAAAAAATGACATTTTAATGTCAGTGCCTGACCAGACACTTTAATTTCCGTTATGCTTTTCTGATAAACTTTGTCTCTTGAATAAGTAGTAACTGTCATCCTTTTGCTTATGTGATAGTGTTATCTATAGCCATCACTAGGGGAGAGAGACTGCTCCTTTCTGTGAGACCTAGACTATATGCTGCCTTATCTTTGATGTAGGCAAAATATCCAATTATGAAAGTCTGAATGTCTTATCTCTAGATGCCTGAATCATTTGGACTTTTTGTTTCAATTTAGAGATGGACCAGAGTGGGAAAGACTGCCTTGAAAGGGCCAGTTAATGGAGTCACTCAGGGGCCACTAATCTTTTAATTACAGTCTGCATATCTCCAAAGAGAGCTAAGGACTTCCTTCAGATTTTAATTACTGTATTTTAGTTTTCTGGGAGAGAAGTTTAAGCTATTTTAGAATGCCTATCAGTTTTCTCCATAACTCTTAAGTGCATATAATTCTTCCCACAGAATTTAGATGAAGAGAAACAATTACTCTATGATTTCCCCTGGACAAATGTTGGGAAGCTGGTGTTTGTGGTAAGTTTAGTAAAATGACTAAAAATTTTTTGATTGTGTACTTTTTCTTTTTTTTTTTATTTTGTTTTTTAAAACATTGTCCCAAGCACAAAATTTGATATTGTTTAAAATTTGAAGAAGGTAATCAGAAGGTAGTTTTCTTGTATTCTTCTTATAGATGCTCTGACCCTTTTAGCCCACCAATAGTGAATCAAAAATCAGACTCTTATAATAAGAGTAATTAATAATTTGTGTGTGGACCACACTCCCCTAAGTTATTATAATTATAGAAGAAATGAAGTAGAAAAAGTATAAGATGACTTCAACACATACATACATTTTTAAAAACCTGTAACAGAGGGATTGGAAAACAGGATGAATTATTCGTTATTTGATTGGGGGAATCATCCATTTCCTTTGGAAGTTCTTTTGAGCATAGAATAAAAATTATATAAAAAGTGGTTCTATTCATATCTGACCACTTGAAATTCATCATTATAAAAATACTTGTATTTTCAGACTATTGGGAATGGTACACTTTTGTTGGTACAAATTCATGATTCTCCTTAGCTTTTTCTCTGCGTTGCCAGTTTATTCATATTTGATAGGGCCCAAAGAATTATATTTAATCATGAACATACCTAGTGGTCATTAAAATCAGTTTTCCTTTGTTCAGAGATTATTGGAAAAAAAAATATACAGGTGAGGAGGATAAGTGTTGGACTCAGGCTGTTCTCTCCCATAAAGATAATAATGATCAATGTAAATAGAAGGTTATTTTGCCAAATTGCATTTGGCACTGACTCCACCCAGTGCAATGCCCTGTGAGTCTGAAGACCTGTTTGTGATCTTCCTTTAATGACTCGAACACAGTAAAATTTCATTTTACTTTGTACCCACAGGAAGGGGGACCTGACCTGTCTCTACAACATTGGTTTTCAATCATTCAAGCTCTTTGTGAAAGGATCTGAGTGTTGAAAATGAACTAATGAATTAATTTGTCCCAGATTAAATAGTGATAAGATACATTTATAATTCCAACAAAAGAAAGTGCACTATTACTATTCTAGCATGGAATCTGCGGGTGGTGCCTTTAAAATGAAAATTTAGTACTTGAAAAATTCTTATCCCTGTTAAGCAAACCCATGTTACTTTGTGCTGTTATTAAGTGTATCATTGGAATGCGCTTCCCTCTTTACTTCTCCCCCCTGAGAATCATTATGTCTGGAATATTCCTTTTTGAAATTCTACTATCCTATTAATTACAGCAATTCATAATATTCCATAACTCTAAGGGACTTTGACAAACTCATCCTCAACTCACACCATTATGTTAATGATCCCAAACTTTAAAAAAAAAAAAAATTCCTATATCTCTGCCGATAGAAACAGATTACTTTTATCCTTTCTCCTTTGCATCCCTCCATGTGTCTCTACATCTTCCAGCACCCTCTTATCCAGCTATAGAAGTTTCCATTTTTCTAAACCCTAAATTGGTATGCTATATTGTTCATTATTATTAACTCCTTATTTAGTTCCTTTCCAGAATCTATCTCCATGAGGGTAGGGATCTTGTCTGTCCTGTTCACTGTCATTTTCTCAGTGCATAGCACAATTGTGGATGTAGAGTAAATCTTCTAACAAATACTTGAATGCCTATGCTTCTGAAAACTATCATCTTGCTGGGCTTGAAATATTTAAATGCCGTGTACTTCTAGAATTTGTCACTTCATTTGCTGAGTTAGGGTGTTGGGATTGCTCTTGAAGACACTTGAGTGAAGCCCTTCTCTTCTCCATTGTATAAGATGGCCTCACCAGCCAGAGAAACCAAAGCTGCTTCCCAACTATTTTATACAGTCATTGTTTCCCAAAAGACCCTGACTGAATGCTTATGTGATTTTTTTAGATAGTCCTCTCTTCTGTGAAGAAAATAATTACCCCTTGGGGAGATATTTTATTTTTTATTATTGAGGTAATATTGGTTTAAAACAATGTATGTGACTCAGAGGTACAGGTTCACACCTCTTCAGATGCAAGCCACCTCACCACACCCACCACCAAGGCACCGACTGTCTTCCACCATAGTGCATTAGGCCCCCTCCTGCCTTGGGGATCTTAAAATGTAGCTTCACACCTATTTCTGAAACTTTAGTTCTTACCAAATAGAAAATAAAGAGAACTTTACAAGTCAGAGCTTATTCTTCCCAAATCTGATTCATACTTTCTCTTCATAGGGTAAGAAATTTGAGATTTTGCCAGACGGCTTGCCCTCAGCTAGGAAACTCATATACTACACTGGGTGTCCCCTGCGCTCTAGACACCTCCTGCAACTCTTGAGCAACAGCCACCGCCTCTACATGAACCTGCAACCTGTCTTGCGCCACATCCGGAAGCTGGAGGAAAATGAAGGTATTGCAGCATTGGGGCAGGGGAAGTGAATGGTGACTTTGCCCCTTACTCTGCAGTTGCTGTGAACTTTGGGTCCAAAGAATGGACTTTGGGGACTAAGCACTCAAAGTTCAAAGCTGCATTACTATTTATACCTCAGCACAACCATCCTGCAAGGCAAGGAGTAGCTGTCATAGCACTTACTCAAATACCTGAGGTTATCCCTGAAGCTAGAGTTTCAGTATAGTCTCTTTAAAGTTTCCCTACAATGGTTTGAAAACCTCTGCCAAAAGCTACCACTTGAAGGTACAGGCCAAGGGTTATTTGCATCTCTGAGCTCTTGGTGCTGTTATCCGTAGCCATCTACAATTCCTGATTAAGCCTTAGATTCAGTGGCAGTAAAAGTGGGTCATGGGAATGTCTGTAGCCTTTCTGATTAACTGCTGGGAGGCTCCCAAGGCTGGCTCAGCAAGAATGACAAAGGACAAGGAAGTTTTCATTTGAGGGTTTTTGTCAGCCAGTAATGGTGGCAATGTCTGAAGGCAGACAGAATAGAATAGGCTGTGTGGGGCCTCAGAGTGCTGGGCTCCAAAAAGGAGGACAAGTCATTTGTGGAGGAAGGCAGAGATAAAGTCTCTAATGAAACAGACTTTATAATATTAACCCAATGGTTAGTCCTTTATCTCAGCTGCTACACCCTGGGGTTTGTTACTCCATTTAGCACACCCTTACCATCTAAACCCCCAGAATGCCACTATGCATTGTTGTTTATTTTTTAATATCTTGTTTTTCAAATTCATCTTGTAATTCAGTTAGATTAATCCTTAGGTATTTGCATGAACAGTATAATGCAGATTCCTATTCTCACTTCCCCACCTGAAACAGTTTGACCTCTCAGACTGTACCTTCCCTACAAAAAAAAAAAAAACAAATACCTGTTCCCTCTTAACCAGCAAAAACCCTTATAGGGGTTTTGATTGATTTCTTTCATATGGTTTTGATTGATTTCTTTCATATGCTGTCTGTCTGAATGAATCCCAGTTAGAAGGTGCCATTGTGACTTAAGTAGTGATTAGAACATGAATCACTTCCCACCAATTGCATCTGTCTTCAGAGAGAGAACTGGCTTCCCCTGGTGCACTGCCTTCCCCTGTTGCCAGCCTCCCCGTTCTTCCCACTGTGATTCTTCAGGGTGACAAATATCTATCTTTGATGCTGATGTGGACAGAAGCACAAAGAAACTTGAAAATAGATAACTGACTTAGGGACAGAGCCCACCATTTGCCAAGTCAGACTGGCACCTTGAAAAGTTTGTTTATTCCCCAAGCTCTCTGCCAGCAGCTTTTTTAGTAAACTCTTGTTTAGATGACCTGAAGGGGAGCCTGTAAACCCTCAAAGAATGGACCTTCCCTAGAGGAGCTAAAGTAAAATTACAAAGAGTTTTTAGCTCTTAAGAGGGCAGGGTTTTGTCCAGTACCAAGCTTGGTACATTGTGGGCTTATGTGAGTAGGGTAGAAGTCATAAAGGTGTAAATTGAGTTGTTTTTTTTTTAAGGATTTATTTATGCACAGAAGAACTGGCGTGTAGGCCAGAGGTGTTGGGGGTGAGAGGATTTGCCGGAGACAGAGTGAGGAGACAGATCTATTGAAATATACTGCTAAGGAAAGTGGTATGTTTTCAGAGACAGAAGTCTGCTGCACCATATATGAGTTAGCTCCTTTGCTGGGGCTTGAACTCTGATTGTGGGGAAGGTTCTACAAGGGTGTTCGAATTCTAAGACATTTGGGAATTGAGGATATAGTAATTTAAGGTAGTAAGTGTAGAAGTAACTATAATTGGCTCTGATACTTTTGGAAATTGGGATTAAAAGGCTATTTGTAAAGAGATATAGAAAGCGTTTAAATTACTATATCCACAGTACCCAAATCTCTTAGAATTTGAACACCCTTCAAGAACCTTCGTTAATTTTTCTCCTCACTGCCTACCCTTCCAAGGGCCACAGAATTTACAGACTCCTTCAGCTTTTTTATCTTTATTTCTACCCCTGTTGCCTTAGAAATCAGAACTCAGCAGAACCCAATCTAGTTCTAAAAGGTGACTGTACAAGGACACACTTGTAGCAGCAGTTTGGGGGGAGGGAGCAGCGGGGGCTCCAGTAGCTGGTTCCAGTTCATTTTCTTTTTTAGCGGCATACACTTGCCTTTGGTTTTCAGCCCTGTTTTGTGAGTGGCATGGATGGGCCAAAGCTTAATAATGTCCATGTTGCCTTTTGAAGCACTTTGTTGCATTTTGCATACTGGAAAGCTATCTTCTTTTCTCTGCTTATTCACTCTCTGGGGAGATGGTGATTATATTTCCAAACCCAAGTCTGACATCAGGAGCACAAGTATTTTCACTTATCCAAGAAACAAGACAATTAAGTCTATTAACCGGCCCCTGAGAACCCAATTAGTTTACTAGTTAGAAGTTTCTGAAATAATAACCTAATGTTCCCAAATGCTGTTTTCCATTTATGACATTGTGATGAGTTTTTTTTCCCCTTACCAGTAGTAAAAATACAAGGTTACTAAGCTATTTGTTACAAACATCTGATCTGAAATACAAAAAGAACTGTTTTGTGTCAGTTATATACCTACAGTTTAGTTGTAACATTGTATCTCAATGTTATAGTTAGATAAAAGGGACTTAAAATATGGTTTTGCATATGTTAAATCATGACAGTTCTATGAATCAAAAGTCATATGTATATAAATCCTCAAACTAATAGTGATATAACTATTTTCTAAATAGTAAGAAAGCTTCATTAATTCAGCCTAAATGGAGAAAAGCAATCTTCATTATTGAATGGCTAAATTTGAGACTTCTTTGAAAGAAATACTCGAATAGCTTTATTTAAAACTGTTTTATTCTAACAAAACTAATTTAGCAATTAACAAATGAGTAACAAATAGCATATTTATCAAGTAATCTTTTATAGCAGTGCTTCTTAATATGTGGAGGACTAGATTCTATAATTTTCTAATCCACTGAGGACTGATACATTTGGAAACTACAAAATCATCCCTGACTACTATGCAATGCCAGTTACTCTTAAAATGTCTTAATGTTTATTTTCAGCTACTGACCTTATTTCAGTGTGGATCAATGATATTTTTCAGACAAGAAGAGGTTGCTGTCTACACTCTGAATAGTACTCTTGTATAGCATTTTGAAGTTCAAAACTTTGAGTAGCTTCAGTATTCAGGGCAAGTCTTCAGTGCTCTCCTACCCAATTATCACCACGTCCACTCACCATACTCTTGACTGTGAAATTGTACTTGTTTTAGGCTTGATGACTCATATAGGCTAACCAGTTACTTGTTCTGTCTTGGTTGAATATAATGATTAGCTGTATTTTTTCACCACACAGAGAAGAAGCAGTACCGGGAATCTTACATCAGTGACAACCTGGACCTCGACATGGACCAACTGGAAAAGCGTTCTCGGGCCAGCGGGAGCAGTGCAGGAAGCGTCAAACACAAGCGTCTGTCTCGTCATTCCACGGCCAGCCACAGCAGTTCTCACACCTCAGGCATTGAGGCTGATACCAAGCCCCGAGATCCTGGCCCAGAGGATAGCTACTCTGGCAGTGCCATCCACCGCAAATTGAAAACCTGCAGCTCAATGACCAGCCATGGCAGCTCCCACACCTCAGGGGTGGAGAGTGGTGGCAAGGACCGACTGGAAGAAGACTCTCAGGATGATGGTAACCTATTCCCAGTTGTCTGAGCTAACAGGGCTCACACGCTGTCTCTTCTTTTCACTCCATAAATTCACTCTTCTTTTCACAACATAAATTCTGTAGAGTTAATGTCTGTAGAGCATAATTCTGTAGAGTTAATGTCTGAGTAGTAGTAGCGATAGAGAAAAGAGGTGACTTCCCAGCTCCCCAGTGGAGTGGTGGAGTTGCTGTGTTTGTGAACAGAGCCCCCCACTCCCCATGATCCTTTGTGCCACAGGTTGGGTGGTTGTAGATTCCTAGTAGTTATGTGAAGTAAAGTAAAGTTCTGCAAATATAGACCTTGTGTCTGCATTTCTGATTCTCAGGTTAAATAGGCATTAACAGAATAGATGTAGTGGTAGTTAAACAAAGATGTCTTGAAATTTGGAAAAAAAAAAAAAGAATTGAGCGAAGGCTTTTTGGTTAATAAGTATTTATTAAATACTTCCCATGTAACCAAAACTCTAGGGAGTAAGGTGAAATCTGTAGCCTAGATAAAGCCAAACTTACTAGTATACATGCACATCTTTTTTTAAATAAATTTCTGTCTCAAATTAGTGCTGTAGCACTAAGGTTTAAGAAAAAGATATTCCATTAAGGCAAATTGAGCATTTGTTTAGTCACTATACAATTCATGTGGAATCTCATATTGAGTCATTAAATGTCTTAAGAGTGGACAGCTCTGTGGAGTGGGGAGCTTCTCCAGCTGCTCCCTCTGTGTCAGCAGTCTGCGTGGCATTAGGCAAGTAGCCCGTTAGTCTCTGATTGTCCTTTGTCATTCAGCATGGTAGTACAGCTATTCTCTTTCTCAAAAAGTAAAGAATAATTAACAAATCATGGCATTGCAAGACAGAGAGCACAGCAGTCCTGTGTGAGAGGACAGGTAGCATCCAGTGGATAACTTTCCCTAGAGTTGTCAGTGCTAAAGTCTCATTAACACATTTGTTTAGTTATTTTTAAAGATTTATTTATTTATGCATACAGAATTGGGGTACAGGCCAGAGATGCAGGGGCAGTGAAAGGATTCACTAGAGACAGAGTGGGGGGCAGAACAGGTAGATCTATTGAAGCACACTGCTGAGGGGAGCAGTGGGCGGATCAGGAGAGGTCTGCCGCACCATGTGGGTCACTTCCAGGGCAGGGATCGAATTTATGCTGGAAGTGGCTTTAGCTTCTTAGTGCTGTGCTTTAACCTGCTGCGCCACCAGGGTGGGCTCCAACAAATTTATTTTAAATCTGAATAATTACACAGTCTCCTTCAAAAGTGAGGTGGTGAATTATGGTAGCCACTTCCCTTCATTTCACTTAATGGCTTTTCCTCCTCCTGTGTCAGAAATAGAAATGTTGGTTGATGACCCCAGGGACCTGGAGCAGATGAATGAAGAGTCTCTGGAAGTCAGTCCAGACATGTGCATCTACATCACGGAGGACATGCTCATGTCGAGGAAGCTGAACGGACACTCAGGTGAGCTCTTTGGAAAGTTCACCTTACGATGTAGATTGGCTTAGTGGCTCAGAAAATTGGAGGGTTGGGATGGGAACTTTGGATCAGAGATAGGACTGCTGGAGTAAGAGCTTTTTAAGTCGCTTTCAAAAAGTGCCTTCTATAGAAGGGAAGGGGAGGGGAGGGGAGGGGAGGAGAATAGGAAAGGAAAGACCCATGACTGGGAATTAACATTTTCTCCCCCATACTCTGGATAGAGTTTATAATAGGAAGGGCTCTGGGAGACTGTTTAAAAACTGGTGGCCTCCTTTTTATAGATGATAAAACTGTAGGACAGAGAGGGCAAATGTTCCTCTGGCTAGAAACAGTTTTCTAGGCTTATTTTGTTTTGTTTTATTTTCCCCCCACTTTACCTAGTTTGTAGGAAAAAGTGTCAGATATGGTTTACATAAAGAGACTCTTGAATCTCACATTTGATTCATTCTTCAAGAAAACAGGCAATCACTGTAACCTCATTACAAGGTTATATAATATATGATATAATATATATTTCTAGCAAATGAGAGGTGTTATCTTTTTTTTTTTTTTTTTTGCAGACAGCAGCAGTATGGCTTTTGCTTTTAAACCTTAGTCATTTTTAGCTGTTATGCGTCATGAATTAGTCTCTATTCTTCAGAGAAATATGCCTCAAATGTCAGAGTGACCCAGGTGCTTACTGTTCTGTTGCTTCAAGCTCTGGCTGAGTGAAGTGAGTGAGGTGACCTGCCACTGCTCTCTCAAGACCCAGTATCTTGACAGTGACCCATTCCCACACCAGGTGCAGGAATCAGAGCTGAGAAAGGCACATACTCACAGTGCCCATCATGATGGCACACACTCTGAGAGCTTGCAGCTCCTTTACTGCAGGATTACTTTGCTAACCTAGCAGAACCTCTCCTAGGAGCTGACCTGCCTGGGCTAGAGAATCAGCCTGCCTGTTCCTCAGACTTAATAGGCTGGTTGCCCTAGTCCTGCCTAGCCTTCCTGTTCCAAACATGGCCTTTTTTTGTCCATTGTTTTACTATATTGCATTTGTTACTTAGAAATACATCTCAATCTATATTAAGTACAAACTCACTGTTATATGCACATTATAGGTGCATGAATAGCAAGCTTTTGCTTATGTGGAGGTGGAAAGAAAATGGTTTGACACACTGTAGGCCAAAGTGCCTATGGGAAAGGGCATCACAAGAAAAGCAGAGTTTTACTTGCTATTTTTAGATTTCTGAATTTAATTTTAATAAGATTGACATGTAACTTTAAATGGAGACAAAATTTATATGGGATGACTATTTAGAAAGATCTGTATACAAAAGATATTTATTGAAATGTCATTTCTAATAGCAAGAAGAAAAAGAATCTAAATGCTTAATAATAGGTATGTATATTTTATCAGACAATGGAACGTTATATAGCCAAATATGAGATTGTCAAAGAACCTTTAATAATATAAGAAGGTGGATCTCCCTGGTGAAGCAGGAGTTTTGATCTCAGCACTATCAAGGCCACTGCAGCAAGAATTCAATCCCTGGCCAGGGAACTAACCCACATGGCTCAGCAGACCTCTCCTGTCTTACCTGCTGCTCCCCTTATCAGTGTATTTCAGTTCATCTGCCTGTCCTGTTCCTCACTCTACCTCAGGTGAATCCTCTCAACCCCTGTACCTCTGGCCTGGACTCCTATTCCTTGTATGCATAAATAAATAAAATAAATTTCAAAAATAATATAAGAAGGTGGGTAAGAAAAACAATGCAAATCCTATAGTCAGCATGATCTCAAGTTATAAAATAAAAATGATAGAATATACATGAAAAAACAAAATATTAGCATTCTTTTTTCTGGATGGTGAGGTTAACTTATACCATTCTAGTTTTCCAAATACCCTATAATTTGAGCACTTACACGTTGTTTTTAAAGCATAGAGTTTGAGTTAAGATGAAGTATACTTTCTCCATCCTCCATTCTTGTGGAAGTTTGGTAGGAGTTAGTTCAGTGTTTTAAGTATCAGGTTTGATGCTGATTTTTATAGTGGCAGATTGAGCTGGGGGGAGGCAGATAACATTCCTTAATGGTAGCCAAGAGCACATTTATCAGGAATTCCAAAGGGAAACATACCAAGTCCTAACTAGTATACTAGTGTGCATCTTCCTGTGAGGCTTTGTTCAAAAGTTTAATACTTTTTGGGTGGTAAGGAACTTTCTAAAGAAAGACCTCCCACCAAAGCAGTTTGTGCCATCCTCCAACACATAAATATCAACTGAGAGTTTAACTGACCCATGTAAAAACCAAGTTTGCATAGTTCATGTTTCAGTTGGAGCAATTATCAGACACTTATATATGCAGAGCATATGCCAGACACCAAATCATTGTGAGATATTTCTAAAGAGTAAAGGGATGAAACAAAAAATCATATAGGTAAAACTAGCAGTGACTGAGTGAAAATGGCATTAAAGAAGGTTCTTTTTTTATGAAAGGAAATGCACTTTACCTAAGAGGCCATCTGTCCTGAGGAGCTAGGACTCTATAATTAGCTACTTGCTTATCACTTCACTTTTGCAAAAAACAGAAAAAGTCAGTGGTCTTACGAGTTCTTGTTGGCAATTTTGTGTTCTGGTGCTTCACTTAAGTCTTGGTCACATGGGAAGTGTGGGCCCCAGATTTGTTTTGAAAATATTACCAGGTTGTCCCCAACACAAAGGTGAATAGGGACTCTGTTGATCTCAGAGATCTAGAAGTGGTCTCTTACAATGAGATTGGAGGCAGAGCACAGTGTCCATGCTGACCCAGAAGTGCTCCTGTGATCGTGGCGTGTCCCATACACAGGCTCTACACCTGGCCCTTTGCGTGTACTTGCTGTAATCATCTTAAATCTCTTGAATAGGTTTTCTCATTAACCCCTTTTGTAAGAGGAGACTAAAATACAGAGGGTAGGTAACTGCCAGGACACACAACTGATTACTTTCTGTGGTCATTTCCAACCTGGATCTGTGTGACCCCCACAGGCCAGAACCCCCGCGCTTACCCACTGCTCATTCAAATCAAGTAGAACCAAACCATTCAGTCAAAGTTAGTGTTATGTGGAAAGTGAGAAAACTTCAGGATCTGGGAGATTGCTTTACATGTACAGTCTTTGTTCTTACTACTAATTTGATCATAGATGGCTTCATTAGAAATTTAAGCAAATTCAAATTCTAAACTGCCCTATGCGCTGACCTCACATTTATCTTATTCCCCTAATTTACTGTAAGACAAGAGTTAATGTGCTCCTTCCTTCCTGTTTATCTACCATCAAAAAGTCACAGTGAGAATTTGCAGTAATGGACAATGTTTGACATTTTATCCTTGGTATATGTTAGGTATGTGGCAAGAGTTGTGAATACTTACATCTTCATTGCTTTTTCCTCTATGTCCTTTTAGGGTTGATTGTAAAGGAAATTGGTTCTTCCACCTCCAGCTCCTCAGAAACAGTTGTCAAACTCCGTGGCCAGAGCACTGATTCTCTTCCACAGGTATGAAAGGAATTAAAACATTTTTTAAGTCAGGAACTAATATTCTAAAAAAGGTTAAACAGGAACTTATATCTGTATTTACATAAATAAACGAAACTTAAAAGCCCTAAGGAAATAATTCTTACTAGATATATATATCCTATTCTGAATTCTGTGCATCTTAATCTGAATTTATATCCGTTGTTTTTGCTAGTACACCAATCTTCAGTTGGTTTTTATTGAATAAATTATTTTGTCTAAGTGGGAAGTATCTGGCCTTTGGACTTCAGGTTGAGAGAGAGAGTTGGTTGACCTCAACAACTGGGAGAATATATTTCCTTGCTGGTTCTGGGATTGAAATCTAGAGTATTTGATAATCTGTAGAGCTGTGAAATGTCAGAAGGCAGCCATCTGTTAAAATGCCCTGAAGCCCTGCTTCAGCACGTGTGTACCCTGTCCCCGACCGCTCACCTTTCCTCTCCTTCCGAGCCTCACTGGGCTTCCAATAAGTAATTTTTACAGTCGTGCATATATACCATGTTATGGATACAAGCTCCTGAGTCAAATGGCCAAGTTTGCACCCTGCTCTGCTGCTCACTGTTAGCTCTGACTATGCAGAAGTATTTGTTGGGACAGCAGAGGATCAGGTGCCACAACTGCAACATGGGGAGAGGAGTGTGTGTGCCTTCGAGGATTTGGGTGATGACTGATACTTGTGCGTGTGCAAGCCACGGGTGCCTGGGAAGGTGGCGCTGTATAAGGGACGGCATCCTTCACCTGTGATGCCGTGCCGGTCTCTCCTCCTAGTACTGTTGCTTCTAACAAAAGTGGTGTCTTACTCTTACAAGTTTTGCTTTCATGATAGACTCAGCAGCAAAAGCTAGAGATGTAATCCTCTTTTCTTTAAATAACTCACTAAGTGTCTTCTATTCGTGTAATTATCTAAAACATTTTTTAGCCTATTTATATCTTCAGCAGTGCCCCCTCTTGGGAGAAGCAGCTCCCAGCCCGCTGCCTGCTGTGTGGGGCATTTGGCTGGACACAGCCCCGCAGTGTTCAGGAGCCGCTCTCAGTCCTGGGGCTGCTTCCAACTTTATGTGCACCAAGAGCACTTCATACTATGTTTCTACCCAAGAACTCTGGCTTTTTAAAAAGTTGTTCTTCAACTGTGTTTCTTGAGTAATAATTTGGTTTATTTTTCCATTTATGAAAATAATAGACCACATGAGTGTCACCACACTAAAGCATCATTTCCTAGTGAAAATACAGAAAACAGTATCTTACCTGTGTAGCCTTATTTTAAGACATTTGCTTGATTTGTGAGATAGTTGAATTCCTGCTGCACTTACTTCTACATGCCTTGGGACAGTCATCTGTAAATAACAATGATAGCACCTACCTCACAGAGATGATAAGAAGATTAAATGAGTTAATAATACATGTAGTATATTTAGATCAGGACCTGGCTTCTAATAAGAACTGAGTAAATGTTTGCTGCTTGTTGTGCCAAGGAGGCAAAAAGCAGGTTTTCTATGATCCAGGCAGACAGATAATGAGGAATCCCGAAGTCCTCAGCAGCTTTTTCGGGTTTTTACTGATCTTTATACACCATTCATAGTGAGGCAACCAGATACAGGGCAGGCAGGGGGCCCGGGGAGCGCTGGGGGTTGGAGGGCTAGCTGGCCAGCAGACCTCCCAGCCCCAAGTGAATCTTTCCTCTCTCTGGGCTCTCTGGTGTTTTCTCATGGTCTCTTCACTGGTCTCTGCTGTACCCCACCAAATGGTCCTCTACCACCGCCTCTCCGCTGCTGCCGCCCTCAGTCTCCCGGGCCATGTGTGCCCACCTACACAGGCCCACACCATACCCCAGGTGCCTGCTTTCGGGTACACATGTCCATCATTGATGTTAATGGCAGGAGGGCAGAATAACCTGATCACCTACACTGCTGTTATCACTGGTGATGTTAATGTTAGTGATAACATAGTTCCCAGAAACCATAGCTACAAGCCTCTTTCGATCATATAAGCATTCCTGAACCTCTTCTGATTTTGCAGCCATGTTCTCTGAAGGGCAGAGTGTTAGTCTGTCCCTTTAGTCTTTTCTCTTAAAAGTTGTTTCAACCTTCCCTTACTTCGCAGACTATCTGTCGAAAACCAAAGACCTCCACCGATCGACATAGCTTAAGCCTGGATGACATCAGACTTTACCAGAAAGACTTCCTGCGCATTGCAGGTCTGTGTCAAGACACTGCTCAGAGTTACACGTTTGGATGTGGCCATGAACTGGATGAGGAAGGCCTCTACTGCAACAGCTGCTTGGCTCAGCAGTGTGTTAACATCCAAGACGCTTTTCCAGTCAAAAGAACCAGCAAATACTTTTCTCTGGATCTGACTCATGATGAAATTCCAGAGTTTGTTGTATAAAGCATGTCTGCGGGCAGGCTGCTGTCTGCTGGAGGCTGTGAAAGCCATGGGTTTCTCTTCCTGCTTGTGCCATATTTCCTTCAACCCAAATATAGCTCTTTCTTCTTAATACTTGTGTTGGAAATAAAAGCCTTGGGACAGTTGCACTTTAAGTATTACACAGAGATAAAAGAACTACAGAGAATGTACAGCCAGACAAGTGCCCAGAAGTTCATTGATCCTATGGAAGGAAAGCGCTTTACTCTTTACCAAGCCTTCAGAATATTGAACTGTTGTGTGTTCCTTCATTTTTTTTTTTTTAAGTTCAGTTACACATACCATCACATTTTATATCATGTGGAAAATGTTCTTAGGAAGTTCATTTGCTTGTGAATTTTTTGTTACCACTTCTTCATGAAATGCTCGTGGCTTGAAGAAGGAGAAAGAATTGAATTTCTTCTTTGCCTACTACATATAGCCATTGCTGCCTCACTGGGGCCATCCCAAATCAAACAAACAAACACTAAAGAAGTTCTTAGAATCATGGGGTTCTTGTAAGCCAAAGACATGTACATAACAGGAATGCTGCCGGGGTCACGAAGATGTGGATTCAGCAATAACCAGTAGGCCGCATGCTGCGATGCCGCAGCTCCCTTGCGGCCACTCAGCGCCATCCTCCTCCTGCTCATGCCCAACACCCCAGCACTCAGCTGAGCTTTCATCCCGGTCATGGATCCATTGTGCTCACCTCATAAAGAATTTTGTGGAACTTATAAAATAGGTTTCTATTAAAACTGAAAATGTGTGTGCGCAGAGGTGGTGGTTTTTGTTTTTTGTTTTTTTTCTTTGAAATCAAGAACAAACTATGGTAGTACTAGTTTCTGCTTGCCTGAAGTATTCCAGCTATACATATTTGTAATACATATATAAATCCACAAGGCTGTACGTACTTGTATGTGTCTACAGCTTACTAAGTCTTCGTTTGGCCCTGTGATTTGTATATGCTGTCTGTCTTATTTAATGTGGAGGATGCATCATGGGAACAATACCTGCAGACAATCAGTTTTCTATGTAGAGTTAAGAATGACTGTTTCTCATTTGTCTTTTGCCATAGTTCTCAATCCTGGCTGCATTTGGGAGAATTTGGGGACTTTCAAAAATATGACAATATCTGGTCCCAGCCCAGGCCAATTCAATCAGTTTCGGGTGGTGAGACCCAGGTGGAGTTGCTTTCCCTTGAAAATTTCTCCAGATGGGGCTAATATGCAACAGGATTGGAAACAACTGATCCAGAGGGCAGTCTTTTTATTCATTTTGAAGTTAAAATATATACAAAAATTGTTAGTATTCAAGAACGGGCCATTTTAAGATGGTTGCTGCCATTGCTGTAAAAAAAAAATAGAAACAAGTCAAGAGAAGTGAACTTATTAATCCTTAGAGGTAGAGTTATGGTATTGCTCGCAATTCAGGAGAGAATTTTAGCACAATGTCTTTCTATGAGATGTTTATAATGATTTCCTATTTTACAACATTTGTTTACCATATTTTGATATACCATTTTTTCTATGTACCAGGTTTTATTAAAAAACTATTATTTTCTAAAGATGCAGTCATATTTTTATACAAAATTAAGTTTTCAGGTAACAAAGAAATAGATTTAGGGTGCAGCAGAGCATGCAGTGTTACCCGTGGATGGGAGTCAGTATTATAAACATGGGAGCATGAACAAGCTCCCGCTGTGTGTCCCCACGCGGATGTGACAGGGCAGTGTTTACACCACAGGCCTGGTCTAATTAGTTTAACCTGACACTTTAAAAGGAAAAAATTCTATAGAGTTCTGTAGTCATGAAATCATTTTGCTTTATCATGTTTTAAGAGAACCAAAGTTTCAGATATCAGAATGTATAACAGTGTCTTGATATCTGTATAAAAGGATGAAAGAATCACTTAGTGACTTTTACTTATAGGTCATTAACTAACTCATCATTTCTTACAGATGCCTAAGTGACAAATGCTCATAAAATTTGGCTTTAAAGAGCTTAGATCCTGACGTGCGTTTCCTTAGCTCTTGGTGTTTCTTGCAAACATCAAAAAATAATAATTCATTAGGTGGGTAGATCTTTATACTTTTTCTCTTTACTCCAACCAGAATCAGGTCTTCAGGGCTTTGCCAGTGTTGGTGGCTTTGCACACCTTTCTAATTGGACTTAAGAAGAGTCTTGTGGGTTTTCAAAAATGAAATATGATGCTACGAGACGTTTTAGCTTTTTGATCCACTGTTTGCAGCAGGATTATACATATGTATATGAAAATCCATTTTGAATATCTTTTTGTATTTGGAAGTTGTTTTAAAAAATAAAGAAGGAAAAGAAAAGTGTAAAGCTGTTATTTATTCTGCATTTGTTAATATCCATTGCTAGTCAGTATACCAATTTGGTGTATATTGCCTCTACACAGCTACATTTGTATTTGCAACAATGAGCTTTATATCTACATTAACTGTAAATAATCCTTTCTGTGAAAGGATCATCATAACAGGATGATACCAAATTGTGTAAAAAAATGCATTATTTTGTAATTATTTCTTATAGGTATTTCATGGTAAGATTAGCAGTCAATAAAGTTACTTTTTATTTGTCTTCAAAGTGTCTTCTTTATTATTAAGAAAGATGCATTAAAGAATGCCCATAAGGACTAGGCTGGAAGAGAAGCATGTTTAGGTCTTCTAACAAACTTTTTAACTTTTATAGAATTGGGTCGTTTGGAAGTATACTGTCTAAAACAAAAGCTTTCTAGATGGGTTTTGCTCGTGAACTTTGCAGAGTACTTGATAAATTTAAATGAGTTAGAGTCAGGAAAGAAAATGTTTGGTCGCCTACTAAGTTTCTGGCATTATGCTATCATGTCTGGTCCTTTCAGCCCTTTACGGACTTAACCACCCTCTTCTTACAGCTGAGGAAACCGCTTAACTCACTGAGCATCCTACAGCTAGTAAATGATAGAGCAGAGATTCAAACTCGGATTTATCTTCAAAAGCATTGTTGGTTGTTTTTTTGTTTCCTGCTACATATACCTGGTTACCCACTGCCTTTAGAAAAAGCTCAGAATCTAATGGGGGAAGACAGACACAGTATTTTTGGTAGTGTGATGAGTGGAGTTTGTTTGTTCACACACTTTTTTGGAGCACCTACCATGTGCCAGACACACACAAGGCTTATTCAGTGATTGCTTTGGCACAGAAACAGTGAAGAATTTGGGGTGGGAGTGTTACAGGGCACCCCAATGTGAATTGGGTTGCCTGTCTGTGGGTCTTCACCCACGCACTTATGATTCAGTCGTATTATGGACACACTCAAAAAGCTTCAATAATGGATTTATTTACAAGGAGAAAGGTAAAGGAATAATCCAGGGAAAAAGGGAGAGAAAGACAAGTTAAGCTAGAATGGCCGACCAGTTCTGCTGACTTGGACTCCACCAGCATGCTGAAAACTGATCGAGAGCCAAAATGACCAGCCACGAACCACCAGGCCAAGAGACTCCCAGAGCCCACATGTCCGGTTTTATCCCAGCCTGGCTGCTCAGCTCCGCCCTCACGTCCCAGCATGCTTCCCCTTGGTACTGATGGGATTAGTAGTCCTAGTATCTGGATTGGGGGTGGAGTCCATGAAACCTGTACCTGTTACAGGAGGTGAGATATGGAGGTTTTACTCTGAGGAAGATCCATGAATTGGAATGTGTACTGGATGCAGTGAGGTACAAGCAACCCAGGCAAAGACATAGACTATGTCAGAGACAACATTGCTCACTTGAGTTGCTCACTTGAGTACCAATCGGTGGCTTGGTCTTGAGTGATGACTCCAGGCTAGTCTTGAAAAGCCTTGGGGACCTGGACTGAGAGTGTTTTTATGTTCAACTAGGAGCCACTGAAGGGGGCTATAAAAGGAAAGATAGGTGCTTGGGTTTGAAAGAAATCACGGAAGAGGGTTAGGAGGTAGGAAGGAGACAGCAAGACAAGAAAAATGATGACCTGAACTCTCAATGTGGCATCAGGGTGAAAAATGGGCAAGATTGAAAGCTATGGAAGGCAGAATAACAGGACTGTCAAAAGTGTGCTTGCACAGTCAGCAGCTTCTAAACCAGATACTGGAGAAAAAAGCAAGTTTTCCATCCTTGGCAATATCCTTAGGAAAACTGAAGAGTTAACTAGGGCTTTACATTATGAATTAAAATCTACTTTGCATTAATTCTTTGAAAGTGTCACAGTGACAACATCTCTACAGTAGTAATTCTCATCCCTGGCCACATAAGAGAATTATCTAAAGGATCATTTAACATATTTAACAGCAATGCCTAGGGCCCAAACTTTGGTCTGGGGTGGGTCTAATTCTACTAAAGGCCCTGCACGTGGTGCTAATGTGCTTCAGGTTTGCACCCATTGGTCTAGGGAAGCTCAAACAATACACACCAGCCAGGTCATCTGTTCCTAACGTGACTCACACTTGGGATGGATTGGGTCTCCACGTGGCCAGGTGTACTGCAGTTGATGAAAATGACATTTCTTTTTGGTCAGTAAAGGGGTCAGAGAGACCAGTGTCCAAGAAGGCACTGAACGCACCACTTCAGAAAGTCTGGATACACCCATATCTCGAGACTTAGTTGTTATATACTTATGACTTTCTGGCTAAGTATGAGGGTGGAGGTTTGTGAATACAATAAAATAAAAAGAAAAAACTCCCAGTCTCAATTGCTTGTCCTGTCATTTCTTTGATTTTTTATAGAAGTTGATCCTTACATAAAAGTATAATGAAAATTGTCAGCTATATTCCACCTAATCCTTTTGATTCCTAGACATGTATTTTGAGCTAATGGGTGATCCTGACCTCTGGAATATCCTGCTTAATGCTCTGAACCACTGTAAGTAATGGAGTTATATGCTCTCAAGAGATTTGTTGAAGGTCTGTAATTAACTAACTCATTATTTAGGGTGGGTATTTACCCATCTGGTGTCAACTGTAGTCTGTTAAGGTCTCCTCAGTTTATTACTGTCATTATGGCAAGAGATGGATTTCATAACTCCAGACAGTTCCCAACTTAGGAAAGAATGATGCTCCAAGTTTGCTTCTAAATTAGTTGATACTTATAAGACTTCCTCTCCTCTAACTAACCCAGCTTCTCTAACACACAAAGACTTATTTATCCTAGCAGTATTATTAGATATTATTTGGTAGATAAATGAACTCTTACTAGATAGAGTTGCTATTACCCCTTCAAAAGACCAGTAGTTCAGACTTCAGTTTTACTTCTCAGAGTATGTCCCTGACCAACTTACTGTAAAAGCAGGAAAAGAGCTTTCAGCAAGCCATGCCAGAATAAAACATCTCTAAGCCAGTTTCTACCTTGAGGTTCTATGAGGCATGCCTCTATAGAGGGGTATCCTCTGATTCATGTCGCAGGCCACCTTCCTGCATATTGAGTAGGGTGAGACCGAAACAGGTCCTAGTGGTCTCCCTCAATTGGGGAGACAAAAGAACTAGAGTTCATGGGGTAGAATATCAGAGAGCTGGGTAGAGTGGAAAGGAGGGGTGGGGCCCGTAAGCCAGATATTGAGGGACATTGTGTGAAGATCTACAGAAGGCTGTCCTTCGGTCTTCAGCTGGGTGCTGAATAAAATAAAAGCCTATGTTATGAATTTTATAACATTTTAAAAGAATCTATAGTTCTGTGAGATGTGGAGGACTTGATACATAGAATCACTGGGCCTATAAAAAGAAGAAAGTTAACTCTGAGAACAAATTTGAAAAGCAATCATAGTGTACTGCATGGCTCAACAACTGCAGCATTTGCACAATCAAAATGGAAACACTATTCCAGTATAGCTGTAACCCAAAATATAGCTAGCTACTAGGAGGGGATGGCAACTTGAGTGGGGTGGTGACAGAGCGAATGTGTAAAAAATGATATGTTTTTCTCTTACAGAAGTTGATAGATAATGTACCAGTAAACACAGATAAGAATATGACTACGAAATAGGAAGGGGTTGAAAGTACTTTGATTGAAAGTGTTGGTGTCTACAGAAAGGAAAGACGGAAACTGATTTTTTGACCATTTGTAGTGCATTTGATTCTTAAATGTTGTATCTGTGTTAAGAAACCAATTTTTATTAAGAGAAATCTTGTCTCTATCGCTAACATAGAACCCTGGGTTGCCGGAGACCACAAAGAGAAAAGGACCAGCAGATGGAAGCAAGTATGTGCGGGACAGAGAAGGGGTGGCCAAGCTCTGTTTGAGGAGGGAACTGTTATGTTTGCCAGAATGAATATAGAGCTGGGCACTGTCCAGAAGGTGGAATGGAAAAGGGAGGTTTATGCCTTAGGACCTGGGCTCTCGCTGAGAGTGTGGGAGGTGGGTTAATAATGAGATGAACCTCTGGGCGCTGCTGGGAACTGTTGTAGCAAAAGCACCAGAAGGCAAGGTGGCTTTCTTTGCCTTCATGTACACTGGGAAGTGTGCTGGTGTTGCCCCCATGAAAGTGATCTGGCTCTGGTTTCCTTGGGGAGACAGAGAACAGATGGGTGCCTGGTAACCCAAAGCCTTTAATAAAAGGGCCCAAGTCAATTACTCCACCTGGCCTGGGGCTTGGGTGACTCAGGTTTCAGCCATGGGCCTCAGGGGCTCCTGACAAAAAGTGGGGCAGGAGAGGGGGCCTGAGGCCTGATAATAGATGGAGGGGGATGCAGACACAGAGGCTGCTAAGATAGGGCTGGGGGATGGCTAACTAGGAAGTGCTGACCCTTCTTTCCTCTGGTTGAAGGTTTCACAAACCTGAAGTATTCCAGGATGCTTTTATTTAGAGGTGGATTCATTTCCGGGCCCAACACCACACCCAGTGATGAGAACCTCGAGTAGGTAAGGCCGAGGGTTCAGGTGCAGCAGCTTATACTCCTGGAAGTCCACACACCAGTTCCAGGCCTCTGTCCCCATAACCTCAAGGCAGTCCTCCCTATATTCCAGCTGTTTTTCTTTTTTATTAGCAGCACAAGAACTTTCTGAAATCCAGGGATAAAATTCTGTGTTTTTATTTGGGGTTTGACAACCTCAGTTGTTGAGTCCCCGCTTTTGTAGAAGCCACCACTTCTTGGATGGGTAGGACATATGCCCCCCTCTAAGTCGTTTCTGGTTTTATTCACATCATTCATCTCCAGGGAGAACCTCGAGAAGGGATGGAGGTTTCATGACAAGAATTTCTCCTCCTTGACAGCCTCAAGGAGCTTGCGCTGGGGTTGTCAAGCACTGGCCAGGTCCCTGCACTTCGCCTCAGCACCAGGAGATGGTGCCTGGATTGGGGCTGATTGAGTTGCAGGAGCCCAGAGCTCTGCTTCTGGAATCCACCTTCCTCTCACCCAGAACACAGTGCTGGTGATGAAGGAAACACTACAGATTGAAGGGAAACCTTTCCTTCCCCCAAATGGACTGAGGTGGTGGCAGGATATTTTTTCCCTGAGCAACTTGACCCTGTATTCATTCCCTGGGAACTCCACAGATGATGTTCACATGGATGTTTGTAGTCATGAAGCTTCCTCATCACGCCCAGCCTAATCCTAAATTTAAGATAGATTTGTTATGGTGAAGAAGATAAACAGTAAACTTAGGGGTTGGAGGTCAGCAGAGCATTGTCTTTAAAGATGTACCAAAATAAATATAAAAATAATAAATACATATTTAGAAAGAGAAAGTGGCATTAGGCAGAAACCCTGTCTGTCTTGCTCATCACTTTAACCTGAGGAGCCAGCAGCACCTGGCATAGAAAAAGTGCTGGATAAATGTTGGGGAAGCAAGGAGTGAAAATCAAGAAAGTGAGCCAAGGTGTCAGGCAGAAGCCACAGGAACTTTCTACCTAAGATACTCTTCTGGTCTCTCTCTTCATTCCAACTTCATCTCCATGGCCCCGCTGCAGAGAAGGCCCCCAAACCAATTTTCCAAAATTGGCCTTTCCTTCCCTCTCTACTACATAACCCTGTTTATTACTTTCACTGCAGTGCTCACAACCTGCACAAAGCACAACTCTGGTTACCTGCCTCCTATACCACAGCAGCAGCCTGCAAGGGTGCATCTTACTTAATCCTCCCATAGCGAGTAGGGCATGTTTCTGGCACAGCAGGCCAGGGTGAATTGACATTGGATGAGGAAAGTACTATTAGATGATGAGAAGAGAAGAAAATGTCCTCAGTTCTAAAATACTTTTTCATCGATTCTGAAACTGGGCTGCCTCTGAGGATGGTGCATGTTCTTTGTGTCATCTTCACTCTCACTCCTCCCCCAAAACTGTCAGTACCTCGGGGTGTACTCGTGTATAGATTGTGGTTTAGCACCAATGAAGGACCACAAAGATTATTCTGAGCTGAGAGAGTCATTGCCTTTTCTGAGTAATGAGGAGGAAGGTACTTCAAAGAGGATAAAAAAGAAAGTCAGTGCCCAAAAATGATTAGAAAGAGCTCAGCCTGCCAGGGGTATGGAGAGGGCGTTGTCCTTGGTCTCCTGCCTGCTTCTCACCCTCAGTGTTCATTAATGTGACCAGGAGTAGCTGTGTGTGCTACTCTCATATGTGCCAGACACCACATGCTGATGGCCCTCGGCCCCCAGGTGCTCAGGCAGGTGGGTCTGATCTGTCTACATTCTTAAGTACTAGACATGGCGCAAATCCAGAGGCACCTCTCAGGGATTTGAACTGCTTAAAGTGAAGTCAAGTGTGCCCAAAATGCAAATTCTTCTGCCCAACCTTCTGCCCCAACATCAGCCTTCACAGGGAGAAGACTCCAGAATCTTGTTTTTAATAATCTTAACTATACATGTGCCCGTGCGTGCACGTACGCATACAGGTGATTCTTAGGTGAGTGCTTGTCAAATGAAAATAAGGGAATGATTCAGTGATTCATTTGGGAACCTAACCCAGTTCCAGGCAGCTCCTCTGGCAATGCGAATGGAATGCCACAGACCATGCTGGACGCACCTGGCCGAGTTAGGCAGAGCTCTGAGGCATGTGGGACAGGGCCTGAGGGAGCCACAGAGCTTTAGGGGTGGACGCTGCCTGTTCCCAGCTGCAGCCTGACCCCTGGTGGTCAGAGCCAGGGCTTGGGAAGAGAGACCCAGAGTGTTTGTGTTTTTTTAGTGTGTGGTGCTGGGGCAAGTTCTACCCTTTTAGACTTCACTGGCTTGAGAGACCCTGTTGCCAATACCGGTGTGATCTGAAGAGGGAGGATATTTCCCAGTTCCTTATTTCGCTTCCATTGCTTCTCCGTCTTGTGGGTTTTCCTCCCTTGGTATGTAACATTTTTAGCCACGTGTCTGCATCTCCTCGGAGGGAGCGGAGGGAGGGAGTCTTTTAACAGTACATTTTGTTGTAAAGGTGGGAAGGGGAAGCACAGTTAAATAACTGGCAGCCAGGCAGGAACATCATGGCTCCTGTTACTCAGGCCTTTTCCTCTTCAGCCTCAGGCCCCCTCAGCCTCTCTCGGGCTGACGCACCTGCAGCACTCACGCTCCCTGCATTACTATTTTGTCTGCCGGGTCTGTGTGTGACTCAGCGTCTGAACACTGGACCTGTTCAACTTGCTACAGCTCGGTCCCTCCTAGGATGCAAGTGGTCATGAAAACAGGTAATTTAAACAAGTTGCTCCAGCAAATTATTTCTCCTTAATTCTTGGGGAGTTGTAAGAACAGAAATAGCGCACCTGACCTGAATGATGAAATCTAAAGTAATTAAGTATTTGTGTTTCCAGAACTGAGATGCAGAGCTCAATTCAGGTGCCATTCTTTTGTCTGGTGAGGTGAGGTCACAGTAAAATATTTGTTTGGGTGCAGGGGACGTAGACTCAGAGAACTTAGAGCTTGGAGAGGAGGGTGCTGGAAGGCAGTGGCAGGCTAGGTGCCAGGAGCCTGCTGTGGTTGGGCCAGACCGCTGCCCTCCATTAACTCAGTCATTGAGCCATTTCTACCGAGAGCTTTCTTTGAGACTGCAACTCCATGTTGGATGAGTTAGTTGAACCGGAAGCTACAAAGACAGAAAAAATATGTGGGTCCTACCCTCAACTTATTTAAAACTTATAACAAGCAGTGAAAAGTCAAGGAAAATGGCCAGGCTATTCAGACTATGAATTTATCCAGTGAGTTTAGCTCTTTGGTCTGCTCCATGGTCACAGCGCTGTCACTGTCCTTGCTGAAGCAAGGGATGTCCCAGTACACTGGCACTTTATCACTGCAGACACAGGGTCCTTACAGAGACCAGGTAGGGTGTCAAGGTCATGTAGCTCAGCGGTGGAATTGTGTGGGAAGCCAGGTCAGCCTACCGGGAACCCCACTACTCCCCACCAGCTGACAGTGTCTTGGGGCTCTCCCACCTCTCCTGCTGTTCTCCCGCTTCCACTTCTTACCCTCTCACTTACAAACTTATCTCTACCCTGCCCCCTCCTGACATTCAGCTCCAAGCTCATTCATCACTCAGGCCTTTGTCCTCTGGCCTCCCAGGTCTCCTTCCATCCATCTTCCCCAGGCCCTTCGCCTGACCACCTGCTTCTTGCTTCTTCCTCTCAGTCCATAAACATGTCAAAGGCAACCTTGGCGAAACAACCAAATAAAGCACAACAAAAGCTCCCTCTACCCCATATCCGGTTCCAAACTGCCCCTCTCCCTAGGCCACAGAGGACTAGCCTGTACCACCCTTCACAATCAGGCAGTCTGTCTGGCTTCCTCAGCTTTCTCAGTTCCCATCACTCTCCTGCCCGCTGCCATCTGACTCCCGTGGCCTCCAGCTGTGGGGGGATCCTTGGCCTGATCTTGCTGGTCTTTCTGCCATACTTGACACCACTGAATTTCTCTGCCTTGCCCTCTCTAGTCACTGGTTTTTATGTCAACACCTTTTCCTGCTTCTGCTAAAACTCCTGTCTCGTTTCTTCTCTGCCCCCTTCATGGATTTCTCTGCTATTTATCACTCAAATGTCGATGTTCCATTATATTCTGCCTCAACCCACTGCGTCCCTTCCTGCAGTCTATTCCAGTACAATCTCATCAACTCTCCTGGTTTTAATCACATCTACCTGTCATGTCTCCCAAACAAACTTCGGCAGCCAGGGCTCAGGCCTTGGGCCTCAGCTGTGTCTGGGGACCTGCCTTGTGGACATCTCTACCTGGCTGAGGCCTGAGTTACTGCAGATGTAACATGCACAAAGCCAGTTTTATCATCCTCTGGGAATCAGCTCTTCCACTAAAGCTGCTATCTCCTTATTTCTTTAAGTTAGAAACTTAGGAGTCCCCTTGATCCCTCAGCTCGTTGAAGGGGCCTCTTGAGTGGGCCTTCTCAATGATCTTTTCTATACCTTCACCACTGCCCTGGCTCAGGCCACGTAACCTCCTGCCAGCATTATTGCAATAGCATCCTAAATGATTTCCCCACATATAGGACTGTCCTTTTCCTAATCTGGGGTGCGCAATTTATTTAAAATATGAACCGCCTCCAGCCATCTCTTAAGGAATTCAGTCCATCATGCAGAGCCAGAGCCACCGCCTTTGAGCATGGCGCACTTCTACCCAGCGCCCACTGCTTGAGTGGCCTCTTCAGTGAGTCCTTGCACGTCACTCTCCCACAGCAGACTGCCTGAGGCTGCTGCTGGTGCTTTTCTGTTTCTCCTGTTCACTCCTCAGGCAATTGTGTTTGGGCAGGACCTCATTCCTCTCCCCAGCCTCCTACCCACCTAGGCCTAACCCATGACTGCTCCCTCTTTGAGAATCACCCTCTATCACTTTCACCCCCCTCAGGAATCATGACAATTATTTGTCTCTTTGTCTAGACCATACTTCCTCAAGATTGAATAGGATAGATGAAGATACCAGATTTAAATGCAGTCCTTCTCATTACTTTGGGCAATCAAAATATTCTCTGGCTTGCAAAATGACATTTATGAGCTACAGAGGAGACATTACAAATGCTTCATGGTCCTTAGTCTGCTTTTCATAAACTGCTTGCCTTCTAAGGATGGACATGCAAAAAAGATGGTCACCCTAAGAGCACAGGGCTACATGAGCTGCAGCTATGGGGGGCCGAGATGGGGGGGAGGAGGGGTAATGGATTCAAAATCAACTCTGATATCTGTGCACTGGCATAACAACAGCAGTGAGTAATGTCTGCAGTGGACATGCAGCGGCAAAGGCCATGGGAAAATGTCAAAAACATGCCTTTGCTGTCATGGCAAAAGAGGTGAGGAATAGACTCACATTTTAAGAGGAGAAGAGGAATTCAGGAATTTTAAAGTCTAGTCAAGGTTCACATAGACTCTCTGTTGGGGCAGAGACCCCTAAGATAGCCCACTTTGGAATTAGGGATTCTGACAAGGATAAAAGCAAACAGGGAGGAAATCCCAAGAGAGCAAATCTGATAGCTTTCAGGCAAACCTCGTTCTTTCTACTAGTCTGCTGTTAGCCATCATCTCTTGTACATTAGCAAATTCTCTGTTCATGCCCTTATGATTGTAAGAGTGAAGAGGCATCTTCTTAAAATAAACGCATTCCTATCTGATTTGAAATATGCCTGGTTTCAAGCTTCCGTGGCTTTGCTAACTTTTTTCTCTTGTGAAAGAAGAGAGTTGTGTGCCACCTTGTGGTTGCAGGCTGTCATAACAACAGTGCTACTTCCACAGCATCCTGCCAGAGATGAGCACAGGGTTAACCAGTGGAAAGCTCTGGAAAGGGTTCTGGTTCAGGAGCAGAGCAGTCAAAAACTCACCAGTGGGGAGGCACTGGGAACTGAACTGATCATTAATAGCATTGGAGCAAGGTCCAAAAGGACCTTCGTCTGTCTTCTAGTGTGATTGCATCTCCATGTACCTTTTCCCCTAGTTAATGCATTCTGCTTGGTGGTGGTTTAAGAAATGACCTTGCACGGTGGCAAGATCAAAGGACTGAATGCTAAGGCACATTGTATCGAATTTTCCATCTGCCACACACTAGCCAGGAGAGCTAACACAGAGCTCAGTAAAAAAGGCTTTGATTTGAGCTCAGGAGGTTTCAACCCAGGCTACCAAATTCTGGCATGTTATTGTAGGGAAATTTTTACTGAGCACCTTCCCTGTGTTGTTCAAGGCCTTTTCATGATTCTTAAGTTTTCCCCTCACTGCCCTCCTGTGGGACAGTCATCCTACTAGTGGGAAAACTGAGGCTCAGCAAGATGGATGAGCTGTTCAAGATCACGGACCCAGGGAGTGATGAGTTAGAGTTAAATCCAAAGTCTGACTCCAAAATGTAGCATATGTCTCCTTTTAATTTAAAATTTTTTAAGCATTCTTTATCATGGGAATATATGTGCTGGGAGCATCACAGGTGGGCCAGGTGGCTGGAATGCACTGGTGATATGGCGAGCCCAGTTTCTACCTGAGTGCTCAACAAAGCCACAGATGTGCTACTGCTTTTAAATCCCCTGTACCTTCTGCTTTCTCTCCATCTGACTTTGTTTATAAAGATATTTTAAGAGGTCAGACTACCCGAGCTTCAAAAATCATGTCTTTTGATTTCTAAAGATAAAGATATGACCTAAAGAGAGAACACTGTTTGAGGGATTAATAGGAAAATGAAATCTTTTCAGGGAGGACAAGATGTTCTCCGTGCCTCTGGTGCAGTGTTTTTCTAAGGGCTGTTGTTTTGCTAAGAGCTGTCACCAGTTTCACCTGATACAACACCGGTAGAGGTGCTTATTATTCTGTCCATTTGATTCCTGTGCAAACTCAGATACCAGACCTTAAGAAATTTGTTTGAGATGGCACAAACATGATTTGAATACAAGCCTTTAAAGCAACAACTTTAGTGACATAATTGACATACAATAGGCTACATGTATTGAAGGTAAAATTGATGAGTTTACATGTATAAAATGGGGATCCCATCATCAGTCAAAATAATGAAAATATCCATTATCCTCTTTTGTTTCCTCTGGCCCCACTGGCATCCCTCCCCTCTCCTCCCCCTCCCCCCAGCCCCACACTGCTCTCCCCAGACAATCACTGACCTACCTTCTGTCACTATCAATGTTCACATTATATAATTCTGTAAAAATGGAAACATAAGTGTGCACTCTTTTGGCCTGGCTTTGTTCACTCAGCATAGTTGATTTGAGATTCATTTGTGTCACTGGTGCTGAGTCCATACCATACATGATAGACTAGGTTATGATACCAGGGGGTTGAGAAAAGAAAGCAGCTTTCTTGCAAATACATGGGCAAGGAGACAAAAGATAAATTCCAATCTGTCAATTAAGAAAGGGAATGGCGTTATACAGATTTTGGGGACCAGGGTACAAATAAATGAGTTACATTTTATTGGCTGAGAAGTGGGTCAGAAGCCAAGAAAGAGTGGTTTGGCTGAGATTCATTAGCTAGTTTCAAGGCAGTTCATACATACAGAGTATCAAGACCCTATTCTTCAGATAACTGGAGTTTGGATTTCTGTTAGGGGACCCCTGGCCTCCAGGTGGCTCCACTCTTCTGCATTTGTGTCTCCCAGATCCAAGAGGCCTGGGGCCTCAGTCCAAGCTTAGTAGGTAATTCTTCAGGTTATGCTGTCTCCAACAGCAAGTCTCAGAGATGGGTTTAGATACTTCCTCTACAGTCTTGAAAGCAATTTAACCATTTCACCTCTGTCATTATGCATATCAGTGACTCATTCCTTTTCATTGTGGAGGAATAGTCCTTCTTTATATAGATATAACATACTTTATTTATTCATTACCCAGTGGTAGAAATTTGGGTTTTTGCCACTGCGTGTGCAAGGCCTTGTAATGGATATTTCTTTTAGGCAAATACCTAGAGACAGGATATCTAGGTTGCATGGTATGTAAACACTTCGTTTTTTTGGAAATAGTTACCTTGTGTTCCAAGGTAGTTGTACATTTTATGTATTAGGAGCTTGAGAGTTCCAGTTTCTCCATATCATTGCCAATGCTTGGTATGGTCAGTCCCTCCCCCCCCCCCAATTATATACTTTACTGGCTCTTAATATCTTACTGTGACTTTAATTTGCATTTCCATAACAGTAATAATGTTAAGTATCTCTTCATATGTTTAATATTTCTTCCTATTTTCTTCTCTAGTGTATTTTTCAAATCTTTTGACCATTTTTAAAATTGGGTTTGTATTTTATTGAGTTTTGTAAGTTCTTTATACATTTTTGTAAGTTCTTTATACATACACATCTAGTTGTGACTTTTGAAATATTTTTTCTCATTCTGTAGATTGTCTTCATTATTTTAATAATGTCTTGAAGCTGAAATTTTAAATTTTTATCACTTTTTTTCCTTTTTTGATCAAGTTTTTAGTCTCATATTTAAGAAGTCTTTGCCTAACCCAAGGTCAAAAGGATTTCCTCTGATGTGTTCTGAAGGTTTTATAATTTTGGGTTTTACTTTCAGCTCTATAATCCACTTTGATAAAATTTTCCTGATGTGAAATGTATACTGATGTTCTTTATTTATTTACTTTTTTTCTCTTTGCAAATGGATAGCCAATTGTTCCAGCATCATTAGCTAAAAATATTCTTGCCATTGAATTTTCTTTGCATCTTTGTTAAATGTCAGCTGGCCAAACATGCAATTATGTTTCTGTAATCTCTATTCTGTTCCATTGATTTGTTTATCTTTTGCAATACCATACTATCTGAATTCTATAACTTTGTAATACGTCTTGAAATTAGATGGCTATAAGACCTCCAGATTTGCTTTTGGTTTTCAAAGCAGTTTGACTGTTTCTAGGCTTTTGCATTTTCATGCAAGTTTTAGAATCAGCTTTTCAATTTCCACCAAATGACTTGTAGGATTTTGTTTAGAATTGCATGACTCTGTACAGATTAATGGCTCACCTTTAAAATAAAATCATATATCAAGAATTATAGTTCCTTACTTCCTAGTGTTCATATTTTGAAAACCATTGTTATATTTTTTTCTAGCTTTTGATGTTTTAGACAGGAATTGTAATTCCAGTTCTTATTATTTCATCTTGACTAGGTTGTATTTGTTTATTTTTGGTTTCGCTTTTTAAAATCAAGAACAAATTATGGTCATATTTGTTTCCTCTTAACTTATATGAATGTGTTCTATATATAGAAATTCATGAGATCCTGTGTGTTTATACATTTAAAACTTAGTCCAAAACTTGTGTGTAAACACAGTCGATCTTCTCTAGAAAAAGCAGACTAACAAACAGATCTTATTTTATAAGAAGTCTGATGTAAGAGAGAGTGACTGTTAAAAAAAGAATTAAAAATATTAAAAATTCCTCCCATTTCTGCCTTTAATAAATGTTCAAAGCACTATCACCCACCTCCTGACAAGACTGTTTTACTACCCATCTATTTTAAAATTCCCAAGTTTTGATTTATATTCATTAAATCTGTTACTTTTGTTCAATTATTTATTATGGGAAGTCACAAAAATCTGATCTCTTGGTTAAGTTTCTCATTTAGAGGAGATGAATGCTGTCTGTCTCCTCTGTAAATATGATAGTTAAGTGATTTCCTAGTATGGGGGAAATCATACTACTATTTAGTATGAAAAGAATTAATTTCTCTGCTGAATCTCTTATCCCCCGAACAGAAAGTGGAATCTGAGACTGTGGGATATTGATGATTCTAAGCAGAAATCCTAATGATCTACCATATATACTTATCTTCAATTCAATAACTTTTTTGGGAAATGAACCTGTTGAGAGAATTAATCTTATGTCATTCATTGAAAAGGAAAAATAGAAATTACATCATTACAGTGAATGTGGCTGGTGCCAAGGCAAACATAATGAAAAATGTTTTATTACTCCTTATTGCAAAGCAGTCCTTTAATTAAAATTTCTCCCTTCAGCAAAATGAATTTCTTAGTTTATGCAGTTCACATATTTTAATTTACACTTTCGGAAAGTGACCCTTTTACCAGTAGGGGATTTATATTTATTCTGCAGGAAGGAAATGAGGTCTCAGGGTGAGGGCTATACTTCAGTGTGGTGGGATGATGGTCGTCCAGCTTGTGCAGGTGCTCAGCAGAAACATTTTCTATTCCCTGCACTCATTTTAGTCTTACCTATTCTTTACATTGACAGCTGGCCTGAGAAAAATGTGAGAGGGATCAGACAGTCTTTAGATTTTATCCTTTCTTGAATTTGTTGCAAAAATAGGAACTTGGATACCAGTAACATTTCCTGTTGCTGGCTTCCATGAAGACGGACTGCATAAGTTCGATAACCGCTTAGAATTTTAATTTAAGCTTCAACCTGCCAGTCAATGATCTCTGGAACATATAGTACTGACCAGCTGCTCAACGCTCTTAGAAATGACTTAATTACATAGTTGAAACAGCTGCTGGAGCCAGCCAAAGACACAGGGAGAGGGGGGAAAAAAAAACAGTTAAAGGAGAAACAAGGCAGGATTAATTTGTGGTCTAACTCATTAAGACCTCCTGCTGTCCTATGGTGATGACACATGGGTGACTCAATGATAGGAAACCCAATGGGGATTACTATTGAGATGAAAAAAAAAATGTACAAAATGAAGTCAAAATAAACTATTATATTTAAAAAAAAAAAAAAAAAAGACCTCCTGCTGTCATACTTCGCCAGGCCACTGAGTCTTCGCTTTTCAAAAAAAAAAAAAAAAAAAAAAAAAAAATGATCATAATACCTCCAGCTACTCTTATTAGGTTTCCTTGATTTGGCAGAAATATAACAACCCCAGGGGTCATCAAAAGTCTCTGGAGCACGTAATTTGTTCAGAGTGGGGAAAGTCTTCCCCAGGAGACCAGAGATGGTCCACGGGGCATCGGCCCTTCCCTTGGGTGTTGTTAAAGCTCACATGTAGTTACACGTGCCCACAGTACCTCTTCCATTCCTTCCATTCTCCCCTCCCTCTTCTTCTTTTGCTCATCTTATTTCTTCCTCCTCTTTCCATCTTTCTCCCTATCCTTGTCCTCTCTGGTCACTGGAATGAGGCTGAAGCTGGAATATCTGGGAGGAAGTCAGATCTGAAGTTCTTATGTGCTTATTAAACAAACTATCACCACTCATTGCACCCTTACAATAATCTTGAGCGGAGGCATTTCTCCCCATTACATAGGCAGAATGCAGGCCTAGCTAGAGAGCATGTCATTGATGTAAGGTCACGACACCGGTTATTAAGCCATTGTTCCTGTTTCAAAACCACACGGCCATCCTCTGCTGGGTAACGCTGAGGCTGGCATTCTGCAAAACAGCCCTTTGGCGTGACTGTTGGCTTGCTAGTAGAGATGCTAGGAGAGTGACTCGGGGGCAGGGAGAAGGGACTTGCTTCTTCCTCTTTGCTTCCTGGTACTGTCAGCCTCATCCTAGTAACGGTTGTTCATGTCAGCAGCTCTCATTTTCTACATTCCCTTAAAATATCAGTCAATCAGAAGTCTGGCCCCCAGTTATAATTGGCTCCCCATTTGAGTTTCTGGATTCTAAAACCTTATGCTCCTCCCTGTGTACTTTAGCCTTACAGACAGTAGTTGTCCTTAAAGTTGCTATCTCTCTGTTGTCCCAATGTCTGCTCTTTACCTTTTCAGGGATGACCTGCTCCTGAGCAGAACAACCCCATTTGTCACGCTGATTTCAGCATTGAGTCTAATTTCTTTGCCCATTGGTAAGCCCCGTTTCTATACTTCCTATACCTGTTACAGTGGTATAGCAGAAAGTCTGCCTTGCCATCATTAATAAGTGTCATTAAATGTTTATTTTCTTATTTATTTATGCATACAGGCCAGAGGTGCAGGGGTGGTGAGAATTCACCAGTGTCAGAGTGGGGAGCAGAACTGGCAGACTGATGAAGTACACTGCTGAGGGGAGCAGTAAAGGAGACAGGAGAGGTCTGCTGCACCACATGGGTCACCTTCGGGGCAGGGATCGAACTTGCACTGTAGTGGCTCCAGCCTTCTTGCAGTGTTGCACTTTAACCCACTGAGCCACCAGGGAGGGCCCATATTTGTTTTCTTTAACACTGACACTGAAACCACACATTGAGTCAAATGTAATTGGGGATTCAAATTATAATCTTTGGGTACATTCCTTGGGGAAAGTCCTAAACATCATCATATTTATGACTAAAGCTTCCACCCACTATTCAGTGTTTTGGAAAGCACCTGAAACAACATGAGTAAATATCATAACCTACAATAGAGTTCTGGTTAATATATTTCTCAGTAGATCACAGAATTGACACAATTCAGAGCAGTAGTGGGCCTCTAGGCTGCCAACTAGAAATCCAGCTGAAACATGTTTTAGGACCTATCCTGCTGATAATTTGTTGTGAAGATTTATTCTTCATGCATACAAGAGCTGGGGTACAGGCCAGATGTGCGGGTGATGGGGGATGAGAGAATTCACCAGAGACAGAGTGGGGAGCAGAACAGTCAGATATACTAAAATACACTGCTGAGGGGAGCAGCGGGGTGATCAGGAGAGGTCTTCTGTGCCATGTGGGCCACCTCCGTGGCTGCAGTGGCTGTGGATAGCTTCTTAGTGCTGTGATTTATGCCATTGTACCACTAGGGAGGGCCCTGATAATTTATTTTTACAAGAAAGAGGAAGAAACAGAAGGAACTTCTCTCCTAGATTTAATTCTGATCTTCCAGGGAGAATTAGTATTGAAACAGAAGTACAGGAAACTGGGCAGTATGGGGTTAGGAATCAGGGAATATCTTTCACCTGAAGATGCAAATGCACAAGAAAAATTATTCTGAAAGGTTCTGACCTAGGTCCTACATGTCAGCACACAATTCTCAGTTCAGTATAAAGTAAGGTCTAATTCCTTAGACAATCTGAAAGAGAAAAAGAGATGAAAAGGGATGGCAGGATTGCAAAAATGAAATGTTGAGGCTGCCAGAGTATGGGATTCAATGAGGAGTGGACCCATTCATACTGGCTTCCAAAAATGCCAATGTGATTGCATAGAATGCAGTTTAATTATCTTAATTTATTCACAAAAGATAGACTTGTACAGCATGTGATCTGTGAGTGCCTCTTTGTTTCAGGCACTCTTTGGAGGTAAACATCCCAGCCCTTGGAAGTGCTTATATTCTAGGGGAGAAGATGAAGAATAAACCAACAATACTCAACAAACCTGTAAACATAAAGAATGACAGGTAAGTGCAGTAATGTTTTATGTGTGTATGATTGGTCCAGTTGACATTGACAATACTCTACCTGTTGCATCAGGCAACACCGCAATGACAAAGAAATAGGAGTCGTGGAGCAGGCTACATAATGCAGGATGCTACTGAAAAGCAAGATCCTGGCCTTTTTATTGATAGACCAGTCATACAGCATTAATCATGTGAGTAAGTAAAAAATGAAAGGAGAATTAAAAGAAGCTGGGGAAAAGGTGGAACAGTACATCTGCTGATAGTTTGGTATGTAGAACAGCCCTGACTCCCCAGTCAGGATTTCAATCTTATCAATAACGCATGATACTCATCAACTTCTGGGGTCCTTCATTATACATCAGACAATGGCCCCCAGGGCGTTCCCAGTCATACCTCAGGATGTATAAGTCAGGAGTAAGTTTATGCATCCATTGTCAGCCCCACCCCCCCGTGTTCCCGGTCATACCTGTGATGCATATCCTTCTCAGTGTGATCTCGCTTTATGTTCTTAATTGATGTGAAAGGTGCCTCATAGGGTTGGGCTCTTAGAATGGAGGCTGGATAAGCCATCTAGGATTAGCAGACCCACATCTACACTTCTGACTGACAGAAATAGCAGCTTTGTATGGTATAACCTCTTGTATTGTCAGGAGAGTTAGAGCCTTCATACAATGAATAAAGTTCTCGCTCTAAGAGAAGGTGGCATCTGAGTAGAGACCTGAATAATAGCAAAGAAATGAGCCACATAAAAACTATGGGAGAGTATTCCTCAAATACATGAAACTCAGCAGTATGCTGCCTAATAACTTCTTAATTAAAGAAGAAATTAAAGCAGATATCAAAAATAGCTTGAGAACTAATGAAAGCAAGAATACAAATTATCAGAATTTATGGGATGTAGTAAAAGCGGTCTTAATAAGGGAGATAGCTGTAATGCAAGTCCCTGTTAGGAAGAAAGAGAATATCAAGTAAACAACTTAAAGCACCTTCAAAAACAGTAGCAATGGATGCTTCAATGAACAAAATACTTCAAAAACTAGAAGACAATTATAAACAAAGTGAAGGTTCTTCAGTTAATTGTGGGGGGTGGGGCATGAAGGGAGAAAGAGCCAAGGTGGTATAAAGGATGCTGGCGAGAAAAAAATGGATATATATATATATATA